>NC_056733.1:692604007-692904007 GCF_019279795.1 Protopterus annectens
CTCTCTCCTCTTCTTTTCTTATCCCCTCCCTTCTCTACGGAGCTCCTCTGCTAACCAATCTTCAGTCCTCTCTAAAAAACAACTTTCTTCCTGCTATAACAAAATCGCTAAGTTCGCAAACGGCCACAGGCCCTTCACCCACCACTGCACCTCTCTCCGAAAACTAAACTGGCTTGAGTTACCTAATCAACTCAACTACACTCAGTTAACTTTAGCCCACAAGCTCATTCTCAACCCATCTCTCTGTCCCTCCCTGTCTTCCGCCTTCATGATGCACCTACCCGATAGAGTTTTAAGGTCAAACAATCAAAACCTACTAGAAATACACAAACCAACTAGTCCTCCAGGCAAAAACTTACTATCCTTTAACCTAGCCCGTCTCTGGAACTCACTTCCACCATCCATTCGCACCACTCCCAATCATTACATGTTCAAAAAATCTCTTCATATGTATCTAAGGTCCCAATGGGAATGCTCTTGCTCCCACCCCTCATAAAAATATGGTATTTACATCTTCTTTCACACTCACATTACCTGACTGTACCTTATAAAGCTTATGTTCCTTACAAAATAACCACTCTGTATGTGTAAAGTAACATCACTTTTCTCTAAACTGTATTGTTTGAATGTTCCTGAATTTTTGAGTTTTGTTTAAATATTTTTGAGTATTGTTTGAACGTTTCCTGAATTTTTGAACTCAAATGTTTGTATCTTGTACAATTGCATTATTTTTATTATCATGCTATTGTTTGTACCTAGTTTGTTTGTTTTTTGGAGCTTTTCTCCCCAGGACTCCATTGAAAACGGGTTCTTTTTGACCCAATGGACTATCCTGGTAAACCAACTGCAAATAAATAAATAAATAAATAAATAAATGTAGCATCATTCTTGCTCCTACAGACACCCACACAAGTCCACACACATACAGTAATACATACCCCACTCACACATTTTTTAATCAGCTTACCTTGGAACTGAATAAATGACTGCTGTCTTTTGATGGCGTTCATTTTTTTTTACAACAGTATAAACACATACTGTGGCTTAAAAAGGTTGCGGATGGCATTTCCTACGGACACCACTTGGTTAATTATCATTAACTGCTCCCTTGGATTGTCATATTAGCAAGCAGCTCCTCTGTCCTGAAGCTCCTGCTAGTGAGAAACTTGGTGGCAGTCTATGAATTAGAACGGTTTACTGCTGTTATAAGACTTTTCCCTCAAGGTGAGCCTTTCTGAATCCTAGGATCTTTTTGTGGAACTGACTGAGGTATCTGGCATGAGATACTGCATATAACTCTCGAAGCACATTCTCTAGCCTTGGCTAGATGATTACATTTGTCCAACTGATCATGCCAGGTGAAGTCTGATTCACAGATTACTTGCTTAACATATCATTCCATGTGAAATGTGGCTCAGTACTCCTGACACCACCAACATAATGAAAGGAGTGCCAAAGACTCTGCTCCTTGGATATTACCGTTCTTGATATAAGTAAACTCTCACATAAAGTAGTTTTCAAACTTGCATCCCATATTCTATGCAGATAGCCTGGTTATGCATACAGCCACTACACAAATATAATGTCTACAAAACTATTGAAATATTTACTATGATTCTTCATCTAGTTTGAAAGAAGGCAGTTTTTACTAAATGTTGAAAGACTAAAACTGTGCAATTTGGGACTATGAGACCCATACCTCATCAAAATGGTCTCCTATTGATAACAGTTCATTTTTTAAGTGCTTAAAAGTTTGGGTAAATCTCATACAGCCTCAAAAATAAATAAATAAATAAAATCCATAATAACGAGATGCTATAATTTTACTGGAAATTCTCCACAGTTTTATAACAAAGGGTAACCATGATAAAAACTGAACACACAGCTTTAGCAAAAACACAGTACTTGAATATACTTTTATTTGCAGATTCATGCTGCTGGTCCCAAAGTCGGGATATCTGTGATTATTTCATTGGCAGTAGATTAAAACTTTAGACTGAATTTCTGTTTTGCTGTCCACCATCCAGTAAATGGTTATTTCTGAACTAAGGTATTAAATGGTGCCTGAAATATATCATGCTCTTGCATACACTCAGTATTTGGTCATTTCCCCCAAATTCAGAAATGCAGTTACTTAAATATCAATGCACAGTCTGTGCTATTTGACACCTGCTCTTTGGAAATTGCACTATTCATACTAATTACTATAGATATGCATTGCTGAATGCAAAGGCTATGTCGATCCTAAAAAACAACACATGGTACATAGCCCAACAAGAGTGATTCTAGAACATACATGAAGCTGCACTTGGCATGGTCCCAGCAAGAAAACAGACAAGAAACTAAAGACTATTCTGTCAGCACCACTGCTCACTGCATGTTGAAATGCATATTCTTGTGTAATGCAATGCAGTTTCCCTGTTAATCACATGGATTATCAGCAACAATAAACTGAGGCAGCACTGCAACTGTTTTGCAACATGTTTGTCCAGTAGAATAGCAGTTACTTCTGTTTTTTTCTTTTTATTACATAGGTACAATCCTGGAAAACCTAACCATTTTAGTCATGATCCAGAAACTTTATAAACAGACATAAAATTTAGGAGGGCAGATAAAAACATCTATAGACATCAACATCAATGGTAGAGAGCACATCCGACCCAGCCACACCCTAATAATAGACACTGGTAAAGGATGCAATAGAAATGTGCATTTGGCACAGCATACATATATTTATTTACCACCATCAAGCATTTGTCACCATTCTATTCATATCATCATTTAAGGAAACCCCACCCAATCTTCTAAACAAAAACAAAAAAAAAATGCTTACCTCAGAATGGGTTACATTGTTAACACCATAGGTTCATAGGAGGTTACTAGGCTAATGGCCCTAGGGCCTTTATAAGCCTAGCCATGTAGAAAATAAAACCCTGAGTACCCTAGATGATCATAGTTAGATGCTCGTTGTTTGCACTGTAATACTATGCTCAGCACCTAGTGCCCCTGTCCATGAGGGACATAGGTGCCACCCCAGGGTTGAATAGTAGGTGCAATAGTGAAAAACCTAACCAAAACAATACAATACTCCTGTTTAACAGTGAACCTGCAAGCTACCCTAAAAACTATAGACCAACAACTTGCCTTCCAACGACTTATAAACTATACACTGGAACTGATGCTGACAGAGTTTATAGTAATTTACAAGAAAACCCAATTATGACAAATAAAACCAAAGGGTAATAAAAGAAAGCCATATGGAACAAAGGAACATTTGTTGTTAAAGTCATGGTGGAGAACTGTAAAAAGGGGAAAAATCTAAGTATGGCATGGATAGACTACAAAAAAGCATTTGACAGTATCCCACATTCATGGATAAAAGAGTGCTTAAAAATGTATAAGATACACCCTACACTGATAAACTACATCACAGCTACCATGAGACAGTGGCAAACCACTCAGTTAAGCCATGATAACGGACAAATTATTACTCCAGGGATAAAAATTCAAAGGGGGGTATTCCAGGGTGACTCTCTGTCACTGCTACTCTTTTGCCTTGCCCTTAACCCATTAAGCAGTCTGCTTAACAGATTAGGTCATGGCTATAATTTGGTTCCCAGAAAGCAACAAAGTGTAAAGACTTTTCATCTACTCTTTGTTGATAATTTAAAACTGTACAGCTCATTAGATGAGGAACTGAAAGCACAACTGCAAGTAGTCAAAACTTTTTCAGATGATAAAAAATGTCATTTGGGCTTGACAAAATGTGCAAAAGCAACCTTTAAAGCAGGAAAGCTGCAGCACCAAGAAAATATCAGTTTAGGACAAGAATGTGATATAAAATAACTCGAGCAAGAGGGAGTGTATAGATATTTGGGAACTGATGAAGAATCAACAATAAAATATGAACAAATGTGAATAAAACTCAGTAAGGAATACTTTAGAAGACTTAAATTAATCCTAAAAACAGTGCTGATATCTAGGAGCAAAGTTCAAGCTATAAACCAATTTGCTCTTTTTGTCATAACTTACAGTTTTGGAGTGAGTGACTAGCCTCAAAAAGTGTTGGACAGATTAGACAGGAAAACAAGAATGATGCTTCATGCTCATCAAATGATAAATCAGTGCATACCAAGATTATATGCCGCGGTGGTACGGCGGTAGCATTGTTACCTCACAGCAAGAGGTTCTCCTGTTCAATTCTCGGCTGGGCGTAGGAATGCCCTCTGTGTGGAGTCTGCATGTCCTCCCCGCGGTTGTGTAGCGTTCAAAAGATGTGCATGCGTAAATGGGAGTGCCGTCGTTGAAGGTTGAGTGTCGAGCTGGCACCTTGGCGTTTCGTAAAAATCTACTGCCAATCATTAGCGGACCGGAGTTCTGCTGTGGCGACCCCTTACCGGGAAAAGCTGAAAGACAAACAAGTGATTATATATTCCCCGTTCCAAAGGAGGTATGGGCCTCCTTGAAATTGATTACATGTATAGCTCTGCAATCGTGGGACTGCATACATATCTGCTGACCTCACAAGACCCAAAGATAGTTAAAGTTTTGAAACATGAGGAGAATAAATCTAAAATGATTCCCTCCTCAGTCTAGCAGAAGTACGTCTGTGTCAAGCGGGAATGGAAATCAAACCAGAAGTAGATAAAGTCAGGAAGCAACTGAATGTGCCAAAAAACAAAAGAAAGAATATAAGGTGAAGGATCAGATGAGAAAGCAAGAAATGTGGAAAACACATAAATATAGCTGCAAGCATAGAAAACTCCTGGAACAACCTCATGCTAATCAGGACAGAATGCAGGAATGGTTACAGACAGGGGAATTCAAACCAAAAGATGAAAGGCTAATATTGGCAGCCCAAGATAGTGGACTACATGCATGTTGGTTTACAAAGTCCATTAAACATGTAGGAGAAACAGACAGATGTAGGCTTTGTAAAACAGAATTGGAAAGAGTTGCACACCTTGTTGATGGTTGTGACATACTAATGGCAAAAGGACTGTCTACTGAAACGTAAAATAATGTGGCAGACTGCTGCACTGTGGATTGTGCAAACATTATAGTACTGAAGTAACTGAAAAAACATTGGAAGCATGAGCCACAAAAACATCATAGAAAAGGATGAGGTCTACATCACATGGGATCATCCATTACCAACAATTCAAAAGATAGCTGCGAGAAAACCAGATATAGTGGTCCATAAAAAGAACACAAAAGTTGCGCTGATTACTGAAATCACTACACCCAATGACTACAGTGTCTTGCGTACATGTCCACACAAAGTCATAAAATATTGGGATTTGAAGGCAGAAATGAAAGCAATGTGGAAGAAAGCTACCTAGACAGTTCCAACAGTAGTAGGGGCAATGTGTCTTATTGTATTCAGATATGTTACTCATACATATAAGTCCGTACAAATCGCAGGAGTCGTCATTACTGGGCACATTGTCGGTGCTGGGAAGAGCACTTCTGGCTGACATCAAAAATTGAACCAATATTAATTTCATGAACTTTAACCATACTATGACTTAGGAATAGGGTCCATTCCCATCATGATATTAGAAACCCAAAAGATCTGAAGAAATTAAAAATGAATTTGCAGTTCCCCATCCAATTGTCAAGGTTGAGCTTAAAAAGGGTCATTGAGAAGCTCTGCTTCAGATGATGTGGGAGCTTACGCCAGAGTACAATCTGTGGGAGACATATCTGTCTCTTGCATGAGTTCTACTAATGTCACAGGCTAGGCTGAGATCCCTGCAGCGAATGACTCTTGTCTTGTTCAATTTGGGGATGTGCATTTCCATTAGGGTAGGGTCAGAGACTGCTCTATAGGCCAGACACAGGTCACTTTTCAGCAGCCTGTATGATGCACAGTATACTGATAGGGCTTTCAGTCTTTCCATGTAGGTCATGTTTTGGAGGCCCTGAATTCTCTTGGTTAGAAACCTCTGTGGTCTCTCCAGCTGCTGCAGGTGTTTGGCGAGGTACATACATAAGGGGGCATTGTACTCAATCAGTGGTCTGATAAGGGCTGAATACAGTGGCGTTATGACCTCTTTTGTATTTGTTCCAATGCCCTTATTTATGACATGGGCACTGTAGAAGGCTTTCATTACTACTGTAGACACACGGTGATCGATGTTTAGGTTGCTATCAACCTGTGTTGCCAAGTCTCTTACTACTATGCTTAAGCTTAGAGCAGTGCTAGCTATATCATAATTAGCAGGGGCTACTACTTTGCCAAAGGGGATAATCAGGCATTTTTTTGCATTTAGTTTCAGTCCATGGTCCTGCCACTAATCATTTGTCTGTGTCAGTCCCTTCTGTAATTTGTTGATATCTTTGGAGGATTATATGACTGCACCCAGTTTATGGTTGTCTGCAAACTTAGTAAGCCACAGGCCATCTACTTTTGACTGGACTTCAGAAAAATAAATTCCAAACAGGAGAGGACCCAGTACAGAATCTTGTGGTACATCACTGGTAACTGGTCTATTGGTGGAAGTCGATTCCTAACTCTAACAGTGTGTGTTCTATCTGTGAGCCAGTTTGTTACCCACCTACACCTTCATCCCGGGCTTTGGTGATTTTCTCAAAGAGGTTCACCAGGTTTAATAAGGAAGATCTACCCTTGACAAAAACAAAATGGATTAGGTCAAGAGTTGAAGGTTGTCTATGTTCTGGTTGATAAGGTCCATAATGATTCTTTCCATGGCCTTGCAGATAAGGGCAGGTCAGGCTAACAGGTCTATAGTTCCCAGGGTCAGTTTATGGACCCCCTTTGTGCAAGGGGAATACTGTTGCTGTTCTCCACTCCTCTGGTACAAAATCAGTGGCTGAAACTGTGGTTAAAGAGAGAGTTAAGTGGTTCCACAAAGTCTTGTTTTAGGTTTAGTATGCAGCCTGGGATGTTCTCTGGTCACACACAGGCCGTACTTTTGGCCTTGGAGAGCACTTGTATGACCTATTATTTGGAGATAAATTGGTAGAGGACAGGTATGAATGCTATGGGGTACGGCTGGTGGGAACTGCGGGGGTGAAACTGCTGCCAAATTTGTCAGCTAGCAGGTTGGCAATTTCTTCAGGTATAGTATGAGTGGTAAATAAACAAAAAAAAAAGAAAAAGCCAGCACTCGGAGGCGAATAATGTTTTATTCCTTTCCCTTCTATTCAGACCGGTTTCGGTAGCAAACCTTCTTCAGTGATCACAATAGTTTGCTTTGGAATTTTTTTTTTTTTTGCCTTGTGGGGGTGTCAGTTCTAATCTTTACTTCAAATGAGACAAATTTATGGTCTGACCTAACTAGTGAGGGTAGCACATTGGGGGTAGTGCAGTAACCCCCATGTTGATGAGTACTAAGTCTAGGACATTACAGCCCCTTGGGGGGGATGAAGACTAACTGTTCCAGTGCATTTTTTTTATTTTATTTAACATTTGTTGACCGGGAATGTCCGACTAGGTTCCACAGAGCCTGTTTTCAGTGGAGGCCCGGGGAGAAGTGCTCCAGTTGACAAAGTCCAGGAACCTCAGTGCAATCATGTTTGTGCTCCTGTATGTTGCCCAAATGATGGACGGTTAGTTGAAGTCACCCATGACTAAGGTGTTGGGCTGTATACTGAGTGTTTCAAGCAAATTGCAGGTAGGCAGTGTGTGTCTCCTGGTTCATGGTGGGGGATCTGTAGCTGGTTATGATGTGGAAGGGTATCTTATCTATAGTTATTTGGACCTGCAGTAGCTCAAGAAAGTTGTACTGCTTCACCAGTTGAGAGGTGTATTTGGATTTAATGAAAATGGATACACCTTCACCTTTGGTTCTTTCGTCATCATTTTGGGGTCTGAATGTCTGGAAGTAAATATATCCCTGCACGGCCAGGGTGCTCTCTCTGCAGCCTTGAGTCAAATCTCAATGACTGCTCAGATGTCAGCATCTTCCAAGGTGAAGAGTGCTTCCAGCGAGTGAAGTTTACTGTTTAGGTTCCTAGCATTAAGCTGCGTGACCTTGAGTTTGTCAAGAGTATTTTTTTACGCTGGAAGTTTTGTTGTTTTGACATAGCCTAAAAATTCTCTATGGGGTAGGCATGCATCTTTGCTAATATCCTAAGCCTTGAGGAGACAAGTGAAGGCCATCTCTGGCGAACCATCAAGGTCTGTTGACCATGTCTTCCCAGGCTGAAAGATACTGGATCCCTTTGGATTGATACCAGAAGCTAAGCCAATTGTTAAAACTCATTTTTGTTTGTACTGTGACATCATCCTAGCTGAAGGTAGAATGCTGCTTAAGGCTAGGGACATATCTACCTGGCATACATAATCTGTGAGCTCTACCATGTCTCTCTTCATATAGTCCAGAGCAGTACATCTCAAGTCATTCACTCCAATATGTACTATGACAGAGTCATAACGGTAACTGCTGCTGAGTGACTTGAGTACGTGCGTGACTTGACGGATCCTGGCATCTGACAGGCAGCTGACCGTGACCTTCTCTTTGTCCAGTGTGGTGACAGGGATGTCTGTGTGTCTCACTACTGAGTTGCCTACGACTAGGACGTTTGGTTCTGAAGTGTTTTGACTTAGGGGCTTGAGTGTTGAAACACTGTTATACCTGTTGTCATGCGTACTGGTGTATTTGGTTTGTGTACCAGTATGTGATGGTTGTTTGCACTTGGGAGGTCTCTGGTCTTTTGGAAGGCTCCTGCTGAGTACCTCCTTGCATGTGGGTTTATAAGTCATGACTTTAGCTTGTGAAAGAGGTGAAGTGTGTGAGCTGACAACCTTTTTGATGTCTTGTTTATTGTTTCATGAAGGGAATGATTCAGGTTGTATGGTATAGTGGCATCTATCACATACTGTATTCGTTTGCTTTAGGAGCAGGTAATTGTCAATATACATGAGGCAATTGCTACATTGCCTTAGGATACCCATGTAAATCAGGCTGGCTGGAGAAATGTTGGGAAACTGACTGTCCATAGCAGCATGTAATTCCTAGATTTTGGGAAGGCAAAAGATCAGCTATTACTCTGGGATTAGCATGGGGACTTAAATATGATTAGTGAGGAAAGTGGAACAACACTTGACAGTGCTTAGCTGAGCTACTTACAATGCAGCAGTGCACAACTGAGTTGTCCGAAGAGAAGCCTGAGAGGGTTTCACTGAGTGGTGTTTAGGGACAAAATGTGATTCTAGGCATTTGCATCTATACAAAGCACTGCTAACCCCTATTGCGTGGTGTGCAGCTATGCCAAACTCTTAGCAGCTCTGCCAAACTGAGCGCAAACACGGTGCTGAAATACAAGTGAATTTAAACAGTTTTAACACAATCTTCCGATAGAAAAGCCCCTCACAGAGCCTTTATTCCAGCAATCTCCAACTCAGATAGGTCCTGAGCTATACTCTTCTGCCACAAGGGTGCAGGGAGGCCCTCAATGTTTTAGTGCTCTAGTGATGCCAAACAGTCTACATTCAGCAAATCTGAATCTAGCCTATACTATTTAAGGCAGGAGAGGTAAAAATATAAAGCGCAGACTTAATCAGTCACAACAGCAAAAACAATAAAAATGAAGCAACAGTTCAGTAAAATACAGTACACAAGTACAAAAAATACACAAATTCTACTTATTTTTTAAGATTTCAGTGGATGCCTTGGAGTTTCTTAGATGTACTTCAGATCTCTGGCTATGAATGCCTAACACTGTGCAGCTCTGCCAAACTGAACCATCATATGATTAAAATGCCAAACGGGCTTACTTCAAACACAAGAGGCTGAAACTGAAAATGCTGACAGAGCAGTACAGTGGGAATTGGTGTAGTTTGATCTCGGAGTTGGTATATATAATAAACAGGGGATGTAGGGAGGCTTGCATCCTGCATAGAACACGAGATGAATGTTTCAGCAATGTGAGTTTTGACCTTTTGTGGTTGACGTAATGCCATTAGGCATTATGAACGTATTCCCTCAGAACTACAATCCAAAACCACCCAAGAAACACTCCACTCACTCACTCAAAAGAAACCTATGCAAACTATATTCAACAAAAAAGTTACATAATTACTGAGGTTCACTAAAAGTCAACGGAATAAGTAATTCAAGCCTAAAAACGCAGAGAAAACAGATAACTGGAATATGTGAATCTGGATTGTATAATAAATGAATAATTTTCTATTGCAGGATAATAGAACTCTGTCCTTGTGAATCACTTCAATACTCATCTGACAGATATCCAGTACAATACAGTAGAGTCAATTAGCAGAACTAAATGGGACCAAGGGTAGTTTGGATAATCAAACTGTTCAGATAATCAAACATATAATTGAACCAGATAAAAACTTCTAAAATCTTGTTTTTTTTCTGCAAGCAGGAATACACTTTTAAACCATTCAGCAATTCTAGTGGAGAATAAAGAATATTTTTCACACATGCGCTGGCTACAAGCTCAAAAAACATGTTCAAGCGAATATGTGTAACGTTTACATATTCAGACTTTTATGATTTTTCCTACCTGAAAACTTTGGAAGGCTTTTTCTGATAACGTTCGGATAACTGACTCTCTACTGTACATTTAATTTATTACACACCAGATCCCACATTTTCTATGCACACACACATAGATAGATAGATACAAACACTTAAAATAAGCCAAATGTCCTAATGTCAATGTCTGGTTTTGGTTGAAAAAAAAAAACACACGGTTGAATGGTGTGCAAGTCTGACAATCCCTAGGGTTGGGGAATATGCTCCTTCCCAGGGGACTGTGTGATCTTTGAGTTAGTATACATCATTAGTAAGGGGTATAGGGGAGCAGGGGGGGGGGGGGCTTACCACCTTTCAAAAAATGGTGCTTTACTTTTGCATGCCCCAAGGTTACGTTTGGAGCATGCACTCTACCATGTTGACACACTTTTTTCAATATGGACATGTCAACATTATCAACGTCAATATATGTATCTACCTATATATATATATATATATATATATATATATATATATATACACACACACACACACACACATGGATACACACACACACACACACACACACACATAAAAGTATATATAAAGGGCTATTCAGTTTACCATGATAATACTAAAGGAAAAAAGATTGCCTATACCCAAAACAGAATGCAAAAGGTACAAGAACAACAGTGAAACTAGGAAAACAGTACAGTACCAAACACAGAATTGTAGAACTTGTTAACAGACTGGACATAAGACTTTGTATAGACTTACTATGATGTCTAATCAAATCATTTCATCTTAACGAGTTACAGGACCAGAGCACTGCACTCAAATTTTAAGAGAGCTGTTATGTCTGCTTTATACTTACTGGTTCACATCACATAAGTTTGGTCACAAATGCTAATATGTTTACACACATTACTGTGAAGCTTGCACGCAAAGTCTTCACTTAACGTGTAAAAAAAACAAAAAACAAAAAAAAAATATAAAACTGCAGAGAGTAGCCCCTCGTGTGGTGAGCAAACATCCTACTCCCCACCCTGCTTTAGTATTGTCTCACCAAAGTCAATGCACATTGGAGAAAGAGTAATTAATTACCTGCAGTGTAACACCTGTTTTGCTCTTTCTCTGAGGTGGACTGACCTTAGACATTCCAGAATCAGCTAAAATGGCAGAATATATACATCTTGCGCTACACAGAAGTGAGCATGTAACCTAAGCAAATACCAATTTGAGACACCATTCTTGAACAAGTGTGCTCATGCTTGAGAGTTCAAGCAAGTAACTTTGAGCCTTTTAAAATTAGCAGGAAAGAGGATGACTGACACAGGTTGGGGACAATTTACAACGGTGAAGAATGAGCAGTAAAATATATAATTAACAATGAAATCCAGATAATTCAAAGAGCTTACACACTTCCAGAAGAATAAGGAAAGGTATTTTTTAAGGAAGGGTCATTTTATATATTAAGCAATAAAGGTGAGGATGAACAAAAAAAAGAGTTATTTAAAGGAAATGTATGTCCTATTATAATATTTTATTTTCCCAGAGTTTATCTTCATCCCTGCATTGCCACATAAAAAATTACTTGGCTGTTTCATCTCTACATGGCATTTCTATCTTATTTATTTTTCTTTCTGCAAAACATGTTTGGTTTGAATGAAACTTCATGATGCTTTTAATTAGGAATTTGTCTCCACAGCGTTTACATCTGTCCCATCCAAACTGTTTGCTAAGGTAATCTGTCACCATTACATATATCAGCATAAAGATCAGATGGGACAGATCAACAAAGCTGCTGCACGCAGATGATGTGGCATTACAAGCAGACTCTGAAAAAGAACTTCAGTAAATGATACATGCATGACTAGAATGCAAAACTGACGACACAGAAAAAGAAACAGAGTACAGACAAGACCATTGATATGGCAGCAAATGGGGATAATCAGAAGATGTGGAAGTAGTGAAACAGTTTAATAGCTTTAAATATCTTGGAGTGGTGGTTGAGGACAAGGGAAGTCTGTAGGAAGGGGTCAAAGCTAGAATCAGGGGGACTGCAGCCAACTGGCACAAAGTGTCAGGGGTAGTGTGTGATAGAAGAATGCCAGGATGTACAAAACAGTGGTGTGACCAGTGTTACTGTATGGAATGGAAACCTAGACAATGAGGGCAGAGCAGTTGACAAAGTTAGAGGTGATGGAGATAAGGTGCTTGAGAAGGGTGGTAAATATATACTGTTAGCAGACGAAGAAATGAGGACCTCAGAGCAGGACAGAAACCAAAGTAGCTCCAACTGCAGAGAAGGTTAATGAGAACAGATTATGGTGGTCTGCGAATGTGAGGGGAAAGAAGTCGTCAATCTGGTTAAAACGATTTAGGAAAGCCAGAAAGAAGGCAATAGGAAACAAGAGGATTCAGCAGAGAGATGGATGAACAGTGTGAGAGAAGATCTGCAGCAGCCAAGCATGACCATCAAAGAAGGTAAGACAGTGGCAGTGAACTGAGAAAGATGGCAACAAATGACAACACCTTGGCCCCATGAAGATAATGGAGGAAAAAGGTTATGAGGCTGATGATGAGCTCCTCCTTCATCTTACAATGCACATTTAAAAATATATGGACAGTGAGAAAAGGGCACAGAAAGGTACAAGTAGCTCTATGTTCTATCCTACTTACAGTAGGCCATAAATTTATTACATACCCAGGAATGCACTAATCTTCTGTGTAGTGTTATTTACAGCTGCCTTTTCCCTCCCCTGGGACCATAAACCTACTGAGTTTTAGGGAATTCAGTTCTTTTGCTCTGTGGTCTTACAGGGAAGAACCTTTGTACCAATGTCAGAAAGAGACTGCCTGTAAAAGCAGAGTGAGTTGTGTGTAAGAAAAAAAAAACAAAACAATATTCTGCAGCAGAATAAACTGGTTATTACAGCAAATTTAAAACATGACAAAGAAGACAAATTAAAAAGAGACTGGAAAAAAGTTTCATCTATTCTGTCTACATATTCTAAAAGTTAGTGCTAATTCTGAGTAATACTACTCTAAGTCAAATAATTTGGATTAAAACAGCACAGTAAAAATACATTTCTAGGGAGTCAGAAGGCATATATGAAAGAGAAAGCTCAACTAACAACAACAAATTAACACCAGGCATGTCCACCTCTAGCAGGGTATTTTTAGTTAAAACAAAATAAAAACGATTGATGGATACTTAAGAGTGCTACAGAAACATTGCTACACACAGAACATCAAGTCTTTTTTTCCATTCATATCCCCAAACTATGAAACTCACTACCTTTACAACTTAAGACTCAATAACAACCTGGCCACTTTCAAAGATCAACTAAAAGGCCATCAAGGACTCCTGGCTGTGCTGTTGCTCCTCACATGGTTAACTATGACACAAATCACCCTCTCACTTAAAACCACTTTCCCACATCTCTATCTGCCCTCAAAATATTTGGGCCTAAGTAATACTCAAGTGAAGACTCAGTTGTAAATAAAATGTATATAGTCTAAGTGTCTTACAAATTACAGTTCTGAACTCACTATAACTCTGCATCCGTGTTGTCTGTTTTCATCCTTCGTAAACTGATGGGTCTCGGATCCAATCTCAGATCCATCTTCGGCTACTTCACTACACTTTAGGCTCTGTAGCTCAACCTCCTTCCCATACTCATAATCCCTTTCTTCTCCTAAGTTACCTCAGATTGAGTTTACCCTCTAATCGTCTATCTAATATATGTCAAAGTATCACAAAGTATAAAACAACTATAGCCCAAGGACAGACCAAAAGAACAACACTGGAGCTCTGTGGCAGGACTGACAGGGAAAACCTCCTCAGGATATACTAGATGATTATAAAATGGGAAGGGGGCTGGAGGGTGGAAAGTTGAGGAAGGGCGAAAATAGGAAACACAAATGTAGAGTTATGGTGAGTACATAACTTCTGATGTTGTCTTTTTTGTCTGTTCCTCAACTGATGGGACAGAGTCCCCAGCTACAGTAACCCTGGGTGGTCCACAAGGAAAGATACTCCACAGTACAGTGGAGCCAAATGCTGCCCTACTCCTAGATAAAATGTCCAATCTGTAATGAGATATAAAGTTAAGAATGCTGGACTTTGTAGCAGTGGCACAAATGTCATCTATAGAAGTTCATGACCAAAAAGCTGATGATATGGTCACAGACCTGGTGGAATGGATCTTACGTGATATTGGCAATAATAATTCTTCCTTATTGGAAACATTTGGAAAGAAGACTTTTAGATTGGTTAACTACTTAAGATTTGTCTCGGACACAATCATAGGTAGAAAAGAAGAGTTAAGTACATAAAATCATATAAGGTGGCTATGAAGAAAGTGCCTGGAGTTCTGATATCCATATAGCTGATGTAATGGTGACCAGGAAAAGGGTTTTCCATTAGAAAAACTTTAATTTTGCCTTGGCTGAATACTCAAAGGGAGGTTTGTTTAAAGCTTGAAGGAGAACTGTTGGGTTCCCACAAAGGAATGGGGTCCTTAATAGGGTGCTGGAGTAAAAAGGTACCCTTAAGAAAAGCCTTACACAATTTCAGAAAGGCTAAATAGTAGTTTTTCACTAGATGAAAGTTTGAAATGGCAGCAAATTGTACTACAGATGTCTAATAACTCCATTACTGAAAATGGAAGCAAGGGGGTCAAGAACAGCTGGAATAAGCACTGAAAAGGGGACTAGTTGTTTCTGAGGGCCCAAACAGAAAATCTTTTCCACTTGCCCTTACAAATCTTCCAGTAAGAAACCTTTTGGGATGATGTAAAGATGTGACAAACTGAGGAAGAAACACTGAAGTTCCTAGCCATCACTGGAAGCGGCGAAAACATGCAGTCAATTATAAACATTGAATGTCTGAGTGAGGCAAACTGGACGGGTGAGATAATTTCTGAGAAGGATCCAACATCCAGGGAGGGTGGACTAAATGAAGCCAGAACAGAGCAATGAGGATTACCTTACTCTTCTGCTGATAACTTTCTGGAGAAACCTGGGGATAAGGAGGGTGGGTGGAAAGGCATACAGAAGACTGAGTAGCCAATCGTGAATCGAAGAGCTTCTTAGTAATTCCCTCTCTGGAGGGATAAGGGCAAACTACCTGCTCCACTTGGAAATGAGGGGACAAGCAAAGAGGTTGCAGCATTGTTGGCCCCATCTGCAAAAACTAATTTCCGCCACTGACTGACTGACAGACCACTTGTAAGTAAAAATGGACCAGCTCAGTTTTTCTACTAATATGTTGGATTTCCCCGGAATATGTGTTGTCAACAGAAAGCATCCACAAGAGATCGCTCATTGCCACACTCTCATTGCCTCTTGGCATAGGGGGTAGGATTGGGTTGTCCTACCGTTTGGTGTTGCACCAGACTTCCCACCTTGTTCGTCTGAAAAGTAACCATCCCTAGAGGGAGAACATCTTGAAATGCCTGCAACATCAATAGTACTGCTCTTATTTCTAGGATACTGATGTGAAGATTGGCCTCTGAGACCACATGTCTTGGACCGTCCCTCGCAAGTGACAAAAGTCATTGAAGTATAGGTATGCTTCCCAAATCTGTCCAATCCCCTAGACTCTCTGTTAGGGGGATGGACAGAAGAACTTTGTTCCACCAGCTCTTTCTTGGTGGCTGTTGCAACCACCATAGCATCCACTTGGGGACCTTTGCTCCAATAGGCCCTATTCTTAGGTTCAACAAGGTATTTGTCTTGTCATCTGAGAACTGACCCCATGACATTCAGATCCTTCCAAACCTGGAATGAAATAAGGTTTACCATCTTGTCCACTGGGGACTACCTAGGTTGTTGCTGAGCTGGCTCCGAAAGCCTCG
This sequence comes from Protopterus annectens, assembly GCF_019279795.1. NCBI lineage: Eukaryota > Metazoa > Chordata > Ceratodontiformes > Protopteridae > Protopterus > Protopterus annectens. Next base: position 692,620,320 of record NC_056733.1, read on the forward strand.
AGAAACACTGACTCTTCTTGTGAGGGGGGAGACAGAAGACAAACCACTTTTCTGTCTCAAAAATATGAGTAGTTCAACAAAAGAGACATCCTCAGGGGGTGACCTGGGGGACACTTCCCCTTCATCAATGTCAGTGTCTTTAGTTAATGACTCTTGTGGAGAGTCTAAGGTCTAAAGGTCTTACAAGTATGCTTCTGATGGGGCTTTCTGGTGGAAGTTTCCAGACAGGACTCGGAAGTACTAGCAGAGTACTGAATGAGGACAGGCTCCAGACTTGACCAGACTGACTGGCTCGATGGGACAAGATGAAAAGACCCAGCATCCACAAAAGACAATTGAGGACTGGGTGGACCTGAGGGGGGCAGGATGTCACTGTCCACTGAGGTGGAGAAACTTCTCCACTATGTCAAAGGTAGAGATCATGGGAGAACCAAATTTTGACTGGACAGGATCTATAGATGCTCATGCAGGACAGAACCCAAATCACCCGCAGGAGTCAAAGGCAAGCTGCCTAGCGCCGAGGCTCCAACATGAAGGGATTTCTTAGAAAACATCAGAGTTGAATCCAACACCTCAGATCCGGTGTTGATGCTATGGCTCTGAGACCCTTCTAGGTTTGAAAAAGCTGGAGCTGTCGTGGTCAGAGAAAGTGTCAGAGTTGTTGAAGGCCAGGCCTTCAGATCTGACACAGACAAGCTCATAAGTCTAAGGTCCGAAGTCTGCAAAATCACAGGACTGATTGCAGTAAGAGTCAAAGGTTGGGGTTGTACAGGAGGTTGGCTGACTGATCCAATGGGAGATGAAGCCAGAATAACCTTCAACTGAAACTGGGTGCTGAGAAACCTTCTCATCATCCTGTCCACATCCACTTCTGTTAGGCTCCTAGATGACCTGAGGGAGGAGGAGGCTGAAGGCGGAAGGGATACCTTTCCAAGAGTGTCCTGCAGGAATGAGGGTACATCCCCACTGGCTCTGAAGAGAATTTAGCTGTAGCTTGAGGTGACTTCGATTTTACTCGGTTGGATACAAAGGACTAGCTGAATCAGAGGAATTCAATTTTGTTGGGGCTGGACCCAAAGAGGCAGTTGGATCTGAGATTTTCAATATTTTCTCGGGCAGAGCCAAGCCCAATGAAGCTGAAGTAAGACAGCAATCCGAGGAAAGACAACTCGATTCTTTACTTTTGCCTCTGGTCTTTCTCGAAGATTTTTTAGAAGAGGATGGAGCTCTAGAGACATAAGAGGAGGAGGTAGGCAGTAGTCCTTTTGAATCAACTTATTTTTCCTTTCCCAAGAGCCCTATGTTAAAAGCTAGCATAAATCTCACAATCTGTACTTGAATGTTCCACTCAAAGGCAGTATATACACACAGAATGATTATCTGAGTTTGGAATCTTGTGCCTGCATGAGCAGCACTTCTTAAATCTGGTTGGTTTGTCTGACATCACGGTAAAAGCACCAACAAGAAAAATATGTATAAAAGGCAATCAATTGACAGAAATACCAACAATGGTAAGCCCTAGTACCTATAAAGGTAACTATATAAAAGGAAAGCAACAAGTACTAGCAATGGTAAGAGGAAAAGTACCAACAATTAGGTAGCAAGAAAGAAAAGGAGTGAGGGTTCAAGGCCTGAAGATACACTGACAAGGAAGAATAGGATTTTAAAATCCTTAGAAATCTAAAGTCATTTTTTTAAAGGCAGGGAAGAATAAAACAGGGGGAAAAAGGTATCAAGGATAAGCCGAAAAAGTACTTACCTATCTATGACCTGCTCGAGCTAATGGTGACCAAGTCCAAACACTGAAGCAGCAAACGTGACTTGGGGTAACTATGGAGAAGAAGGGGGTTATGGGTAAGGGAAGAGCTTGGGCTATAGGGCCTAAAGTCTAACGAAGTGGCCAAGGATGGATCTGTGACCCATCAGTTGTGGAACGGATGAGAAAGACAATGGGTCAGATTCAAAAACACCTACATTAAGTGCACACAATCTGTATTCAAGAACATCCCTACCACATTTTTTGTGCTTTCTAGTCACTCAGAAAGATTATACTAAGTGTACATGCAGTCTACACTTTGTGGTAACCTTTATGAATCCCTTTCAGTATTTAAAGCTGCAAGAAAATCAGTATGAAAACTAAACCTAGGAGGAAAAAAGTGAGTTATGATTGTGTTGTCCATTCACTCGGAACAGTGTAGTCTTTATTGAATCCCAAGGGACATCAGATCTACTGTTATACTCTCTGCTCGTAGACTAAAATTTCTTGACACTAATGTCCACAACTAATATTATTATGCCTATAACCTGGAGGATACATTACCGTAATGTAACCTGAACATCTTATCTAATTTTAACACAGGTTTCTACATGTTTACTTATGTATATCCATCTTTACAGTTGTTTGGCTACAAATGTTTGCATATAACATGCTTACATATATGCTTGCAACCCATGAAAACTGATAAAACCTAATATAAACCTGTTACTTTATTAGAAGTGTATAAGAACGCTAAAATTCTACTTTGTAAAGGCTGTATAACTGTACATGAATTTTCTAAAGATTTACAACTATGCAAACATTACATTCCATCACACTTGAAGTGTATAACTTGTTTACTTGCACTGTTTACTGCCTCTGAACCTGGGTTATGGCAAAAAAGCATCTCTCGATCAGACCACCTGCCAGTTATGAAATACTAAATAAATAAATAAATATATTCCATTTCAACATGATACTGTGACTGTACCACTATGAATGTACAGTTTAACAGATACAAAATTATGTAATGTGAACCAGTTTGATATGTGACAGTTTACAATTTCCCAATACTTCACAGACAAAGATAAAACAAATGTTGAATTTACATGTGCTAATACAAATAAAAATACAGCCCTTGTTCATCCACTATTAAGGAAATTATATGTATGAATTGGAATATCCTAAGAGGGGCACTGATGTTTATAATTATTTAGGACATCAACCAAGTTTCGTGTACAAGACTGGGAGGAATATAAACCACCAGTTGGAAAATAACTGGAAGGAAAGGAAAAGTAATGTAGTCAAAGGAACTACCAAATGCGGAGCTTGCAGTCAGTGTACATATACATGAGGGGAAGTATATATATTTAGAAAATGAGTGTAAAAACAAGATAGAGTTCCAGTCAGGGAATTGTAATACAAAAGGTGTGGTGTATTTGGCTGTATGTTCAGCCTGCCCAGCCTTTTATGTTGGGAAGACGGACAGACAATTGAAGAACAGAATTTACGAGCACATATATAACATAAAAAGGGAAAATTTAAATAATGCTTTGTTCAGACATATATCATCAAATAATTCTGATCATACCTTTCACTTTGCTATATTGGATAAAGTACACTATTAATCCAAGGGGTGGTGACATCAAAATTTGCTTGAGGAAAAAGAGTTAAAATGGCAATAGAAGTTAAATGCAGTCAACCTCCCGGGTATAAATGAATGCATCTCCTTGAAACCTGTTTTAAAATCCAGGATTTGATTGATTCAGTTTTTATGTACATTTTTTATGTTTATGCACCTTTTATATAAGTTGGTATGCACTACTGAAGTATTTAATATATATATATATATATATATATATATATATATATATATACATATTTTTATATATATATTTTATTATTACATATTTATTTAGCTGGGCATATATACATTTAACTTTATATATATATATATATATATATATATATATATATATATATATATATATATATATATATATATGACTCTGCATCATTTCCTGTTTACTTTAATTTCCTGTAGTTAGGTGTATATAAGAATGGAATTAATTAATGCTCATTTGAATCTGAAGAAGTCCAGTTAAGCTGGAAGAAAGTGCTCATTCGTTATTTTAATAAAGGTCGTTTTGAGAGTCTTCATGGTCTGGAAGCCTTGCTTGACTGCCTGTTATCTAGTGGAGTAGTGGTTCGATAGTGTGGATTTTATATATATATAAATATATATATATATATATATATATATATATATATATATATATATACACACACACACACACACACACACACACACGCATATGTATATCAAGGATCCCCTTTACATGACTGAATTTTCACTTACCCGAAACTTAAAAGGACAAGACGACTTCGCCCAAAACTTACTTTCACAAACACTCGGATCACCGGAATCTTACTCTGGGAAAGGAAACACTTGGCCACCATGGTGAACTTTGCCCCTTTTCGCCACTGTGGTACGACCTTGGAGTTGGTATATTTAGTTGAGGGGGTGTGGGGGTCAAAGCCCCTCACTTGGATGAGCTTGATTTTCTTCGGCTTATTTTGTCATTGTGCCAAGTGGTTACTTTCCTGGAGTAAAACTGTGGTGTTCCGAGTGTTCATGAAAGTAAGTTTTCAGTGAAGTTGTCTTGTTCTTTTAAGTGTCAGGTAAGTGAAAATTCGATTATGTGAAGTAGATCCATATATATATATATATATATATATATATATATATATATATATATATATATGTCCCTATCACTTGATCGAGTTTTCAGAAACTTGGAATTCATGTGGTTGAGACTATTTGTCTGTTCTTGAAAACTCAAAGCTTTTGAATGGAGATTGCAATACAGTAAGGATCAGGAAATTTACCCTTTTCTTCACTGTAGTGCGATCTCGGAGTTGGTATATATAATTTGCAGGGGGTGTGGGGGTGCAGGGGGAACGTAAAATAAATGTAGACTTTTGTGAGTGGTTTTGTGCTTTTTTTTTTGATGTTCAAGTTTTCAAAATTTGATTATATGGTCTCGACCATATGAATTTATGAGTTTCTGAAAACTCTTATCATCTGACACAGACCCATACACATACACACACAATCTTGTAAGTCAGCACTTAGAGAAGACTAATAATATGGCAGGAGGAGTTCAGGTCATCAGTAGAAAGCAATGGCTTTTTGTCACTAAAATGCTAGTGAAAAGGAAAGAACCATAGACAAAATGTTGGGAGCCAAGATTCATGAATGCAGTAGGAGAAGAGAGAGAAAAGTATTACATGTATTGATGTATGCTACTTAGCAGAAAGCTGACGCACCAAAGAATATTATCACTTAACAAACAGAGGTCAGGGTAGACTACTTGCTGATGTTGGTAAACTAGAACATGCTGTCAAATTTAGAAAATAGATTTTAAACTCTTCGTGAAGACAGACTAAACTGGGCCAATGTTACAGATAGAAATATGAAGGTCAAGGTTTGAGGGGCAACATGACCAGATAATGTAGAATCAGCCAATGGTTGTTTTACCAAATGACAGTTTATAAGTACGATCTCCACAGATTTTGTGGGTCTAGAGTCAGGCAGTAAGTAGAGTGAGTAGCAGTGACAAAATGAATAAGCCACTAGTAGGAGGGGTCAGATATGGGCGGCCACGGTGGTGCAGGGGTAGCATTGTCACCTCACAGCAAGAGGTTCTCCGGTTCGATCCTCAGCTGGGGTGCCTTCTGTGTGGAGTCTGCATGTCCTCCCTGTGGTCGTGTGGGTTTCCTCTGGGTGCTCCGGTTTCCTCCCACATACCAAAGACAGTAGGTGGACTGGACACTCCAAAATGGTGTGAGTGTGTGTGTGTGCCTTCCGTGGAAGGTTGGGTGCCGGGCTGCCAACTCGACACCGTAAAGCTCCACTGTTGATCATGAGCGGACAGGTGATCCGCTGTGGTGACCTCTAACTGGGAAAACCCGAAAGAAGGAGGAGGAGGGTCAGATATGAGACTAAGTTTTTTTTTTGTGTGAATATTTTGACATACAGGTGCTAAACAATAAGGAAGGCACCTCAGTATCTAATGATAGTAACACTAGAAAAATGGGACATAGTTGAAGTTCAGGATAGCCAGGCTATGTGGAGAATTCTGTAGCTTAGTCGTAGTTGCAAGAAAAAAACAATGATAATTTACAGGGGCTCATTTTCCTGAAGCTGCTCTTAAAGATTGAATTTTTCCAACAGGATAGAGTTCAAGGTGGCTACCCATTACGACAGGAGGAGGTCAGGTCATCATTAGAAAGCAATGGCTTTAGGTCAGTAAAATGCTAGTGAAAAGGAAAGAGCCATGGACAAAATGTTGGGAGGCAATATTCATGAATGCATTAGAAGAAAAGAGAAAAGTATTATATTATTATATGCAGTGATGAATGCAACTTAGCAGACAGATGTTGCACCAAAGATTATCATCATTCATCCCTGGTGAGGAAAGTGCATGAATGAGGACTGTGTAGTTTACGAAAGCAAATGTTTTTCTAATATTGTCATATCAGTAAATGTACAACCTACAACAAATTATTATGCACTGTATCCTTGGTGTCTCTGGAGAGAGAAAGAAAAGCAGCGGTAGTATTATAACCTTTGTGGAACTCATGCTGAGATGAATGCAGTACAGTGCTTGTGGAAACAGTGAGACAACTTTTAGGAGTTGCACTTTCTTTGTAGTTTTTCCATTAATGGGATAATCTCAACAGCACAATTATTTGGAGTACTAAGTTTAGCAATTTAAGGCCACTTGTGATGGAAGCATGTTTAAAGGGCTTATTGGAGGTGCTACTGATCAAGGAAAAATTGACAATGTTGACTACAACATGAGGGTAGCAACTCCTAAAGAGTTTTGAGCACAAGAATTACTTGTACTGTTACATGGCTGTCTTTGGTAACCTGGTGACAGACTGGAGTAAGAAAACTTGTAGTTTCTACTAAGAAGCTTTTTTTTTTTTTTTTTTTTTTACTTAGGGGATGGTTGGCATAATCGTTAAGGTGCTTACCTTAAAGACACAAGGTACAGGGTTTGATTCTCACATAGGGTAATTGGCTAGGCTTAAAAATGGCCCACAAGGGCGGTTATCTTAGTACTAATCTATGAACCTAAATAAGGGCTAAGAGGATACAGAACAAGAACCTGAAGCAGGAGGTGCTTTAACTTAAAGAGCTTAGTGGGCTAATGCACAATATGGAGGAAACGATATTAGATATGAGAGGCTGAAGAACAATACACTTAAGGATTTAGCAACAATCTATGGCAAGGACAGCTTGCCTTATTAATCAACATAAAAGTCAGATTAAGACAGTTGACTGATCTAAATCGATTTTAACTGACACCAGAACATTCCTTAGTTACTCTAAGAGTCAGGATAGCAGTAACTCGGTGCACTAGCTTTGGTATTTATGTGCATTTGCTGCTATTATATTTTTAGTAATAGACTTGTAGTTTGATGAACTGGTATGCTGCCTAGCAAACATCCCTCACATTTATGACAGAAATCAGAATGGAATGGAGTCATTTGGTATCCGCAGCTCATAGCAGTGTACTAGTGAAATGAACACGGGAGTTTTGTACCTTCTGAAACAAATCTGACAAGCAGTGCTACTTGCAAACCCTAGTAAAATGCACCCAGTATGCATTCTCCCTCACAGCTTCCAAAATCTTGGATTCCATTCCTTATGACAAAGCCCATCTCATCCACACATTAAACACCCAGAAAGAATTAGAATGTTTTCTTTTTAAACATGCATGCTGCAAATGCTTCCAGAATGTCTCCATCACCTACTTCTCCACAATCAAACCTTTCTGATACAAGCATGTTTCTGTTATCCTTCAACCCCTACTACTGTCTTTACATCCCCTTCTTCTCTCTGCATCTCCAAACTGCTCACAATTACACTTTCATTGTTCCAGCCTTTCTCTCATTAATTCCTCCTGCATTCCCAAAATACTCCAACTTTTCTGAGAATAAACAGTTTGAATCCATGTTGCAATTTTACAGTGGCATTTGCCTTGTACATTTTCTGCTGTAAATATGTAACACCCAGTAGGAATCTAAAATACTTATTTAACCTTCCCAACCATATAATGTGACTGTTGCTGTTTAACTTTGTTAGCAGTTCAATTCGTTTTTCACTTTTGTTTTTACACCCTGGGCTGAGCTTCAACATGTTCCACTGAGGTCAGCACTCTACCCCAGTAAATAAACAAAAATGATTTAAAAAAAATCACAGAGAGTACAACTGTGTCAGATACTCACTAAACAGTTAACAAATGAAGGAATTATGCTTTGTTAACTAGGATGCTCAGATGAGTTATGGTCCGCATACAGAATTATGAGCAAGTCTCTGATCATAACCAAGTTCTTTTATGTTTGAGAAATGAATGTCAAGAAATTCATCTCAATAGCAGACTGATGTGAAGGGGAAAATTCCTGACATCCACTTTGTGAACATATAAATACTTGGCTATGATTAGACAGACTGGATCATTAATTTGTTTTAATACTTAAAGCTTTACCTGCTCCATAAGTTACAGAAAGACAGAGAACATGAGAATGGAGTGTTTTACTGCTTTGAGTGTGCAACAAAGTTAGCACTGCACACAAGTCTTTTTATTACATGGATCATTTGCTGCTTCAAAGTGCTACAAGATGAGGAAGACGAAGAAATTATAGGAATTTCAAGTGTTTTACTTTTGAAAGCTGTGATGCACTTCACACAACCTCATAGACAACGGCCAGAAATTAAGTATCTTTAGCGCTGTAACATCTGTAATACACTTTGTGATACCACACAGAAAGAACTGTGGCAGTCCAAAGTGTACTAAAATCTTTAAATCTGAGCTTCTCAACACTGTTCTGGGCACTGTTTACACTTCAATGTTATTAAAAAAAAACTTTGTTAAGCACCACATCTTACAACAGAAAAGTGCTTAAGTTGTTTTCTACCCTATTTCAAAATGTAATCACAGTCTCTGTGTTTGACACATGGCTAATACAGATAATAGAAAATAGGTTATGAACTTACAGGCATAAACTTTCTGCTCAGAAGTTTAACAGAAATAATTACAATAATCTAATATATTAAAGTCTCTGCAGTCATCTTTTATACAACTAATACTGGAGCATACAGACTTGTTATCTGGAGTTACTAACATATACAGAGCTTTAACAACCACAGTTATCTATGGGCATATTTTGCTTAACCTTACATTTGGATACATACACACTTGACAGGAATAAGTAAATTAATCACAGCAGTAAATACCACAAGGATTTATCTGCCAAGATATACAGCATGATGGCAGATTTGTTTTCAGAAGAACAAGCATCCAACGTTTTCCAGGACATTTACCAGTGAAATGACACCTTTACTACATAAACAGTTTCGCACAGAGAAAATAAGAATGAAGCACCTTGTCAAAAACATATTTGTTGTTGATTCCTTTCGTGCCATTCAGCTTACACACAATGTTGCCAGTGTAACTACTAAAAATGGAACTGCCAAAAGATTTGAAACTTCTGGTCTATTTTATGAAATGGGCAACGGCAGATTTAGGAATACTATTTAGTATGCTGTTGTCTTTCGGCTTCTCCCGGTTAGGGGTCGCCACAGCGGAACTCCGGTCCGCTAATGATTGGCAGTAGATTTTCATGAACGCCGAGGTGCCAGCTTGATATTCAACCTTCAACGAAGGCACGCCCATTTATGCATGTCTTTCAAACGCCCACCCAACCGCGGGGAGGACATGCAGACTCCACACAGAAGGCACTCCCCGCACTCCAGCCGAGAATCTTAGTATATACCACTCAAAAGCCTGACGTGTTTGTGAGACCACTGCAGAGTAACAAGATGATTCAATAAGGTATCCAATCTCCATCTGAATATATGCCAGTTCAAGGTGGCTCAGAGATTACAATGATGAGTGCTAGGGGCTGACTATCCAACAAATCTGGCATGTTTGCAAAACATGTTGTATTTTGCTTAGGTTACCCAATGGCAAACCAGTACACATTATATGAGCACAGAATCATTCAGAAAGTAAGAAAGAGCCTGTTTAGACTGACAGGATATGGAAAAGGCATGTCCTGATCCTGCATGAACCTGCCAGCATTTGATTACACTTTCTGACACTGAAATGTATCGTATTCACCCAATAAGTTATTGCTCAGACTGATTCCTATGTTAAGTGTAAGCTCATTGCTGCAAACAGCCATGTAAACAATCTGTAACACTTAAAAAAAGTGTTTTGTCATTTTCCCCAAGGCTTTGAGACCTAGGACACAGTTATCGAAGTTAGGGGATGGGGATGCAGCCCCACCCTACATCTTGTGTCAACTTTCTTATTTTCTTTAAGAAGCAATAAGATTGTTTTAATGGTTATCATTGCAGCCTATCTTAGCCTCACTAATAACTTGGACAGACACATTAAGTATAATGACAACTGTTGTACAGTAAAGTACCAACTTAATTATTTCAGAAATGTAATATTAGAGAGAACTTCAAAACTCTGTTATCACAGATTAGCAAAACCAGATTGTAGTCCCATTTATGCCTCACTTTTGAGTCTCACTCATGCAAATTACAACTGCAGAAAAACAGCACACACCACCACTATCAAGTCACCATAGGCTGCATGCAGTGAACAACACAGATTCTAAACAACAGGGGTCCTAATATTAATCTTTGATGTGCTCCTTTATCATCACAGGAGTCAGTGATTTACTACAGATTTTATCCTCTATCTTCTGTTGTTCATGCAGCTCCAGAACTAGCACAGAAAATTATGGTTTATACTCATGGTGGATTACCTGTCCAGTAGAAAAACAGAATTCATTTTGTCAATTACTTTGAACAGGTAACTAAATCGGGCTGATGATAACATGTCCATTGTTGTTATTCTGTCTTATACTATTAAGAGGACTGTACTGAAGCAGAATCCTTTCCTAAAACCATGCAGTGTGACTTTTTCAATGTGCCACTAATTTCAAAGGATTTGGATAGCTGCTGTGGACAATTATTTCCATAATGTGTGTCACACTGCATAGTATGGGTACAGGCCTATAACTTTTAGCTTTTGTCGATGTGGAACGGCATAAGAAGTATCCTTCCAAAAAGATGATACACTACTTTCCTTTATTTTTTTCTAGGTACCACTCCCCCCACCTGTTGACCAACAAGACTCTCTCTCAGTATGGATTTGGGTGCATCCTTTCCCTTGAAGTGGGGAGATCCGTAAGGCAGGACCATCACTCAGGCAGACACTGGGAATTTAGTGCTTTCACAAGCATCCGTCCTGGCAATGACAGCATTTGTGCAAGTGCCAAACCCTACCTCTCTGCAAGAACTTACAAAACTCTCTCCATCTGAGTGCATACTAAATAAAACATTACAACTGATAACTATTTAAAGATTAAAGCAGCCAATCAAGATCATGTCTGAAAAAAGGGGGGTAGTCAGCCTATTATAAATGTTACACAATCGGTAATACTAATAAAAACCTACTTGCTGCTAGCAAGTGAGAGCAACTTAAAATAAATAAAAACATGTCTTATAGGAATATACGACATACATATGATACTTAAAATCATGAACACAATGTAGCCAAAAAATGTGATTCATACAAAAATCACATGAAAAAACAAACTATTTGCACACAAATAAAAATTGCATTAGTTTGGAACCTTTGTGGTCGTTTGTGTAACTTCAATTTCATTTCCTCTGTGGTTCCTTCATCAGTTACGAGGTTTCTTCTTTATCCATTTATTCTCTATACAGTGTACACTGGAATAAAAACATGATGCCTTCAAATAAAATGGCTCTGCCTTTCCTTATCAAGCTGCACCTGCTTCATTTGCAAGTCTCAAAACAAAATTATTTTTATTTTACAGTAATTAGCCTGCTGAAGGTGGAGGAGGAGCCGAGGGAAGAAGTATCAATGATATTTTTTTTCATGATGGATGACCGCTGCACAGCTCTGGGAGTCCAGGAGGACTGGATCTGAGACAAGTCCGACAATTCGAGACTGCTACTCTGCTTAGGTACAGGGTTGCTGCTACCATTACTTGCAAGCCTTACTTCCTGGCTGCCTCTCTAACTTAAACAACTAATAAATAAATATACACTGTTGCTTGGGGCTTGCTGACTGTTTGATTATTTTAAAATAAAAAAATATATATAGTCTGACTGAGAGACTATGCTATCTATGTTGTTGGTAGTGGTACATCCTCCCTTCTCTGTCTTTCTCGGTCGGTTGTCAGTTCGGATTTAGCAAGCATTAGGACTGGCACAGCTGCTGCAGCGAGACTTGACTCGAGTGTGTGTGAAGTGCAACACACACGTGTGAGTCATGTAAACTTAATTTCAAAACACAGACTCAGCCCTCAGCCGAATTCTGACAGGCTGGTCACGAAGCTACCATTATCACACACACCTCTGCGCGCGATGACGTCGGCAAAAAAAAAAAAAAAAAAAAAAAAAGGCCGAAAAAATTTTAAAATAACGACAGGAAATTCGGGAACTAAGGAAGCAATGCGGAAACTCATGGCACCCCAGTATTTGGACCTCAAAACCGGTAAATGCCGAGCAATTCGGTACAATTGAGAGGTATGCCTTCCATTATATTTATGTTCACAAGTAATGTAAGAGAAAAGGCATGAAATGTTAGCAGTACTGGCAGATTCTGATTCCTCAGTTTTTAAAACATTATTTTCAGATTGCAAACAGACTTTCTTTTAAACAGAAATGACTGTCAGTATTACAATCTACACTGTTTGAAAACTAGGAAACCAATGCTGCAAAGTAGAGCAATGGTTGTAACTGACGAACCAGTGCTGCTAGTCACTGCTTTTTGAACAGTCTTCTAAGCAGCTCTTTGTTTTTTTTTGTTTTTTTTTATCTGAAGCATTTGGTGAGGGGGAAGGGGTTAAGTCTGTTCTAGGAAACAATAGCTTATCTGGACACCTAATGAATTATCCTGTGTGAACTCGTTGCAGCAAACCACTAAAAATGTGTAACATCCAGTGGTGTTTGGCCATTTCCCTAAGGTTATGTGACCTGGAATACGGTTATACAAGTTAGAGGGGTAGGGGATGCAGTCAGATACTACACATTCATTTCTTTTAAGAAAAACAAAATTGTTTTGATGGTTACCTAGTGTGATGTCACAATTCAATCATTCATTTGGAAGCCAACTTAATTACATTGTCCCAGAATGCTTTTAGAGACAGAGTGTGGTTCTGTTTTTTAAGAAGTGGTACTCATGTTCTATGATAGATTTTCACCCATATTTCTAAGTTTTCCATTTTGCCATGTAGACACTGGGGATTTTTCAGACAGGTTTCTCACTCAGGCTTTGTCTCATGAAATTATGAAGGACTTTCATTTTGCAGATAGCTAAGCGACTGAGGTATAGTAAAGCTGTCGCTTATGCCTGTGGTTTTGCTAATGAAGTGGCATACATACTGCATCCCCTAAAGTGAGAAGCCTAGTACACACCAGCTATCCCCTTGGCTAAGTTGGTTCACTGTGTCTTTGTATAGTTTTTGTTCAGGCTTCTAAGAGTCTACAATTACAAACTGTATTTGACCACAACCTGCAAATGCAGCACAACATACCACTGATGGTGTCAGCTAAAATCCCTACTGAATTGACGTATGAGGGGATAAGAAGATAATCTTCACACATGAACAGTTGTTATTCTGAGCTGAAAAGGTGATAGGTGACTTGTATTAGGCCCTGTAAAGAGGAATAGCAAAGGGAAGAGATACTTATTGAATTAGCCCATCTAGGTGAATAAGGCCCTATAAAGAGGAGTAACAAAGACATGCATCTGAAGCGTTTCTCCTCAGGCCTCCGCTGAAAATAGGCTCTGTCCTAGTAGGACTTTACCAGTCAACAAATGATAAATAAATACATAAATAAATAAACACTCAAAGTTCAGCCTAATCACAGCTGAGACACCCTAGAAAGATGTTTCAGATTTAGCATTTTTAATTACCCACGCTAGTGTCTTCTAACCAACTAGTGAGATGCTCTGGAGTTATATACAGTTCCACTAGCTTTAAGGAATTATGCCTGCCTGAAGGAATATTAGTTATGAATAGTACTTAAGATAACCATTTATCTGCTTGACATGTAGTCTGTTTCTCATACAAGGTACAGTTAATGTTACCTTTAATCTGGATCACAGCCTTTCCAGACATCTTTCACATTCAGTCTTGTCTCAACATTATATACCCAGCAGGTTAACTATGCTACACTTATTGTGTGGTTTCAGAAGGTTTCTGTAATAACAAATATGTTAGGATGACAGAACTTCACGGATGTTTGCAGTTGCTTTTGTCTTGTACACGTTATGAGCATTCATGTGGATTATTCCGTGGTCAGTGACACTGGACCAGGGTATATTTCTTGGTGTGGATAGCATTTAGCTCCAACTTGACAAGCATAGTTACTCTGTGGTGTTGCCACAACTAATACAGAGTTAAGATTTGGATTACATTGCCTGCTTGAGCTATAGCAGATAGAGATGTAGGTCCAGTGAAACTAACTTTCCTACCATGTCTGTAGGGTTCACAGAGCAAGCATGATTGCCACGTTTTGGGGTAATGTTGACCTGAGACATTCTTAAGTTCAGCCTATTAACACTGTACTACTAGTGGATACAGTTACTTTTAGTTACAAAAGTATATCTGATGCCAATCTCAAAGGTACAGCAGAAGTCAGTTTAAAACATCTTCTATTTCCTTCCAGACATTCAAAGCATCAAATTCTCACAGTGAAGAGTGACCCTATAGCAGCACTTAATGGGTAAGAGGCAGAAAAACTAATCCTGAATACAGTGCCAATCCACTGCAGGACACACACACCACTACGAGCAATTTGTAAGATTGTCAAATTACCTATGATGGATCTCTTGAGATGTAGGAGGAAACAGGAGCATTCAGGCAAAAAAAAAAAACACAAACACAGTAGGTACAGAGAAGTAGAAGTAAATCAGATCAAAGTAGTAGTTGTCTGTTGGAGATACTGTTTTTAAAAATATGGGCCCAGTTCTTAAAAGTTACCATGAGGTGTACATAACATTTTCGAATTCATACACAGTCCTACCACAGTGCTTTTGCATGAAGACATGCAGCTCCACAGCAAGCTACCTCCTTGGCCATGCTGCATGCTAATGAATATGGGGGAGACGTGCATTTACTTATTTATTTATATGACATTTGATTAGCAGGAAAGTCCGACTGGGTGAAAAATCCATTTTAACTGAAGGCCTGGGGAAAAAAGCTCCAATACAACATAACAGTATATAATAAGAGAGCATCATACAAATGAATAACAATGTACATACGTTAACAACATTCAAGAAACTGGCCATTGATGGAAATCAGATAGTACATAATTGCAAAAGAGTTCAAAGACAAAGTATGTCTGACCTTGCTCTACATTTGTCAAAATTACTTGTCACTGTTTGCCATATTTACATACATACATGGAGGTAGATATAAATGAGAGAGACAGAGTATGTACAGATGTTCTGGATATAATGAGTAGATTACAGAAGTCAGCTGTGAGAAAAAGATTGTGTGAGACAGCAAATGACATTCAGATTAAGTATACAATGGAGAGGTTTGGGGTTAGGTATTAAAGAACAGGGCATGAAATGGTGTGGGGTCGGTATGAGTTAGTGAACAGCAGATTGCAGTGGTAATAAAATGAGTAAAGGACGTTGGTGGGGGTGTAGAACAGGGCAAGGTTTAGAGAGAAAGTGGGTAACAGGAGATGCAGGGAAGGAGGAGAAAAAAGGTGGAGTACTAGAGTTGTAATACAGTGGTTAGTATTTAGTTTGATTTTGTACAGGGACAGTTACTTGACTTAAGGAGCAATTGTTTTAGCTTAAATTTAAACTTCCTGGGGTTTAGGGTAGATCTGATGTCTAAGGGTTGTGTATTCCATAATTTAGTTACTGAATAGGAAAACAATTGTCCTGCAGCTTTACTTGGTTTGCACGGAGCTAATAAATGTTTGTCTTTGGAGCGTAGAACTCAGGTGTATAGATCTGAAGTACAAAATTTAGGGAAGGACATATTTCTGAATAATAGATCATTCTGTGGGCCTTTGTTAGTTATTGACAGTTTAGTTGTTGGGATAGTTCAAGCCAGTTAAGGGAGGTAAGAGCAGTACAGTGATGTTTGAAGAATGGTAAACCTGTTGCAAATTTGGCAATTTTCTTGTAACAGGATTCCAGTTTGTTAGTGTAGTTTGAAGGCTGGTTAGTATTGGGGCACCATGTAATAGGTATGTGCTTGAACTGCCCAACCTCCTAACCTACAATCAGCTCTGCCTCTGTCATTCGATCTATTACCTTCCCAATAAATGTCCTGCCCTCAAAAACCTAATACATCACTCAGCAAAAGGCCTCTTAGATCATCAAGCAAACTACTACTAGAAGTCACCAACAGCTACAATAGCTTTGGCGATGCGCTATATAATAGTTCAGTGGCTAAAAAATGGAACTCTGTCCCCACTAGCATTCAAAACACATCATCCAAAGCCTCCTTTAAAGACCTCATCACTCAACATCTCAAGCAAAGTTGGCAGTGCCATGACTGCTCCCCAGGCTAGTGAAAGTGGATAAGGTATACATACTAAATCTAGAGTACTTGATAATAGTTTTCCATCTTACTCACAAGCACTGGCTAATCTACAATGTATGTACTGTACCTGTGTACTATGTATGTATTCTACCTACGTTCCAAATTTCAGCTGTACACCACAAATCTATTAATTACCTTTATTTTTAAATTAATATTTTTTTTGTTTGTTCTCTCCACTGTAACTCTTTATGTGCTGCATACCACTGTAAAAACATGTCTTTTGTAATTTGTGTGTACACTGATCATGTCTGAATAACTAAAATGTATTTGTAATTTTTCTTTGTGGCGCTTTTTTCCCTGGCCCTCTGCTGAAAAAGGGTCTTTTCGGCTCAGACAATAAATAATGTGGAGGCTAGCGTTTTTTTTTTTTTTAGTGTTTATGTCCATAAACTTTTTGTGCCGATATACCATTCCCAATTTTTAGTGTGTTTTTTAATGGGATTATGGATATATAGGTCAAAGGTCGGGTGGGAGGGTGGCCTAATGGTTAAGGGGTTTGCCTTACAAACACAAGGTGCAGGGTTTGAGTCTGACAAGGGATAATTGACTAGGCTTAAAATGGCTCACAAGGGCAGTTAGCTTAGTACTAATCTAAAGATTAGCTTACTGTCTGTTGTTACAACTAACTGTTTGGCATGAGGAACAAGTTCTAGTTCTGTGTTAAGGGAATGCATTTTAAAGTCAGTGGAGTGTGGTCTACATGTAGCATAGCTCTTTACTGTCCAGATTTTTGCCACATATTTTTGGTCTGCTCTGTGATGCCCGTGCACTGGCCCAGCAATCAAGGACTTCAATCCTCACCACTAACACCAGTGAGGGGCGTCCATACAGGGAAAGGATAATAAATACACACGCAGTAAAGTACAATTTCCCTTAAGAGCGCACAGAGATCACAGTCAGTCTGGGGCTGGTTTCTCCCTTTCTCTCCAGGTCCCCATAAGACTTCCCACTGGCACAGCTATATGGTCCAGATCTCAGTCTAGTGGGCAAGCTAAAGCCTCCAGCACCCTCTCTGTCCAACTAGTGCTTCGTGTCCCTACACAAGTAGCTGTCACACATACACTTTGAGATAAGAGTTACATACAACCACACAGACACTCCTGGGGACGGCTGCCACAGGTTCTCCAGCTGTGCCCCTTTTACCCAGACTATACGGTAGTACCACTTCCCACCACCCACTAACATATCAGCTACTAAAAAGGCCCTTAACAAAGGGTGTCCAATTATTACTGTGCAATATTATTATCCAAATGGTAACTGCAACTGAACAGTCAATGCTTATTGGAGTGGCTTGGCCAGTATCACTAAATACATGCAATGTACTCTTATAACTTAAATTATCTCTACACAAAACAGCCACAGTTGAAATGTTTAAAAATATTTAATAATAAACATTAAAAATACAAGACAATTACTACACAGTGCTAGTCAAGAATTCAGAGATCACAGAGAAATACTAAAAATAATACCGCAGAAAATTTCTGACATCAATACAGAAAATAAATCTAATCTTCCTAGTTCCTAGCTATATCTAAGAGAAAACACAGTTCTAAAATAAACTTACATATAGAACACAGGCACAGTGCTGGTGAGTTGGATGTTCTCAAGACAAATGCTAAATGCTCTCATTCTTTCTGTCCTTAAATTGATAACACAGTACCACAGATTCATTTCAGATAACATCATTTCTTTCTGGTTCCCAGGCTAACAGAAACTCAGAGGTTAATTGCCCTTTTGACCTTGCAGCTGGTCAGGAAGCCAGAGCAATAAAATAAATCATACATGTAAATTCTAGCCATTAACTCTGGCCTCAAAACAATAGGCAGAATGCCTCCCTCTAGACATCTCGGCTCCGAGTTTTAGATCAAAAAATTTCACAATGCTTGACTTAACAGCTTTCTTACAGCAGAGTGCACTGTTGTTGCATCTTTTGCAGTTCAACATCCAATACAGTCCTTTAACATTTAAGAGAACAAGCCTGTGGCTTATATTAATATTTACAAATGACAGAATTATCTACAAAATTCTATCTAGCTAGGCTGGCAGCCTTCACCTGTCTTCACATGCACCTCATAAAACCACTAGTTTTCTGGCAACTTTCTGGGATGATCTGAGGACTGACGTTACTAAACAATGACATGCATTGCAGTTTCAGACTTCATATTCTTCTGAAAAATGCATGGCAACTCAAATCCTGTAATTCTAGCAACGTTCTAAGTTTATTAGAGCAAAATTTAAAATTTGTCACTATTTTTGTGCCTTTGGCCCCCCCACCCCCCATTATTTCAGGCTTTGTCCAGATTTCCTGCGTTAAGTGATTGAGAAGTATGGTGTGAAGAGTAGTAGTTTAGTTCTGTTAGGGTTTAGTAGGAGTTGTGCTTTGCTGAGCTAGGGTTTCAGCTTTGGGTTACATGTTTTAGGTGTGTTATATTCTTTACGGAGGAAATGATAGTTGAATTGTCTGCATATTGGATAAGGATGCTTTGGCAGGAGATAGCATGGAGGTTATTTATAAAGATGTTGAAAAGAAGGGGCCCAAGGACACAGTCTTGAAGGACTCCTGTTTTCTTGGGTACATACTGTGAGAGAGAGCCTTGCCATTTTACACATTGTTGTCTTTGAGATAAGTAGCTTGAAATTATTGTACAGAGGTTTGTGTAAGGTCTAGATCAGAGAGTTCTTGCAAAAGTTTGGGGGTGTGACAAGAGTGTCAATGCTTTGACAGATCAAGAAATACTGCTAACGTTAGATGGCCTAAGTCTCTAGCTCTGTTGATTGTATCTGTAAAGGGTATCAGGGCAGTTGTTGAACTGTGTGCTGGTTTGAATCCAAGCTGGGTGGATGTGAGTAGTCTGTTGTGAATGAGGTAGTCAAAGAGTTGCCTATGTATACACATTTCCAAGATTTTGGAAAAAGGAGACAGGACTGAGATGGGACGATAGTTGGTCAGTTTGTTTGATTTGCCTCCTTTATGTAGTGGGGGGGGGGTGTCAACTGATTTTTTCCACATTGTTGACACATAAGATTCTAAGATGGATCTGTTTATGAGAATACTAACAGGGTGGCTATAGCAGCAGCTGCAAGTTTTAAATATTGAGATGGTAAGCTATGATATATGATGATATAATAAATTAGACGTGTTCTTCTCAAACATCACTTGCGTAAAGTAATACTGTTGCTCCTGGCTATCTGTGGTAATGAACACAGCCAAAAGACCATATACTTCCATCACAGAACAGGTAAGTGCTGGAGAGTTTAACAGCAAGGTAGTGTTAGGGTGTGTATGCGCACGCGTGTGTGTATGTATACGAGTGCAGTTGCTTGTGTGAGTGTGTATCTGCCTGTGGAGAGTTAGGGAAAGGGTATGTCAGGTAAAGAGGTGTGTGTATGTATAAATGTGATTGGGTAGGGAGGAAACTCTGTGTGTGTGTTTGTGGGTGTGTAAATTGAATGAGTGAATATGTGTGTGAGGTGAGGCTAAGAAGGATTGGGCTGCTTGTCACACTTCCAGACACCCCTAGGCTAATGAGCAAAGCCTGCTGCAATAGGTCGGGAGTGACCACTAAACACCAGAGTCTCTCTTTAATCTCATACCTAAACGGCACTTAACACTTAAACAGAATTGAGATCAGGGTTGGAGATCCACAACAGAAAATTCTTAAAACTTGTACCTGACCAGCATTTACATGTAACATGGTTTTGTGAGAAATTAGGCACCAGTTATACTCCATACAGAATGCCTTATAGGCACTCAATAATAATTAAAGTAAAATAAAAAAACAAGGAAGAACACATGGTATGAGTGCCACAGGGATACTATTAAGTAGGAAACCAACCCTTTTACCCTGCTACTTCCCGCACAGAACAACTATTTCTGGTAAAACCAGAACTAGTCCTATATACCACCACTAATCACCAGGGATGCCACATTAAAAATAAAAATAATAATGATAACAAAAAAAAAAAAAAAGTGACTGCACAGATTCAAACCCTGCTCCCTTGGCAAAGAAAACCTTGGCGCTATCCTGCTGCAGTGCTGCACCAACTGATAAGTTAGTGCAGCAAGTTTATTTTTTTTTTATTTTAGATGTTCAAATGGCCACTGCTGCAGCAGCGTTAGCTATGTAGGTTATATCCTACCAAGGATGTAACAACCAGTCAGCTTCCAAAGCTTCAAGGCACGTTTTATGTGCCCAAACCATGAAGAAGCTCTAGGGGAGCTGAGATGACTCAAAGACAAATTTGGACACAAAGCTCTTCAGAGCTTTCCTGCCAGCAAGAGAGAGGGAGACTTAGCCCTGAAAGGCCAAAGTTATCAACAACAAAAAATATATGTCCACACTCTGGATTAAAAAAACACACCAAAAACAAAGCTGGAGGGATAGGCTTCAACAAAATCTACTGTTATGGTAAATTCAGCTTACACAACTGTTCTATGTTCTTCATACTGATCACAGCTGCATTAGCTTTAACTATATGGGTGGATTACCAAGGGGGGAAGGAGAAGGGTCCAGAAGCCCCTGGAGAATGGCCCTAGCAAACTTGATCTAGACCTACAAAAGCAATTATGTCTACAGTGTTTTGTAAAAGTATGCACAGAGGATCTAGTAGCAGCCTCTAGAATACTTCCAGAACCCAACCTTTTCCAAAAAATCACAGATGAAGCCAAGGCCCTGGAAGAGTGGGCCTTGACCCTACCTGGAATAGATTTGCTATGGTGAGTATAACAAAACGTATAGCCTTAGACAACCATTTGGAAACTGTCTGTTTTGACAGAGGATGTCCCTTCTTACCTTCACAAGAAATGAACAGTTGACCTGAAGATCTGAAAGATTTACTTCTGTCAAGACAGTACCAGAGATGTCTGTGAACACCCATCGTATGGAGTATCCTTTCTCCATCATTTTTAGGTTTAGAATAGAAAACAGGGAGATGGATAGTTTGGCTTAAAGAACACAAGGCTACCACTTTAGGCATAAATGAAAAATTAGTTCTCAAGGAATCCCTGTCCCTGTGGAAAATGACTCACCTATAAGAGCTTGTAACTCAGATACCTTTCTTGGAGAGGTCAGAGCAATCAGTAAAACTGTTTTCCTTGTTAAAAACCTGAAATCAGCCAGATTAGCTGGTTCAAACTGAGGAAGTGTTAACTTCTCTAACACAAAATTAAGATCCCAAGGAGGAGTCACCAGTTTTCTAGGAGCCCTCTTATGCAAAACCCCTTTCGAGAATATTTTTACATGAGACTGCACTGGAAGAGGAGGATCCAAGGGCAGGCATGCTGAAATGGCAAATGAACCTTGATAAAGGAATAAGAAAGGCCACTGGATAGTAACTCACACCCATATTATACTAGGAAGATTTATGGGCTAAACTTTTGTGGCAAGAAAGGATAGCCTGCACCCTTCTAAGCTGGGAATTGCTGGTTGAAGGATTATTGCATCTGCTATGTTGAAAGTATCTTAGCTCTGGTTTAAGCACTTGGGCTATAAATCAATTACTTTGCATTACGAAGTTTTGTGGTCTAGGCTGTTATGGTAGGAGAGTGTACCCTACACCCTTATAAGCTAGGAATTGCTGGTGAATGCTTATTGTGCCTGTTATTTTAAATGTCTTTGTTCTGGTTTAAGCACTTGGGTTCCAGACCAGTTATTTCATACTAGGAATCTTTGTGGTCTACATTCTTGTCGGAGTGTTCCACTGAATTGCTGCTTTATTTAAACTTTTTTTTTTTTTTTGCTGTTGTGACTGTGATTTTCTGAATTTCTAGTACTTTTGCATTTTATAGCATAGGCTAGATTCAGGCTTGCTGAATCTAGACTGTTTGGTATCATTTGAGCAGTAAAACCATCCATCTTGCATTAAGAAGCTTCCCCTGCACCCTTGTGGCAGAAGTGTGCAGCCAAGGACACCTCTGCATTGGGGACTGCTGGAATAAGGCTCAGTCTTGGGCTTTCTCTTTGGTTACTTTGTTTAAAATCATTTAACTTTGCTTGTATTTAAACATTGTGTTTGCATGTGTTTGCACTCAATTTACTGGAGCTGCTCAGAGATTGCACTGCTGCCCTGTGAGCAACTCAGCTGTACATTGTGAAGCACTGACACAGTTTTCTACCCCTAACCCTCCATAGACTAGTCCCTGGTCCATCTAGCCCACTCTCCACTAGTTACTACAGTATACACTTGCCATAATGGAATGGAATGTTTCCAGCCTGATTGACATGGGCATCTTGAGGCAATGTAGCAACTGCCTCATGTATACTGATAACTAGTTACACCTAAAACAAACAAATACAACATGTGAGAGATGTAGCTATACTATGAATTTTGAATCAATTCTGTCACATAACAAACCAGATATCAAACAGGTTGTCAGCACACAGACTTCACCTCTTGCACATAAGCTCACAACACATAAACCCACATATGCGGAGGTACTCAATGGAAGCCTGTCTAAAGAGCAGAGACCTCCCAAGCACAAACATACTGCACACACTGCAGACCCAACAGAATCCACTATACATAATAATAATACACACAACAGTGTCCCTCAGCCAAAAAGCCCCAAGGCAAAACACCACAAAACCAAATGTCTTGGTCATAGGCGACTCCATAGTGAGATACACAGCTATCCCACTCATGAGGCTGGACAAGGAGAAGGTCACTGTCATCTGCCTGCCAGGTGCCAGGATCCATCAGATCATATATACACTCAAGTCTCTCAAGAACAAGTACTGTTATGACTCTGTCATAGCCATTTTGGAGTAAATGACTTGAGACGTACCTCACTGGAGTATATGAAGAGAAACATGACTGTGCTCTCAGATTGTGTGTTCCAGGTAGGTTTGTCCCTAGCCCTAAGCAGCATTCTACCTTCATCCAGGATGATACCTCAACAAACAAAAAAATGACTGACTTCAACAACTGGCTTAGCTTCTGACGTCAATCCAGTATCTGTCAGCCTGGGAAGATATGGTTGACAGACCACGTTGCTTTGCCAGAGATAGTCTTCACCTGTTGTCGCTTGGCTTTTGATTACTGGCAAAGATACTTGCCTCCCCCACACTGCCTTTTTTTAGGCAAGGTCCATCCATACATCCATCCTCAACCCCTTTTCCCATTTTGCACATGGGGTCGGGGTGTCACTACAGCAGTGAGAAGCATCTCGAGTCAAGGTTTTACACCACTGGGTGGCTACCCCTGCTGCAGTAGTTCATTCGTACCACTCTCTGCTTAATGCTAGGAGTCTAAATTGGAAATTGCACTCACTGGAAGCACCCCTTACCTTGGAAGATGCTGATGTCTGTGCAGTCAGAGACATGGTTCAAGGCTGCAGGGAGCACCCTGGCCATGAAAGGCTACAATGGCTTCCACACATTCAGACCTCAAAACAAGCATGACATAACGAAAGGTGGGGTGTATCCATCTTCATTAAAGAGAAATACACCTCAAGACTGGACAAATGGCATGACTCCCTAGAGCTACTCCAAGTCCAACTAACTGTAGGTAAAATCCCCTTCCATATCATTGTTACCTACAGCTCCCCTACCAAGAACCATGAGAACCACTCTGCCTATCTGAACCTACTTGAGTCACTCACTATACAGTTAAACACTTTGGTCATGGGTGATTTCAACTATCCTTCTATCGACTGGGAGAGATGGGGTCATATATGGACAAACACACTTGCCCTATGACTCCTGCACCTTGTTAATACAAATGCTCTGGAACAGATAGTCTGCACCCCCAAAGGGGCTCTAACATCCTGCACTTAGTACTCACCAACATAGGAGTCTCTGCACTACCCCTGTGTGTTGCCCTCCCTGGTAAGATCTGATCATAAATCAGTTTCTTCTGAAGTAATGATCATACCTGATCCCCTTCTCAAGAGGACTGATCAAAAATCAGTCTTGTCCAAAGTAACAATCATACACGACTCCCCCCTCAAGAGAAGAAAGGCTGAAAATTTCTCTGAATCAAACTATAGCCTCCTAAATGATAGCATAAATAGTTTCAAACCCTCTGCTACCACTGTCAACAATAACTTCTATAAAGAGGTATACACAAATGCCCTGTATAAACACCTATACAAATGTATAGACTCAGCTGTACCTGAACGGAACAAAACAAGTTCCTCTCAAAAAAACAAGGCACCCTGATGGACATCAAGCATAAATATGTTATACAACAAGAGGAAGAAACTAATGTCAAAGAACAAGACGGAACTGACTCAGCAGAGAAAGGACACCCTCCACAGCTTGAACAAGCAAATTAGATATCTTGTAAAGTCCTCTAAAGCCAAATATGAAGCTAAACGAGCATCTCTAACTAAGGATAATCACAAGATATTATTTAGCTACATCAGAAATCTAAAAGAGAAGGCCCAACTTTGTGCTGAACTAGTACTGGACGGTACCACTCATTCTGATCCTAAGAACATTGTCAACCTACTACAAGACAGATTTGGCACAAACTTCACCCCCTGTCCCCATCAGACATACCCCAAAGCATACCTGTCACCAGTCCTCTACACAGTATCTCCAAAGAGCAGGTCATAACTGCACTCTAAGGCCAAAAACACAGCTTCTATGGGAATGGATAACATTCCCGGTTGCTTACTAAATGGTCTAAAACAGGACCTAGTGGAACAACTTAGCACTCTATTCAACCACAGTCTAAGTACTGGCTTTGTCCCAGCAGTGTGGAAAACAGCCACAGTAACTCCCTTGCACAAAGGGGGTCCATCAACCAACCCTGGGAACTATAGACCCATAAGCCTAACCAGCCTTATCTGCAAGGCCACGGAGACAACCATCATGGACCTTATCAACAAAGACATAGGTCACCTTCAAACTCTTGACTTGACCCAATTTGGCTTCGTTAAGGGTAGATCATGCTTATTAAACCTGGCAGACTTCTTCGAGAATGTCACCAAATCCCTGGAAGAAAGGAAAACAGTACATACAGCTTATCTTGACATAGTCAAGGCTTTTGACACAATCCCCCATTCAGGCACCATTGAGAAACTCACCCAGCTGGGAATTAACCCATATGTCACTAGATGGGTAGCCAACTGGCTGACCGACAGAATATTGACAAAGTTAGGGATTCCACCTCAACCAGCAGACCAGTTAGCAGTGGTGTACCACAAGGATCTGTGCTGGGCCCCCTACTGTTTGGAATCTATTTCTCAGAAGTCCAGGTGAAAATAGATGGCCTGTGACTTACCAAGTTTGCCGATGACTGCAAAATGGGTGCAATCATTGAGACCCCCCCCCCCAACGATGCTGACATATTACAAAAAGGGCTTACACACACAAATGATTGGTGCCAAAGTCATGGACTTAATCACTAAAATAAACAAAAAAGGGTGCGTTATCATCTCTTTTGGTAAAGGGGGAAGTCCCTGCAAATTACAAAATTAACAGTACCCCCCTTTAGCTCAAACCCTGTGGTGAGAGATTTGAGAACGCACGTTGATAGCAATCTTAACTTTGATCACCATGTGTCCACAGTGATAAGGAAGTCTTTCTTTGTTGCGCATCTCATAAGTAAGGGCAATGCATCAGAAACGAAGGATGTTATAACTCCCCAGTACTCATCCCTCATCAGACCACTAACAAGAGTATAACACTCCCTTTTGTATGTACCTCACTATACACCTACAGCAGCTGGACAGACCTCAGAGGCTTCTCACCAAGAAAATTCAGGGCCTTCAACACAAGACCTACATGGACAGACTGAAGGCCCTGTCACTCTGCAATGCATCTTATACAGGCTGCTGAGAGGGGACGTGCCTGGCCAACAGAGCAGTCTCAGATCCTGCCCTAATGGAAATGCTGCACATCCACAAGTCAAATGGGACAAGATTTATTCACTCTAGGGATCTTAACCTAGCCTGCGACATTAACAGGACATGCTGGAGAGACAGATATGTCTCCTAGAAAATGCCACCCCTCTGGAACAAACTCCCAATTCACATAAAACATGAGTTCCTCAATGACCCTATTTAAGCATAACTTAGACACCTGGATGGGAGACCATAAATTTACTCCAGGGGTGTCACGAATGTCCCTCTTGGATAAGGGCAGTTGGTGCTGATCATAGATTTGCACTGCAAATACAGACCATGCAACTTGGTCAATAAAGGAACCAAGGTATAACATAGCTAGGCTTATAAAGGTCCTAGGGCCAATAGCCTAGTAACCTCCTATGAACCTATAAGAACAAGCAGCCGTGAATGGTTACAAGTTATGTTGTCGATACTAACTAGAAATCCTTTTCCAATTGTTAATATATGATCTTCTAGTAGGCTTTCTTCCCTCCATTAGTCCCTGCTGCAAGTCCTCAGAAAACAGGTGCCTAAAAGGAATCAAGACCTTACTATCCAGGCAGTCAATTCAGTATGAATGATTTTGGGATGTATCAAACACCCCTGTTCTTGTGTGAGTAAATCCAGTCTGTAAGGAAGCTTCTGGTAAATGCCCAAGGCCATTTCCAAAAGAAGGGAGAACCATGGTTGCCTAGGCTAGAAGCGAGTCACCACAACGATCGTGGGGAATTCCTTCCGAATCTTCAAAATTATCTTGGATATTAGTGGGAAGGACACTACAAACAATGAGTAGTGAGTGACCTGTGCCACAGAAGAAAGTAATTTAAAGCAGATTTTTCTTCATGAGAAGAAACTATAGCTAAAACATTCCTTATACTTTCACAATTTGTCAGGAAAAAAACATCTGACCCTGACAATTCAAAATTCTGAAAATCAAAGCTGCAAAAATATACACTTTTTCTCATACATACCAATAATTATCAGAAAGAGTAGGATTGGAATTAACTAAGGCTACACTTGCTGGGTTGCATTTGGGAATAGTGTATAAAAATGTAAAAAAAAAAAAAAAAAGACTCAACAAACTTTATAAATCCTATCTACCTTTTTAAGGGCAGCTGGCAGGCTATCAGGAAAATTGCAGCCAGTTAAGATATGCATCCTCTAAAGCATTCAGGACAGGAGGAATGGGTGTAGCTTCTGGAAAAAACTTTCTGTAACAACTCATAGTATTTTCTGAGGTACTGAGAAACCTCAACATTCTTCACATTTTGACAACATGAAAAGGTATGGTGTATGTAGTGTGTGTGCTTTACTGTGTGCTTGAATGTTGAGTGACCGAAGAGGGGCTGTGCTAAGATGATGTGTCTGTCACTATTAATTACTGCAAGAAAGTGATGATCTGTCCTCACAGTAGTTAATGGTGATTCAGAGACATGGAAATTAGCTGATTAATGTCTCTCTGAATCGCAAATCTCTGTGCTGTGGAAAAAGAGCCTTTTTACCTCAGCCCTTACCACGAATGGTGTGGTTCTTTATGAATGCCAAAGATAGATAACTGAAATAATTAATACGATGCAAGACGCAGCAAGCATTTTATTTTCTTCTATCTTACAATTCTCGAGGAAGCATAAATTAGAAATTGTGAAAGCATGGAGTGTGAAGGTGCATCACCTAAATATGTGTCAGAAGTACTAGAAAATTTACGAACCTCAAAACAGACATTCGCTTAAAGCCTTACACTACATTTATAGTAGTGAAACTACTGCACTAAAAGTGTACTACAGGCACCATTTTGGACATCTTTAAAATGCACCTCAATCAGTTTCTAGGAAATAACATCCATATGTATCTATGGAAAGAACAAATGTCTTCCCAGATAATGAATGCTAAACGTTAACTAATACAAGCAAGGAAACTACAACAATCTTGCAGAGAGGTAAAATAGCCTTAGATAGAAAAATAGAATACTTTATTCATATGTACAAACAATTACTAAATAAATTATGCAAAATTTTACAGTAAAAATATGCAGATCTTTGTGAAATTAATGTTCCCCCATGGTTAGTGGGACAAGGCATCAGGTCAGTTTGTCTGATAAAGGAAATAGTACACAGGTTCTTTCTTTCTTCCATGTCTTAGTTTTTCTTCCTCTTTTCTTCGGTTACAGAATTTTCAAGTGAAGAGTGGACCTACAAATACCTGGGGAAAAAAGATTACTCATGTTAAGGTAAAATCCTTTCTCACCAATCACAGCATCACACCAAGACTCCTGTTATGAAAAGTCCAATGTATGGCATTTTAACAAGATTGTTTACTAATTGTTATAAAAAGTTATTACTTTTTCACTACTATGTGGGAGTACACCTAGAATTTGTAGTAACTAATATAATACTACTGTATGAATTAATCATGCAGATTACCAATAAATATTATCCTTTTTTTTAAATGCTAACATATAAGGCAAGGTGGAGAAATACAGGTTCACAATATACACATCTATATTACAGTACAATCAATTACGGTGGAAACAGACACAATTTCCTATATAATCTGCCCTTTTTCTGAAGCTAGCATCACATATGCACAGCTGTATCTTCTATGCATTTCCACACAGTCTACCATAAATCCTAGGTATTCTGATGGAATCCACTGTCTTATAGTAGATGATGCTCTGCTAGTTTGCACCATCAATTAAGCTTTTCAAGGAAAAAGTGTTTTCATATGTGTCCGACAGTGGACTGTATGGCTTCAGTCTAAGAATCATTCACCCTTTGTATTTCCATCCTTCTTCCCTCCCTCTTTACATGTATTCTGTCACACAACCCCTTATTACTATTTGGACTCATATAACTTCTTTAATTTTCCTCCAGTGTTAAGGGTTTAACTCTTGGAATCTGTCCTTGTATCCCTTAACGTCAGAATTCCTTACTTCCTTGACAGCATTCCTCTAAACCTTCTATGAAAGGGAATCAAAGCTGTACAAAGCATTCCAGCAAGTGTACACACTATTTCACCTAAAAATTACAAGAGATCCACAGAGTAGTACATTAACTTTTCTTCTTGATCTACTCTTCCTGAAGATACATCCAGGCAGTTTACTTGCTCTACTCGGTCTATGTTCGGCCATTGAATGGCACGTTCAGCAAAACCCTCTAAAGTCCCTTTCAGCAAAACCACACATCATTGTAAAGGAACACATTGAACGGCCATAGTTGACAAACAGAAAGTAAACACTTGCATATGTGTAGGTAAGGTAGCGATAAGTAAACTTTCCCTTTCCCCACTGCAGTGCAATCTTGGAGATGGTATACATAATTGGGGGGGAGGGGAGCACAGCCCCCCACATTAGGATTCACATTCTCCTAATGTGGTGGGTTGTGCCCCCCCCAATTATACATACTAATTTTGAGATCGCATTGCAGTGAGGAAAGGGAACGTTTCCTTATTGCTACGTTACCTACAAGTATGTCTGTGGTGTTTACTTTCTGTTGGCCAACTATGGCCGTTCAATGTATTTTTTTAATGATGATGTGCCTCCTTGAGGAAAGGCACGTTCAATGGTTTGTGTTTGGTAAATTAGAGCTCAATGAACCATTGAGATTGAGTGCCATTCGATGGCCAAACACAGACCCGGCTCTAGCAACAGCTTTCTCAACTTTTCGACTTGTGGTTCACTTCCACTGTCACTACTTCTCTGCGATCCTTTCCTTGTTCTTTTCCTCAAGGTGGCTCTACCCAACTATTTCACCTTGTGGGTATTAGGCTCTTGGTGAAGTACCTTAAAGTGTATTAGATTAAACCTCAATTGTCATTTCCTTGCCCATACTGCCAGTCTCTTTAGACACCTTTGTATGTTTTACCACCATTTTGTACTGGTCCACTCATCTTAATATTTATTCTCTGTAAACAGGTTAATTCTGGTTTTGGTGTCCTTTGTGACTTTTTGACATATAGGATAGTAAAAAAAAAAAAGTTTTACAGGAGGCATTTTCATTTGGCAGTAAGCACTGGTTCTGAAAGACGAGATATTACAGAGTAAGAACAAATATGTCAAATTTCAGAGCACCAAAGGCATGTCATCCCTCCAAGCCTTAGAGGTGGAAAAACTTCCCTACATTGCTTGAGTGCAAACCAGATGATGTTTCAATTTGCCGAATACACTTTCCTGATCTTCAGCCCGGTCATTGGTCTCTGTACGGAATCACTGCCAGTGCAGTTTCTGTTTGCATGCCTGCAGTGATTCAAAGTTTTTTTCATGTTTCTCCTTGTCTGTACAACTCATGTTAGCAGGTTGTGGGGTTGGAGACAGCTTTGCCCTAAAAAACATTTTTACTTTTTTTTTTTTTCAACCAGTCAAAGTCAGCTGGTTTATTTTGTCTGACTGAACTTTGGATCAGTGTCAACTTAACAATGTACAGTAGAAAGAAATCCCATTCACCAATATCAAGGTCACACTGAAACATGGAAGCAAGGAACTAAAGAGCACTATTAGAAAATGTAAAGCAGAGTATGAACTTAACGTCGCTACACAATATTTAGCTATGTCAGGAAATTAAGGAATAATGTCCAGCAACATAATGAACTTATCGATAATATCACACATTCCAATTTTAAGGATATAGCTAACACATTTACAGATGAATTTAGTGCTAACTTTACCCAATCTACTCACATTACTACCCCCAATATCCCTGAAAATGTGTTTTCCTCTGAAATCACCATGGAGCAAGTGATAGAAACCCTGACAAAGGTTAAATATAATACCTCTGTTGGACTAGATAACAAACCAAGCTGCATTCTCATCAGTGCCAAGTATACAATCTGAATCTCAACTTAAATTATTCAAACTCAGATTATCCACAAGGTCCACGCTTGATGCCTGGACAACAGTGATTTTGACTCCCCTATACAAAGGTGGGAGGTTGGCATAATAGTTGAGGTGTTTACCTTACAAACACAAGGTACAGGGTTTGAGTCTCACAAGGAGTAATTTGTTAGGCTTAAAATGACCCACAAGGGCAGTTAGCCTAGTATGAACCTATGAACTTGCAGACCCAGATAATAGGTCCATCAATCTCACCAGCCTTATATGCAAAACCATGGAATATACCATAGCAGAACTCATGTATGCAGACACACACAACTTAGCTAATCTAGTCCCCACTGAGTCTGGTTTTGTGAAGAGCAAACTCTTGTGAAGAGTAAACTAGGTAAATTTCTTTACAATGGTTACTGAGGTTTGGATAGTGGTCAGTTCATGCACTCTGCCTATCTTGGCCTGGCCAAGACTTTTGACACTATCCCTCATACTTGTATTATTGAAAAAGTAGACAAATTTAATGTAAATACCTACACAGTCCTCTGGACTGCAAACTTGCTAGTCAACAAATCCCAAGTTGAGTTGAGTACAGAACTGTACAATAGGATACCACAGGGATCAATGCTTGGCCCTCTCACATCCAGCAATTACTTTGCAGACATCCAAGCCAATATCTTAGAATCATAGTTGACCAAGTTTGCTGATGACAGTAAACCAGCCAATCTGCTCATTCGCTAATATTTAAACTTCCCCACCAAAGGCTGAAATATGCACATGCCTGACGTACTACAAATTATCTCAAGA
This sequence comes from Protopterus annectens, assembly GCF_019279795.1. Lineage (NCBI taxonomy): Eukaryota > Metazoa > Chordata > Ceratodontiformes > Protopteridae > Protopterus > Protopterus annectens. The sequence goes on from NC_056733.1 coordinate 692,652,231, forward strand.
CAAATGTAAAAAAAAAAAAAAAAAAAAGTGCAGCTAGTGATCAGCAAGAAAGATGCTTCTGGCTGCTCAGAAGTGTCTTGTGTTCCACTTTTTGAACCATGAAAATACCCAATCCTATCTGACTTCCTTTTCCGTTGCTCTACAATCATCTCTTAACAGATACATGAACCTATACCAACAAATATGCAGAACTCACTGGAGCAATAGGTTTCTAACTCAAAGTATTTCCAGCATATGGAAAAGTTACAACTACAGGTTAAAAAGTACTATTTTGTCTAACTTCAAGACAAGTCTTTACACTGGACAGAGAGTCACACACACCAGGGTATCACACATAGACCTGCTTGACTTGGGAAGTGAGCAGTTTAAAGTGCTTCTAAAGGGAGGCAAGAACGTTTAAGTTTGTCTTCTTAAAGGGGAATATGGTTTGGCATCATTTGGTTCCTGTGATCATTTGACAAGTATTGTTGCTCTTGTCCTATGAACTGTAATACAAGCCCTTAATTCTAAAATGTGCAACTATTTTATTTTTAATTATATTTGTTGACAGGGTAAACAGGCTAGTCAAAGAAACTTTTTAGACACAACTTGGGCCAAAACCATACAGCAGTAGTTTACAGATTAATAACACAATTACAAAATTTTTACATCACACAGCACAGCTAGAGGTCATTTACAACAACAGGCAGTGGAAAGGACAGAACGGAAGCATTACAGACATACAAGAAATTATGTTTTACACTATATACAAAGCAGTGACAAAGCTGTAATAGAAACACAATGGCAATTCCATGAAACAGTTAATTATCTATAGCACATACAATTTGTGCAACTTATCAAGTTATTTAAATGCAGTCGCTTGAAAAGGCTGACATTCCCAAGATCACTGGACATTAGCCAGCATTGCAGTGAAGATGCTTCTACTAACTACCCATTTCCCAAGTATGATAACGAATGCTTTGGTCATAACAAATAGCTGCTTACTAATAAAGTGCAAAATGCATGTGCCAGAATGAATGGCATCATTGTATGGACTAGTTCAGCCATGCAATTTACCATAAAAAAAGAAATAAACAGCACTACAATTTCTTTTGTTCTCACTTTTTCTGAATTACATTTCAACAGTTTGTTTGTGTCTTTCGGCTTTTCCCGGTTAGGGGTCGCCACAGCGGAACTCTGGTCCGCTAATAATTGGCAGTAGAGTTTTACGTGCTGGCTTGCCAGGCCTAACGCACAACCTTCAACGAAGGAACGCCCATTCATGCATGTCGCCACACAGAAGACGCTCTAAATGAGAATCGAACGAGCAACGTCTAACTGTGAGGCGACAATGCTACCGCAGCACCACCACCGCAGTAAGACTTCAAAATAAGTAGTGGTACCATTTATGTTGACCGACCCATTAACACATCAAAATGAACAGCCATTTTTATCAAATGCTTAGCAAGTTATATTATGCAGGTTAAGATGCAAGTAAGATTCTATCCCTGTATATTAAAGAAGGACTTAAATGTTGTTTAGTTTGGACAGAGAAGCCATCATTCCAAGTGGACTACACACTAAATTTTGTACATACAGCTTTCATATTTACTTTACAGAGAAACACCAGTAAGCTGTCGTCTCCAACAACATGACTGTTGTAAATGTGAATTGACACCAACAGTTTGTTAACGGTCACAAACAAAATGTTTTTTAAATGAAAGCTGGCACTATATAGCCCATAATCTGTGGTATTACACTTCAGGTCATTTATGGCATCATATGCTCAATAAATGCATTAGCATCTTTTAGTTACAATATTCTGACAAAAAAGTACTTAAAGAAATACAGCACTCACTGGTTTTCCATACTTCCCCCAGCACACACACACACACACGCACACTTTGTGGTGTGATCAGTTAAATTATCCCACGCACAAAACAGGGGGGTCAATTCCAGCGTTATTCCAAACATTAATGTTCGAGGACATGATTACATAATGGTTAAGGTCTTTAACTCACATATACAAGGTACAGGGTTTGATTCTGACCTCTGGTTGTTGGCTGGGCTTGTAATCATCTATAGGCTGACAGTCTAGTATTTACCTAAGAACCTATGAACTCTTAAAAAATGCTGGGATTATGCAGGATTCTGAACTTGAAGTGGCCCATCACGCAAATGATTTTCAGTTGAAAGACAGCAGATAAAAACAGTCAACAGCAACCTGGCAAGCACAAGCTAGAGCATTTTAACCACACTATACATACACTGCACAGAAATACAACACCCCACAGCCTAGCACACTACAGTATAGTACAGTTGTGCAAGAACTTACCATAACAGCAGACGTCTGACTGATCACTGTTGCAGAATTAATAGCAGATGGGAATACCCTGCCATGAAAAGCTGTACGTCTGGCCAGCATACTAAAGTCTGGGTCCCCATACATCCAACATACAACTTCATCCTGAAGGAATCAAAGGTTCTTAAGGGATGAGCAGGTGAGAATTACTACAGGACTTTTCTGCCCCAGACCTAGGAACTAAAGCAGAAGTACAGGCAACTGTATACATATGTACAAGCCAAAAGGAAAGGAGGAAAATATAAGACTCCACCTTGCCCCAACACAAAGAAAAAGGGGGAAAGGATAGTAGGATGCAGTACTGCAAAACTGATCACTCAGATATCAACTGTTAATGCAAGTTATTACACAAATGTACTATGTCCATACTTACATCACTGTTGTAGTATTGCTAACAGATGGGGGATTCCACTGTTGTAGTATTGCTAACAGATGGGGGATTCCCAAAGCTGTCTTTAAAGAAAGGGCGGAGGAAGACTGAGCTGAATTCTGGTCTATAAGACCATGAAGGCTGGACCTTGCAAACCTCGTTCTAATCCTACAGAATACATCAACCTTGTAATATTTAGTGACGGTATGAAAAGACCTACCTGCTGCTTCAAGGATAGATCCGCAATTCATAGCTTTGAGGAAAGCCCCTGAAGAAGCTGCAGCTCTATTGAAATGTGCTTTAACTAGAAACTGTAGTTCTTTAGCATGGAAATAATAACAAAGGCAGACTGCCTTAGAAATCCAGTTAGAAACAGTTTGGTTAGAAACAGGAAAACCCAAGCTCTTCTTGCCTGGAAAGATACAAAAACTGGTCAGATTTTCTGACATATTTAGTGTTATATAAATAAAATCTGAGCTGTCTATGTATGTTTAATTAATGGTATTTTTAAATAATGCAAGATTCTCTCGCCACTATTCTGAGTAGAAGGGAAAATATGTAGACAAACTAAAGGTCTGGTTTAAAAAGATCTCAAAGACAACCTTAGGCATAAAGGAAGGGTTACATGTAAGAGTAACCCTATCCCTTATGGAAAACGAGAAAGGGTGGACTAGCCATCAATGTTCCCCTTTGAGCATAAGTCAAAGCTACCAGCAACACAGTTTTCGAAGTACAAACTGAAACAAAACTGCAGCAGGCTCAAAAGGAGCTAGGGCAAGCTGTGCCAGGGCATAGTTCAAACCCCAATAAGGAGGAATGGTTCTCCATGGCAGTCTGATTTGTAGAAATGCCATTCAAAAACTGTATGACAGCAAACTGAGTAGAAAGTGTTGGATTCAGAGGCAAGCAAGCAGGCAGAGACAGATGAGAAATGTGCTTTGATAGCAGATAATGCCAGCCCAGTACTGAGCAGCTCAAACAAATAAATAAGAGCATTAGGAATATCCAGTTGGTAAGGGTCCTGATTCTTTTTGTGGCATCACAAGGAAAATCATTTTAATTTAGAAACATAATCATTCCTTGTAGTTGGTTTTCCAGCCTCCTTTAGAAACTTAAGCAAGTCCTAAGAAAAGTGTTGTCTAAAAGGGATTACAATTCTATCACCCACAAAGTCAGATTAAAAGTAGGTGGTGCATTGGACCACCTTTGTTCTGCATGAAAAAGTCCATCATATGAGTTAACTTGTGATGACTGCATATGATCAAGTGGAAGAAAAGGAAACATTGCTGTCTGGGCCAAAAGGGAGTCACCAACAAGTTATCTGGCTCATCCTTCTTGATTTTGAGAAGGATTTTGGGGATAAGGAAGTGGATGGTAAGCATAAATGAACTTTCCCTTCCAAGTATAAGTGAAGGCACCCATTCTCGAACCATGATGGCATGGCAATCTTGAGCAGAACAGTCTGTTGTGCCTGTTGTGTGTGGAGGCAAAATGCTCTATCTGGAGAATATCCCATTGACGCACATTGTCCGAAAAGACCTCCCTGTTTAGCATCCATTTGAGAGGGTCTGCTTTGGATCTGCTTAGAAAATCTGCCAATGTTATTTTCTGATGGGATGTACACAAGTTGAGGAAAAATTCTGTACTGAATCACTGTGCCTCACGCAATCAACACTATTTGCAGAGGTGATAAGACTTGGTGTTGGCATGTTTGTGTACCACATAAATGTGGTGTTATCTGAGTAAATTCAAAGAGAACCTGGAGTCCACAGACAATGCAGGAAATGAAGAGTTGAGATAAGTGCCTTGATTTAATTTGATGTTTACGTGGTTCTTCCTCACTTTGGATGACCAAACCATCTGGGTCCTCATGCTCCTTGAGAAAAAGCTTCCCACATCAGATCTGAAGCATCAATGAAAGGTTTGTGACAAGTGGAAGGAATTGGTAAAGGCACTCCTGTTTTGAGTGAAATCTGGTGGATCAACCAAAGAAACTCCTTCTTGATGAAGGGCAAGAGTAAAATTAGTAAAGTTGACAAGTGGTAAGGTCAAGTCCAAATGAAACTGAGGTACCAATGAATCTTCCTCATGTAGAGTCTGGCATAAAGTAGTATGGTATCATTGATGCCATGTATCCTAGGACTCTCAAAATCTCTCTTTAATTGAGATCACACTCGAGAGAAGGAAGTTTTGAAAACAATCTGAGGGAAAGAGAACCCTGTCTGCAGGAATAAAACCTGGCATTGACAGAGTATTAAGTATGTATCCTAGGAAAATCCGATTCTGGCATGGTGTCAGATGACTTCTTGAGGTACAGGATGAATGAATAAATAAATACCTATTTGTCAACTAGGTAAGTCTACTGGGTACACAGTCCTTTTTCAGGAGCAACTTGGAAGCAAAATCTGGTTAAGTGACTTGCTCAAAGTCACACAGTAAGCATGTGAGGCCATCAAACCCTGTACTGCAAGAACTAATGCTTGAAACCTTAACCTTTACGCCAACTGCCGGACTAGATTGCTCAGATGTTTCATAACAAAATCCAAATCTGTTAGCAGAATTTTCTTGAGAAGGAGCCTGACTGAGTAGATTGTCCAGAAGAAAGAAAAATTAAATTCCTCCAAGTCTGCATAAAGCAATGACAAGAGCTAGATACTTTGTGAATACCCTTGGGGGAGCTGAAAGACCAGAAAGTAAATTAGAAAACTGAAAGTGACATGAAAAGAAACAGAACCTTAAGAATTTCCTGCATTTTGGATTAATATGAATATGAAGGTAGGCATGCTTTAAATCCAATGTAACCAAAAAAGTCTTGAGGAATTGTCATTGGAGGCAGAGACTGCAAGGTCAACATCTTGAAACTTGGAATTCTGAGAAAGGTGTTGAGGAAAAAAAAGGTCCAAAAATAGGTCTCCAACTGTTCTCCTTTCTGGAAACCAGAAACATTGAGTACAATCATCTTTCTTCTAGATGAGGGGGGCACAAATTCTATCATCCCCTGAGTGAAGACTACTATAAGGTGAATCTAATTTGAAAGAAGCTGGAGAAACCCTGACAGACATGCCTCTCAAGTGTCCAGATTTTTGCTTCATATTTTTAGTCTGTTACTCATAAAAGTTTTGATTTTCTGGCAAATCACTGGGGATTGAAGCCACTAAATAATGACAAACTTTTGAGTTTCAGACTTCATATCCTTCATAAAAATACAAGCTAACACAAATCCTGTTTATCTAGCAACCTTCTAAGTTTATAAGAACAATTTTTTAAAGTTGTCCCTATTTTTGGGCCTTTGTCCCCCCATTATTTTAGGTTTTGTTCAGATTTCTTGCGTTAAGAGGTTGAGAGGTATGCAGGGAGGTGAGGAGGAACAATCCAAGACATTCTGTAACCATTTTGGCTGATGGACAGAACCAGTTTGCCTGATGTTACGGACTGCCACGTTGGAAAAGTTAAACCTGGGAATGGCTGAGGTGGAGCCCATAAGAAGGCTTGTTTGTCAAGAAAGGAGAGTTTAGAGCCCTTGGAATCCTGATGAGATTTGACTTTTAATCTCATTTTACTGGATTTTTTTTACCCATTTAAAAAGGTTTCTGTCCCTTCAAAGAGACAAGCCTTAGTAGGGTACTTTTGTTGGTACATGGGTACAGGGGAAAGGAAGATTTGCTTAAATTCTTGCATGATTTTACCTTTTTCCTGGAAAGTCTTGAAAAGAAGATATCTCCTATCCAGATGGGAGTCCAGAAGATTAGCTTTGACATTCTCAGGTAAAGGCAGTAGTCTAAGCCATAAGAATCCATGAAGTACAGAACACAGTAGCAGCTGCTCTCTTTCTTCTCAATTATTTTCCCATTTCTTCCATTACTACCTTTTTCAACTTCTATACTTTCCATGCACACCCCTCTTACATTTTTTTTCTCACACATCTTCCATACATACCTTTAACTATACAAAGAAATTATGTGCTTACCATAATTTCCCATCTGTGTTGGCCATTTTCATTCTTCCTCAACGTGTTGGTTCGGGGTATGTTACTACAGCACTTCTCCCTTACCCATAATACACTTATCACAGTTACTTCAAATCGAGTTTGCTGACAGAAGGAAATACTAATCGTTAAGACATTCATTGAGTCTATATCTGGAACCACAATAAAATACCAAAGACAACGAGCTCTTAGTCTCCCATTCCTCTATAAATCCAGGGGCATGGGGGTTGGAGGGAGGGGAGTTTAGGAAGAATGAAAATGGACAACACAGATGGAACATTATGGTAAGTACATAACTTCTTTATCTGATGTTGTCCATTTTCATTCTATCCTCAACATGTGGGACAGAGTCCCCAGCTGCCTTAGATCCTGGGTGGACTTAAGGAAGGATGTCCCTGAGCACCATTGAACCAAATGATGCTCTTCCCCTGGAGACCACATCTAATTTGTAATGAGTAATAAAGGCATGGGGAGTAGCCCAGGTTGCTGCCGCACAAATATCATCCATGGAGGCTCTAGACTGGAAGACAGCTGAAGTCGCCACAGCTCTAGTGGAATGTGCTTTTAAAGGGTTTCGATAAAACAATCCCTAATTTCTTGTAGATGAAAGAAATGCAATATGTTAGCCATCAAGCCAATGTCACTTTGCTCACAGGTTTTCCAAGTTTTGTGTTTGAGAAAGAGATAAATAATTGTCAGATTTTCTGATATTTTTTGTTCTGTAAAGATAAAAACATAATTGTTGTCTAGGACCATCTAATAAATGCAAGCAGTATTCACCTTTATTAGCACATTTAGGAAGAAACACCGGTAGGTTAATGGCTTGATTAATGCTGACTTCTGAAACCACCTTTGGTAGAAAGGAGGGGTTGGTTCTTAGTGCAAATTTACTGTCACTCGTCTGGTCAGGATAAAACAGACAAGTGGTTGTGAGTTCAGTTCAAGCAGCTTTATTATACACAAACACATAAGGAATGAGTCTTTGTAACTTAAACTTAAATAAACTTATAAACAGGCTGACTAACACACTCATACATGTTAACACTTTGGCTGTTCTCTCAAAATGGCACTGCTGCCTGCACGTGTTCACTATTTATATGCACATGCGTACATCTGGAAATGCTTCTTAAAGGTACATACACATTCTATGATCTACATCCTCCCTCTTTGAGAAATAGTTCATATACTAAATGACTGTTTTCAATGATATGCAATTTACAGAAATGATCTTTTGACATGCAATTATACAGAACTAATTCTTTGACATACAATCACACAAAATTAGACACATATGAAACAATGATGCCTAGGTTGCTGTTTTTTCACACTAGGTCTAGAAATATGACCTGATTGTGTAACATAAAAGTCAGAATTGGATCTAGTAACGGAGACGGTCTTCAACGAATGTTCAGCTTTGGGGACAGCTGGGACATCATCAAGAACGGGAATGGATACTGACACATGTTCTTTGGTATGAACATTGCCAGGGCTGCTTTGAGATCTAAAGTCTGTATCACAGGTATGATGTGACATTGCTTCTGATACAGGAAGAAGATGCCTGTGGTTTCTCCTGTATTCTATACCCTCAGATTCAACTAAGTAGGACCTCAGCTCAGCACATACACCTCTCACTTGACAAATTCTATCAAAGCCTTTCGTCGTTTGCATCCTCACAATCTCTCCTTCTTTTAACTGACGAAGAAATTTGCTTGTTTGATCATAGCTGGACTTTTGAGAAGAACACTTCTTAAAAAGTTGGTCTTTGATTGCTGTGTTGTTTTTATCATTAGGTACCAACAAACTACAACTGATAGGCAAAGTTGTTCTGATTTGCTTAGATAGAAGTCTCTGAGCAGGCGAGCCAAGTAGGTTGTCACTGAGTATATTTCTGAGATCAAGTAAATTCAAGAAGATATCAGTATTGTCATGCTTTGACCTCTCTAGTAATTGCTTTGCACTCTGTACTGCACATTCAGCAAGGCCGTTTGATTGTGGATATTCAGGACTACTAGTAACATGGATAAAGTCCCACTCTTTTGCAAATCTCTGAAACAATTGACTGGCAAATTGAAAGCTGCTGTCAGAAATAACTTTGTGTGGACTACCATGGACTGAGAAATGACGTTTCATCTTAATAATAACAGCACTGGATGTTAGGTTAGGTAGCAAATCGATCTCAAACCAGTTTGAATAATAGTCTACCAACACTAAGTAAAGGTGATTGTTCCATTCAAATACATGTCAGTGGCTACTGCTGACCAAGGTAGTTCAGGAATTTGGCTTGGCAGACGTGGCTCTTTTTGCACAAAAAGAAGGCACTTTACCAATATCTTTCAATAGAGAAGGCCAAAATACTAGTCCTCTCATCCGTCTTTTAGTAGAATCAGAACCTGGGTGGCCACAATTCAAACTCTGAATGTATTCACATTGTAAGGAAGTAGGAAAAATAACATTTGGACCTTTGAAAATGATACCACCTTCCATCAGCATTTCATCTCTGTATGGAAAATAAGGTTGTACTTCTGGCGGTACACAGGATTGCTCTGACGACCCTCCTACATTGATGTAGTGGTTGAGCTTTTGCAAAACTGGATCTGTCTTTGTATGATCTCTCAGCTCAAGCATCATGGTAGAAAAACTACACACTTACATGACATCAAAGTCAAAGTTCTCTGCATCAAGCTGTTCCGTGGTATTTCTGGGCGACTTGGATAAAGTATCAGCCAGATAAAGAAGTTTGCCTTTTGTATAGACAATTTTGAAATTATACTGTTGCAATTTGAGCATCATTCTCTGTAGTCTTGTGGAAGCCGAAAGCATAGGCTTCTTTAAAATAGTGACCTGAGGTTGATGGTCAGTTTCTATCTGGATAGCTCAGCCATAAATATAATCATGGAACTTTGAACATGCGAACACAATTGCCAAAAGGTCCTTCTCAATTTGAGCATAGTGCATCTCAGTTTGGGTAAAGAATTCTAGATGCATAGGCAACAGGTCTGCCCTCATGAAGTATAACTGCACACAGGAAAGAACTACTGGTTTGTGGATATCATAGTACCTTAATGTAGATGGGTTGGCAATTTTCTGTTTGAGGTTATCAAATGCTCTCTGGTATTGTTCTAACCATGACCAGGCAACATTTTTGCATGTCAGCTCTCTTAAAGGCGCTGATAACTCACTAAAGTCAGGGATAAATTTGCTCAAATAGTTAACCATACCAAGAAAACGCTGTAGAGCTTGGACATTGTCTGCAGCTGGCATCTCAAGAATGGCTGCTTGTTTAGAAGAGTCTGGTTGTAGGCCTGTACTGGTAAATAAATGACCTACACAAATAACTTCTGGTAGTCTGAATTTACATTTCAGAGGATTGACCTTTAAATTCACTTCACGTGCTCTGTCCAGAACTTTCCTGAGGTTCCTGTCATGCTCTGCTTCACCACTGCCTCCAACCAATAAATCATCAACTATTATTGCACACAGGTAGCCTGAAAGAATTTGCTCCATTGCACGCTAAAAGACTTCACTGGCAGAATTTATTCCAAAATGCATCCTGAGGAATCTGTATCTACCAAATGGGGTACTGAATGTAGTCAGTGGTGAAGATTTGTGATGAAGCATTACTTGCCAAAATGAACTCTCTGCATCCAAGACAGAAAAAACAGTGGCATTTGACATCAGGGTGGGAATCTCCTTGACTGTACGCATAGAATGATAAGGTCTTTTTAATGCCGTGTTCCAAGTCTCTCGGGTCAATGTATATTATGATTTCATCTGAATTTTCTTTTGAACAGCTACCATGGAAGACATCCACTCAGGTGGTTCTGTGACTGGACAAATCATACCTTGCTGCACCATCTTGTCTAACTGGACCTTGACTTTATCCTGCATAACTATTGGAACTATCCTTGCTGGTCTGACTACTGGATTGACCTCTGGGTCTACTTTCATGGATTACACAACTAGAAGTTTGCCTAGCTTGTCATCAAAAACATCAGCATACTCTGAGAAAATAGCATCAGTGACTGAAAATAGCACCAGTGACTCTGGAACTGGGACATGTGCTTACATGATGTACTTCTTTGGTAAAATAAAATTTGTTTCATTCTCAAACTGTCTCTAAGTCCTAATAATGATGCACAGGTCTTCTGATTACATAAAATACCAAGCTGTAGCTGTTCCCAGCCGAATAGCATGAAAGCACTACTAAGCCTTCGGTTTGAATCTCTTCACCTCCCTAAGCAACAAGCTTTGCACAAATGGCCAAATTAAGTTGCTCACCAGCCCTCACTTTAGCAAATGTTTCTGCTGACATTACAATACACTTTGAACCAGTGTCTACTTTGAGCTTTGTGGGTTTACCATTGATAAGAACAGCACAAAATACTTTGTTCTTTGGCAGCAAATCTACTGCATTAACCTTGTCACTGACCACTGATACACCATCTACACCGAAAGTAGGGTTTCAGCTCTCTACATGATCAACTTGCTTCTTTGAGGGACCTTTCTTAACTTAATGAGGCTTGCTTGATTTACTAAACATTTGAAAATGATTACATTTTTTGCACTTGTGGTGTTGCTGACCAAATGCTAAGCACTTCTCTCTTTTAGACTCATGATTGGCATCACAATTACGACAGTTAACAATAAGACTTGACTTGGGTTTTGCTGACTCACCCTTACACTGCACTGAGTATAACCTTTTTACTGATCTAGACTAGGAACTTGCTAGAAAGCTATGGAATCTCCCAGGGGAACCCGCAGGGGTTGCAGCTGCCATGCACTTACGCCTGTTTCTGTTTGCCACATGCTGTCTACGTATGCACTAGAGCCTGTTGAACAATGCTTTTATCACTTGCAAGCATACTTGTGTGCCTTTCTGTGAGCTCATGGATTTGACAAACTTCTATGGCTTTGCTTAATGTTAAATCACTGTCACGAAGCAAAACCTCTCTCACTGCAGCACTATTAACACCGCACACAAGCCTGTCCTTTATTAACTCATCTCTCAAGTCACCAAATCTGCACGTTTTGGCCTTGTTTTTTAAGTCAGTGTTATAAGCTGCAAAAGTTTCACATGGCTTTTGGTTTCTTGTATAAAATAAGTGGCTCTCTATTGTAAAATTTCTCTGGGGGGTTGCAAATTTCTCTAAATTTACATTTCAAGCACTCAGGGTCCTCCCACAATATGGCAGTTTTCCCCTTCTCCTGCATATACTGCTGGTGCATGCACAAATCAACGCTCTCTTTCAATGGCTTCTGACCCAGCTAAGTTAAGCAAAATGAATGCCCCTGTACATGCATCTTTGTCAGAAAAAGCTGCTTGCATGAAAATATCGTATTCCTGCTCAACTACTCTCCAATTCTCTGCTATATTATGATCAAACACAAGTGGACTAGGTCTGCGAAATAATTCTGCCATATCAACACACAGTAGTAAAGATGCTTGAAATTATGTACGAACACACACACATAAATATGTATATATATATATATATATATATATATATATATATATATATATATGCGAGAACTTTATGCCAATGCTTGTAATTATGCCCAATAGCACAACAAATTCTTTTAAATAACTGCACTTTGCCAAATAAGCCTCTGTAGCACAAGAAAACTTTGAAATCACTGCACTTTGTGAAACCACTCCTTGTCGGTGTAAGAAATACTTTGAAATGACTGTACTTTGTGAATAAACTGTAGCTTCGAGTGAGAAACACTTTGAGATTAATGCACTTTGCAAATAAACTCTACACAGCACAAGAACCTTTCAAAATAGCTATACTTTGTGAAATAACTCTGTACAGTGTAAGAAATACTTAAATGGTGACACTCTGCGAATAAATGCACACAGCCCAAGAAACTTTTCGAAATTAGTATACTTTGACTGCACTTTACAATATACAGTAAACTCCACGTTATCTGGGACTCAAGCAACCGGCACTCGCAAACAACCGGCATACAAGCCAATCAAAAATCTCACAGCAGAGACACTTCTTCTCAATGAAGAACAGTTCCGCATTGAGTAGAACTGGCTCAGCTTTGCGATTATTGATTGGCTTGCATGCCTGCATATGAGCCAATCAAAAATTGCAAAGCGGAACCTCTTCTGTTCAGTGTGGAACAGCCAATAGAATAGGCTGTGCTTTGCCATTTTTGATAGGCTCATATGCCAGAATACGAGCCTACCACAAATTGCAAAGCACAGCCTATTCTATTAACTGTTCTGCACTGAACAGAAGAGGCTCCGCTTTGCGATTTTTGATTGGCTTGTATGCTGGCATATAAGCCAATCAAAAATCCCAAAGGGAAGCCTCTTCTGTTCAAAAAAAAGCACTGTAATAATACTTACCACGCCTGCAGTACTGCACGCCCTCTAAGATACTCAAAAACTCTTAGTAGCTGTGAAAATGGCTTTAATAGTGTGAATAGTAGTTTGTGCCCAAACACAGTCTTTTACTAAAACAACATAATTTTCTTGTAAGCTGTTTAATCCCTATTCCCTTTTATAATCCCTTTAATCTCTCTTATTATTATCTTTATTTTATCGAGCCCGCCACTTCTGAACTTTTTTGTTATGCAAACCTAAGGCCAATTCTGAGCTTTAAAGAATATTCTAGTTTTATTTATCAAATTTCGTAGTAATGAACATTTCACATTATTTTTTTTTGTTTTTTTGTTTGAATAATAATACTAATTTGCTACTCGCTTGATTGATGTGTTGTTACTGCCAAATGCTCCGCTTGCTTTTTTTTTTTCGCCAAAATCATTTGTTCAATCTTTTTTTACCCAAGTTAAGTTCATTTCTTTTTTTTTTTTTTTTTCTTCCGCTGATTTCACTGAAGCTTATAATCTGCCTTCACCTTCAACTCTGTACCTCCTGACTTGAACAGTTGCTCTCTTAAGCAGTCTTTCTACACCATTTCTGACAGTCACCTCAAAACAGAGTCAAGCAACAACAGACAAGGTTCAGGTTCAGAACACAAACACAACACAAACAAACACACTGTGACCTGACTTTGTATAAAAAACTTACATAAAAACTACTAAACACATACATGTTAACACAAAAACTGTGTTTTCAAAATGGCACTACTGGCTGCATGTGCCCACTATTTATATGCTATCACTATACATATGGATATGTTTACATCTGAAATTAACATACATCTACATACACTGATCTTCTTTCATCTTATCAAGTATGGTGGCTGGTAATGACGAGGCTTTTGAAATCTTGAAAACCTCTGCAAGTAGAAGTAATGGCAAAAGAAAAAATGGTTTGTGACAAGAACTTATGATCACAGTTCTGCTGTGGTGGTCTACAGTGGGTTGTGTAATTGTTTGTGTATTACTAAGTCTCTGCCCCGAGGGAGGGATTGTGTCTTTGTACGGATGCTTCAATAGAAGAGTGTCCCTCAAAAAAGCTTTACAAAGTTTTTGAGAAGCAAAAGAGGAGTCGTCAAATTCAATATGAAAATTGGATAAAGCTGCTAATTGAACTTTAATAGTAGAATACAAGGCCCCTGAACTGAACAGAGAGGCAAAAAACTCTAGAATCTTATGAATAGGTGCTGAAAAAGGGTCAACATTATTCTGATATGCCAAAAAGACAAACTTTTTCCACTTACTGTTGGAAAGTTTACCTGTAGCTGGTTTGTGAGAGGCCAAATAAATTTGTAGGACAGGTGAAGGGAGCATAGATTATCTAGCTATTAATGGAATTGGAGATTCAAAGCTATCAGCTTGAGGTTCAAGATATTTGGGTGAACTAGGCCTGTCAGATGGGAGAGGAGATCTGGAACTGGGTCCAGAATCCAAGGAGGGTGAATAAGATGATGCCAAATGAAGGGGAACCAAATCTGTCTAGGCCAATAAGGTGAAATGAGAATTACCTTGCTCTTCAACCTGACTGATTTCTGAAGAAACTTTGGGGTTTAGAGGTATCGGAGGGAAAGCTAAGAGAAGACCAAAGGGCTAACTATGGACTACGGCATCCCTTGGTGATTCCCCCTGAGGGGGGGGGGGGGATTAGGACAAAATAGTTGCTGCACTTGTTTAGGGGAGAGGTGAAAAGATCGCAGCAAGGCTGGCCCCATCGACAAAAATTATTTTCCGTCACTTCTGGATTGAAGGACCACTCAAGAGGCAAAAATATGCACCCGCTCAACTTGTCTATCACTCTGGACTTCCCCAAAATGGGCACTGCAATTAGAAAGTGGTTGCATGAGACCACCCACTGCCACAATCTGACGGCTTCCCGACATAAGGGGTAGGAGTCGGTTCCTTCTTGCTTGTTGATGTACCAAATTACTAACATGTTGTTCGTTTAAATCGCAATAGTCCCTAAAGGGAGAGCATCCAGGAAGGCCTGCAACCCTAAAAGCACTGTTCTCATCTCTAGGATGTTGATATGGAAGTTGGCCTCTAGGGGAACCAAGTGCCTTGGACAGTGTTCCCCAGATAATGCCCCCAACTGGGAAGCGTCTGTGGTCACTGTGGCCTTGGGTTGAGAGAGGAGGAAAGGACAGCCTTGTAGAATTTGATCCACTTGAATCCACCATTTGAGATCTGCAACTGTTGATGATTGTAACTGGAGTAGACATTGGATGGTGTGGTTTCAACCATTGTGTTGCAAGCAGCCATTGCAAAATTCTCATATGAAATCTGGCTAAAAGGACTAAGGTTATGGCCGCTGCCATGGACCCCAGGGCCTGTAAAACTAGGTGTGCAGATATTTTCTTGCTGTTGATTATCATTGACTTGCGATCTGAATTTCTGTAGTCTCAATGGGGGAAGTGAGGCTATGGTCTTTGTATTCAAAATCACCCCTACAAATTCCAAGGTTTGCATTGGTTTGAGGTGAGAGTTTTCATAGTTTATGTTTATCCCCAGATGGGAACATGTATG
Source organism: Protopterus annectens (assembly GCF_019279795.1). NCBI lineage: Eukaryota > Metazoa > Chordata > Ceratodontiformes > Protopteridae > Protopterus > Protopterus annectens. Next base: position 692,667,843 of record NC_056733.1, read on the forward strand.
GAGAACCTGTTCTCTTTCCTCTAGCAAGTGATGCCTGGTCACAGTGGTAATGAGCCAGTCGTCAAGTACAGAAACATTTGGAATCCCAGCAGTCTCAAGTGAGCTGTTACTACTGCCATACACTTGGTGAACACCATGGAGGCTGTGGTGAGACCAAAGGGTAGAGATCTAAACTGACAGCAGCTGGCTCCCAGCTGGAAACGGAAAAACATTTGGGATCGCCTGTTCATCTTTATGTGACAGTACTCATTCTGAAGGTCTCTTGAGAGCATCCAGTCATCCTGTTCCAAGAATGGAAGAATAGACTGAACCATGTCCATCCAGAATTTTGTTTGTCAAACTGGCTTGTTTAAAAGTACTGAGATCCAAAATTGGTCTCCTGTCTTTTTTGGCACTAAAAAGAATCTCGAGTAAGTTCCAGATTCTCTCTGGTCTGGCAGGACTTCTTGGATGACTTTTTTTTCAAGCAGTTCTTGAATTTGTGATACTGCTTGTTCCTGCTGATATGGTGGAACATAGGCAATTCTTTTGCAAACGGGGGGATGGAAGGGAAAATGGAATAGTATAACCTCTGGAAATGATCCTCTCCACTCAAGTATCTGGTGTCATCTCTAGCCAGGCTCTGTGGTGCAGGGATAAACAACCCCCAACTGCCTCCAGAGGAAGACAAACGGGCCTCCTTTCAGGAGGATTGAAAGGGTTTACCAATAAAAGAATCTCTGTACCCTTGATTTTGTGTGCCTCCTCTGCCACAAATGTGGCATTTACCATTGAAGTTCCCCCTCTGCCCCTGGGGGAAACCACCTCTATGTGCATCTTGAAAGGACCCTTGGGATTTTTTGAACCACATTTTTTTCAGTACCCCACTGATTACTTGAAAAGGAGCGCTGAGGAGTGGAAAAATGCATGCGCACAGCAGAAAGGGTATTTCCATCCCTCTCACACCTGGACAATGTTTAATTAACTTTAGGGCCAAACAAGGATGTGCCATCCAATGAAGCATTAACGAATGAAGACTTAAAGGGTTCCACAAATTCACATAAGTGCACCCAGGTGTGTCTCCTGATGGCAATGCCTGAACCCGCTGCTTGTCATCCCTTCAGCTGCATGAGAAATGAGCCTCATGGACGAGCTGGATATGGACTGAAGGGTAGCCAACTGAGAGGCCACAGATTCCTGAACCTCTTCAGAGACGGATCGTGAAAGGGTGCCTGAGAGCTCTTTAATCAGATCCCTTTGCAGTCTGGTGAAGTGTACGTTGACATTCAAGGACTGCATGGCAAGGGTCGATGAAGCATAAACCCATTTCCCAAACCTATCCATCGCCCAACACTCCTTGTTAGGTGGATGGATAGGGGAACTCACCTCAGCTAGTTCACTTATGGTTGCTGCCACTGTGACCATTGCATCAATAGGCGACCCTTCCAACCAAAATTGTTTGTCTTCCTGGACAGTTATGACTCTGTCAGGTCTCCAGTGAATGGGTTCAATGGTGTCAGGAGCCTTCCACACTCATCGAGAGATCAACTCAATGAGCTCATCAGCAGGATGAGTTACCCAGGAGGTAGATGGGCGAGTACCAAACGGCTGCAGTTACACAGACTCTTCAGATGAAGTATTTCTGGACTTCCAATCACCTCTCTTAAAATTTCCAGGAAGTCTCCAAAGGAGACATCAGGAGGGGATCCTTTGTCCTCATCGAAGTCTGTGTCTTCCATGATAGATTCCTCAGGAGAATCTAAGTGCGCCCTGTTACACTTGCACCTCTTTAGTGGGAAGAGTTGGGGAGGTATCACAAGAAGAGGACATACCCATTTAAGACTCCTGAGGTTTAGGCACTCACTGTCCTTGTGGAGGGGCTGGTTGAGACTCTGAATGCAAGCGTGAAAGAGTTCTGGGTAGGAAGGGGCATACTGACTGAATGCCACAGTCATAGCACTCTCCATAGCCTCGAAAGGTGCCCTACCTAGAGAAGGAAGAGATCCCAGATCCGAAAAAGCAGGTCTGGAAACTGAGATCACCTCCCGCTGAGAGAAGATCCCTCTTGAAGCAGAAGCCAAAGCTGAGCTGAGCTGATGCCAAAGCTCTGAAGTGCAGAGAGGATTTCATCAGCAGAGTTAACTCCAGCCCCCTGGAACCAGCAGGACAGATACAGCCTTGAGAGGTATCCTGCTCTGAATAAGCCAAAGAGCTGAGAGCAATACCTGGTTCCGAGGATACATATATCTTTGGATCCGATACAGATGGCACCAGGAAGCTCAGAAATGAAGACTCTAATCTTTCAAGTGAAATCAGAGGAGGGAGTAAAGGTGGAGTAGTAGAACAACAGAATCCTTGACCCATCAGTGTAGGAACCGAGGGGAATCCTCTCAATCCTTGGATCCAGGGGATCTTGCTCACCAGTCTCACCACATCACCTTCTATTAGACTTCTAGAACAACAGGCAGACACTGCAGAAGGAGACTTTGATCTTTCTAAAAAGGTGGATGAAAGTCTATCTGGAAAAGGATCCAATGATGGAGAATAAGTAGTTCTTGGTAGTGTAATTTCTATCAAATCCTGTAGCTGTGGTGCTGGATATGAGGATGCTGACACCAAATTTTGTCTTTCATCTGTATTGTTAGGCACCAAGGAGCTAGTCAGTTCCGATATCAATGTCTTAGTACCCGACGGTTCCGAAGAAACGGTCGGGACCGAAGGATGTGTCTTTTTCCTTGCCGGTTCCAAAGGGGATGATGGAACCAAGGATTTTTGTTTCTTTAGGCTTGGAGCCGATGGAGATATCAGCAATGACAAAATTCCTTTCTTCGATTGCTCAGAAGCTTTGGAAAATGAAGAAGGGCTAGAAAAGCCAGATTTGTCTTCAGTAGAAATTGTTCCAGATAATGCCTTGCTGAAGGAAGTAGGAAGCAGGCCTTTCAAAATAAGTTTGTTTTTCCACTCGGCAAGAGCTCTATGACTGAAAGCATGGCAAATTAAGCAGTCCTCCTGAAAATGAAGAGGGCCCGAAAAGTAAACCCACAAGGAATGCATGTCAGAAAAGGGTATGTTGTGGCCACATTTCTGACAACATATCCAGCAGGAGTTTTCTCTTTTCTCTACCATATCACAGACAAAACACTATAGAGAATAGTATAACAAGTTTTTTTTTAATGTGGAATGAAAAATGTAGTAAAAGATTAAAGATCTATCAATGATGACACAAAGGCTACACAAAGTATAGGAGAAAAATATCAATGATAATGTTCAGAACACACTAAAGTTTACGGAAGAGAGAAAAAGTATTTTAAACACTAAACATTAAAAAGGGGTAAGGGATTTATAAAAGGGTAGAAAAAGAGGATGCGAGAATCAAGTTTAAGAACTACAGTAGAAGAAGAATAGTTGTGCAAGAACTTACCATAAAGATAGAAGTCCTTCTCTTCTCTGTTGTAGTATTCTTTACATTAGGGAGTTGCCTGCCCAGGCAACCAGACACCGTCCAGTATACTAGTCTTTTACTACTGTAAGGTGGGAGGGTATGTCCCACATAGGCAGCTATCAGACGTAGGGCATAAAGGTGACATATGCATGCACCATCCTCAGAACTGAAACCCAGGAGGAGAAAGAGTCCAAGGAATAAAGAGTCAATACATCCAAGAATCATGAGAAGTGAGGAATGGGGCTTGGGACAGAATACTGCAACAGAGATGAGAAGGACATTTATCGTTATGGTAAGTTCTTACACAAGTATTCTACGTCCTTCTACTCATCTGCTGCAGTATTCTTTACATGAGGGAGAGTACCAAAGCTCATTCAGAGAGGGAAGTAGAGTTAGGTTCATAGATTAGTACTAGGCTAACTGCTCTTGTGGATCATTTTAAGTCTAAATAATAAAAGTAAAAGTGAGTGACAAACTGAGCAACGTCAAGGAATAAAATTAATTCTGATTTTATTAGCGCTTTCGGAGAGGTCAGTGCCTCCCCTTCTTCAGACAAAAAGCAAATCAATTAAAGAACATTATATAGACAACCAATTAATCAATTAAAACAACTAGTCTCTTCTTTACCTTTCTTTAAAGAGACAGATGTTACACCCAGTTCAAAAAACGTGTGAAGCACTATTCAAACAGGCAAAACATTTTCCGTATATAGAAAGCTTTGTTAAAAAACAAACATGTTTATGATAATGAATCTATTTTGTGTTGTTTTATAAATCATTTAAATATTATAATATTAAAATGTCAAAAGACAAAATAGTGAACGTAACCCATGTGCAAAAAATTAGAACATCGGAACCGTAATACGAGAAAATTTGTGTATATCAAGAATAGTATTTAATATAATATATCTCCATTATTAAATAATCAATTAGTTACTATAATTAATTTATGCCTATTCAAGCTGCTAAAAAGTAGGAACACTAAACATTTTATGATGTTAAAAGTTGTAAAGCACCATTACTGTGACTCCTGTCCAAGGTCTTCTAAGATAAATAGCCTAAGGTTGGAGCAATCACGTAAATGCAAAAAATGCATTTAATATGGCATTAACAACTTTAAAAACAATCAAATACTATAAATACATATTATACCTAATAAGGCTCATAAGAAAGGGCCAAAGCCAACTATATAGTGTATACATTACTTCATGTAATAAGTATTTTCTGACACACTTATTATATACTGTATCAAATTTATAATGTAATGTGATATAATAAAATATACTCATATGTACCATAACATATTATAAACATTAATAAAATAAAGAAAAAAAAAATAAAAACAATACATTAAAAATTAATTTGTATATATATGTATATGAACAGGGATAGACTACCTTCGTAAAGCTAGGTATTTCAAAATGTTTTTTATTGAGACATATTCATTGAGGGAACATGTGGGCCGCTCTCCTAATTTGCCACATAATTTCATCTATTTCAAGTTGTAGTTGCCAAGGCCCACCTCTTACATCCACATGTCTTTGTTGTAGTATACTAAATTTAAACCTGTGATCAGGGGAAATCATTGGTATGTCTAGCCAATGCATTGGTTGTGTCTCTTTTATTAATAGCATATTGATGTTCATAAATGCGCGGCTTGATCTTCCTCTCAGTTTTACCAATGTAAAACGCAGCACATTGATAGCAGCAAGCTGTGTAAATCACACCCTTAGTTGCACAATTATACCTGCCGTTAACATGGTATGTCCTCTCTCTAACAGTAACCTTAGTGTCAGTGTGTATGTATCTACATTGTTGGCACGACCCACATTTATACATTCCATAATTCTTACCATATTTAATGTTATGTAATGGGTTATGGATCCACCCTTGGATCTGACTCATCCACATTCTACAGACTTCAGATCCAACTCTCGAGTTCCTTCCTCTACCCATATGACCCAGTCTATCCCGAACACCTCAGATCAAGAAAGATTAAACCAGGGCTCAAACCTGGAAGCAAAGGCTCCAAAGGTCCATCAAATAACTTCAAAAGATTACAGGAAGGGAGAAGGAGGGAGGGGAGTTGAGGAAGAATGAAAATGGACAACACAGATGCTTGGTTATGGTGAGTACATAGGTTTAATATCTGATGTTGTCCTTTTCGTTCTTCCTCAAAATATGGGACAGATCCCACCTATGCAAATCTTGGGTGGCCCCATGGAAGGATATTCCAGAGAACTACTGAACCAAAAACAACTCTAAATCTGGAAATGATGTCCGATTTGTGATGAGTAATAAAGGTATTGAGCATTAGACCAGGTGGGTGCTGCACAAATATCATCAACGGAAGTTCTAGGCCAGAAGGCAAAAGAGGTGGCTATGAATCTACTTGAATGGGCCTTAGGTAGTTTTGGTAGGAAGAGGCCTTGCTGAAAATATATACAGGAAATGCAATTAGTTATCCATTTGGCCATTGTAACTTTAGAAATAGGAGAGCCCAGTTGGCCTGGTGAAAGAGATATAAACAGCTGGTCAGTTTTTCTGAAATCTTTTGCTCTGTGTAAATAGAAACGGAGTTGTTTATGCACATCTACAAGATGTAGCATGTATTCTCCCTTGTACGAAAATTTTGGAAAGAAGACTGGTAAACGAATGGTTTGATTTATATTTGATTCAGAAGCCACTTTTGGTAGGAAATGATTTGTTTGTAAGGTAAACCTATCTTTATGAAAAACAATGCAAGATGCTTTTGATGAAAGAGTTTGGAGTTCGGAAATGCTTTTAGCAGAAGTAACAGCAACTAAAAAGGCTGTTTTCCAAGACAGGAAATTTAAGTCAGTTTTTAATGAAGATTCAAAGGGTGGTTGAGTTGAGCCTTGAAGTGCTATTGTTAAATCCCAGGAAGGTGACAGATCTTTCATTGCGGGTCTGAGCAGAAAGGTGTCTTCCAAAAAATCCTTACATAATTTGGAAGCAACCAAACAAGAAGCAGTGCCTTCCAAGTGAAAATTTAATATGGCTGCCAGCTGTACTTTGATTGTAGAAAAACTTGCACCTTCCTAAAAAAGACAAGCTAAAAACTCCAACAGAGAAAAAACAGGGGCAGTAAAGGGATCAATGTCATTTTTCAGGGCCCAAACTGAAATTTTCCATTTACTCTTGTAGATCCTCTTAGTGGAATCTTTCTGTGAGAATAAAACTATATCACAAACCTGAGAAAAGTAGCGTGAGTTATCTAGCTATTTCTGGAACTGGAGAAACCATGTGATATATTTGAAGGCTGGGACACTTGGATATGTTGGAAGGTCTGGAATGGGGTCCAGTACCCAAGGAGGATAACGAATATGAGACCAAAGGAAGGGGGAACCAAATCTGGCTAGGCCAGAAGGGGCCAATGAAGATAACTGAGCTCTTCAACCGCCTGGCTTTCTGTTTGAATATTGGAATCAGAGATACTGGGGATAGGCATAAAGGAGAGCAGAGGGCCAAACATGGACCATAGCATCTCTCGGTGATTCACTCTGAGGGGAGATAAGGGCAACATACCTGCTGCATTTGTTGTTGTGGGGAGAAGCAAAATGATCACAGTAACGTTGGTCCCAACATTGAAAATTTTTCCATCAATGATTAATTGAGAGACCACTCATGAGGTATAAGAATGGACCTGCTGAGCTAGTCCACTAGTATGCTGGATTTTCCCAAACTGTAGTTTACTAGAAACTGGATGGAGAAGACTGCCTATTGCCACACACTCACAGCTTCTTGGAAGGGGCTAAGATCGACTTCTCCCTTTTTTATTGATGTACCAAACCACAGACATGTCAGTTTGGATGGCAATGGTCCCTAGAGGGAGAACATCTTGAAATGCCTACAATGCTAGTAGGACTGCTTGCATCTCCAGGATATTGAAAAGCAAATTGGTTTCTTGGGGGGACCACGTGCCTTGGACAGTTCTTCCCAAGAAATGCCTCTTCCCACCCCAGTTGGGAGGCATTGTGGTCACTGTGGCTGCTGAAAGAGACAGAACGAAGGGGCGACCTATGTAAATGTTGTCTGACTGGATCCACAAGCAAATATGATTTCTGCATATGGGAGTTAAGTCTGACTGCGAAGGATAGGAGCTGTCGAAGAACAGACCACTGAACACCTAGAGTCCATTGAAGAACACACACACACACAATAATGTGCTAATGGGACTGATACTATGGATGCTGCCATAGAAAGTACAGTTGTGTACACTTACCATAAATGTAGATGTTCGAGTGTATTCACTGTTGCAGTCATCACACTTGGGTTATCTGCCTGCAGGTAAGCCCTAAGTCGGCCCGAAAGAGTCTTGGGATTTCTGCATCAGATGCTGTTGCCTCTTCCATGACATCAGGTCGTCAGGGGTATAAAACATGCAGCCGATGCCATCACATCAGTTTTTCTTGCAACAGATGTCAGGAGACCCCAAAATAGGAAGCAATTACATGGTGTGGAACACCTCTAGTAAAATGTAAATACCAATGCCATAAGATATGGCCAAAAAAGAGGATAGGTAGAAAGTATACATAAGTCAGGGGGCTGGAGGGAGGGAGGGTAACCAGGACTGCAACAGTGAATATACTCAAACATCTACATTTATGGTAAGTGTACACAACTGTACTATGTTCTTCGTGTTTCACTGTTGCAGTCATCACACTTGGGTTGATTCCCAAAGTTGAGGAAGGGTGGAGGCATTCAAGAAGTATTAGGGCTGGCTAGCAGGCCTTGTAAGACTGCTGTAGCAAATCCAGCTCTGGATTTAGAAAAGATAGGTAAGTGGTAATGCTTGGTGAAGGTGTGTACAGAACTCCAGGTTGCAGCTTCCAGGATGTCTCTGGTAGGAACTCCCCTGAGAAATGCTGTAGCGGTTGAGGTAGCCCTAGTGGAATGGGTTCTGATCCCCATGTAGGGTAAGTTTTCCATGGTGTTTGTAGCAGAAACGGATGCAGTGTGCTATCCATTTGAAGATGGTTTGTTTTGAAATGGTCTTGCCCTTTGCCCCTGTAGCAAAGCTGACCAGCAGCTGGTCAGATTTTCTAAAAGGTTTAATCCTGTCAACATAGAACCTAAGCTGTCTGTGCACATCCAAGGAGTGCAGGATCCTTTCCCCTTTATTCTGAGGATTAGGAAAAAAGGTGGGTAACTGGATGGATTGGTTTAAAGCCACACTGGATACCACACCTTGGGCATAAATGATGGTCCTGAGGGAAACCCTGTCCGCATGGAAGATAATGAAGGGTTCCACAGCCATAAGGGCCTACAACTCAGACATTCTTCTTGCTGAAGTTATGGCTAGAAGTAAGGCTGTTTTCCAAGAGAGGAATTTTAACTCTGTTGTAGCAGCAGGCTGAAAAGGGCGAAGAGTGAGCTTCCCTAGTACAAAGTTAAGGTCCCAGGCAGGAGTGGGAGCTCTCTTCATGGGTCTTAAATTGTTAGCTCCTCTCAGGAACTGTTTAACCAGAGGGCGAGAAAAGAGGGGTGGCTCAGTATTGTAATGAGCTGAGATGGCAGAGGTATGAATCTTAATTGAAGACAAGGATAGGCCATTGTGGAGCAGCTCTGTTAGGTAATCTAGGATTTGAGGTAAGGTAGGCACAGTTGCGTCCTTACCCTGAGACTGGGCACCAAGAGCAGTATCTTTTCCACTTTTCTGAATAGGATTTCCTAGTACTAGACGTCCTGGCCTCAAGGATGACATCCAGCACCTGTTTGCTGAGGGTTGGTGGTAATGCATTCAGGGAATCAGCCAGGCTGCTAGGTTCGGGGTTTGCAGCTGAGGATGCAAAATCTGGCCCTCCTGATGGGACAGCAGAGAGGGGGTCTGATGCAGGTGTCAGAGTGGCACTGCTGTCAGACTGCGTAAAAGTGGGTACCAGTGCTGGTGTGGCCAGTCTGGTGCAATCAGGATTGTCCTTGGCCTGTCCTGTTTGATATTGAGTAGCACTTTCGGGAGGAGGGGCAGAGGGGGGAAGGCATAGATTGAGAGGTTTTCCCATGTAAATGAAAGGGCATCCACTTTCCATGCGTGGCTGCGGGGAATTCTGGTGCAAAATTTGCTCAATTGGTGGTTTTGGGGGGAAGCAAAGAGGTCCACCTCTGGTGTTCCCCACCTGTGGATTAGATGTTTGAATGTGTTTGGTTCCAGTTTCCACTCATGTGGGTCCATTAGATTTCTGCTTAAATCATCTGCCAGTGAATTTTCTTTGCCTGGCAGGAACTGAGCTTGCAGGTGCACTTGATTGCTCAAGGCTGTGTTCCACAGAGCCATGGCTAACCTGCAGAGTGGGTAGGAATGAGTTCCCCCCGTTTGTTGATGTACCACCTAAAGTACAGTTGTGTACTGGGTGCCACTGCTGGGAGACTGCGTAAAAGTGGGTACCAGTGCTGGCGTGGCCAGTCTGGTCCAATCAGTACTGTCCTTGGCTTGTCCTGTTTGATCTTTAGTAGAACCACTGAGAGGAGAGGCAGAGGGGGAAAGGCATAAACTGAGATGTTTTCCCAGGTAAAGGACAGGGCATCCACATTCCAAGCTTGACTGTGGGGAGTTCTGGTGCAGAATTTATTCAACTGGTAGTTCTGAGGGGAGGCAAAATGGTCTACCTCTGGTGTTCCCCATTTGTTCCTCAAGAGCTTGAATATTTTGGGTTCCAGTTTCCATTTGTGTGGGCCCATGAGATTTCTGCTTAAGTCGTCTGCCAGTAAATTTAGTTTGCCTGGCAGGAATTAAGCTTGTAGGTTCACCTGGTAGCTTAAAACTGTGTTCCACAGAGCCATAGCTAGTTTGCAGCGTGGGTAGGAATGGGTTCCCCTCTACTTGTTTATGTACCACATAACTGTGTTGTCTGTCTTTAACAATAGTTGTCCTGGAAGAATAAAGTCTCTGAAGGCTGTCACAGCATTCTGTACAGCTAACATTTCTTTTTGATTGATATGCAGGTGCATCTGTTTTGGGTTCCATTTGTCCTGAATGCACTGCCGTGCCATGTGAGCCTCCCATGCATAGTCTGATGCATCTGTTAGGGTTTGGGTGGCAGGGGGTAGAGTGAAAGGGAGTCCCTTGTTGTGGTAGCAGGCCTCTGCCCACTAAAGGAGCTCTGCCCTTAGACAAGGAATAATAGGAATCGTTTCCAGGTCCTGAGAATGCTGACACCATAGACTTTTTAGATACCATTGAAGTTTCCTCATATGCAGTCTTGCATATGGAATTAACAGAATGCAAGGGACCATGAACCCCAGGGCTTGCAGGATTTTCCTTGCAGATAGCTGGGTTTTTGGGGCCAGTAGTTTGAAGTAGGGTGTCAAATGAACTTGTTTCTCTGGAGTGAGGAATGCCATCTGGGAAGTTGTGTTCAAGCATGTTCCCAGGAATACAATCTGTTGGCAGGGTAACAGGTGTGATTTCTTCTTCTTGATGGTGTACCCCAGTGAAGTTAGAAGTTTCTTTACAAATGCCAGGCGCTGTAACAGCAAGTCCTGCCACTCTGCCTGAATCAGGCAATCGTCCAAGTATGGGTAAATCTGAATATTTCTCTGCTTGCAAAATGCAATGGCAGGAGCTGGGCACTTTGTGAATATCCTGGGTGCAGTAGATAAGGCAAAGGGAAGTGCAGAGAACTGATAGCGCATGGAGCCTGTCCTGGAGCATAGGAATTTTCTGCAGGATTCCCTTATTGGGATGTGCAGGTAAGCTTTTTTTTAGTCAAGAGTTGCCAGCCAGGCATCCTTGGCTAGCATAGGAAAAAGCTGCTGAAGAGTTAGGAACCACCGGAAAGGTGTTGAGAATAGAAAGGTCCAGGATAGGATGCCAGGAGTTTTCTTTTCTGGAAACCAGAAACAGCCTTGAATAAAAACCTTGTCTCTTTGTTCTGCTGGGACAGGTTGAACAGTCCTGATACTGAGGAGAGAGAGAGAGCACTTGTTTTTGGGCCTCCACCCACTGGTTTGGGGGGAGGTCTGGCCATCCACTTGGGGTTGGGAGTGAGTGGAATCTGTACCCTAGGGAAACTATGTTTAAAACCCATTTGTCTTGGGTAATGAGTTCCCAGTTTTTTGCAAGCAGGGTGAGCTTTCCTCCTAAGGGAGCAAGTAGTTGAGCAAGGCTTGGTAGAGATAAGGATAAGTCATTGTGCCATTTTTTCACAGGGGGTTGGCTTACTATTCCTTGCTTTGGAAGTGGCAGCCCCCCACGGCTTAGATCTGTGCATAGGCCGAGACTGAAGTCTTGGTGATCTGCTGCTCCTGGGTTTGGACTGAGAAGGCTTGGAAGGGACTGGAAAGGACCAGTTCTTTGAAGGCCAATGCCTACTGAATCTAGGTGGCTGTACTTGTAAGAAATCTTTAACAGTTTGCATAGATTTAGCTTTTTCCTCCATTCTTTTGAGGACTTCTGGTTTGTTGCCAAAAAGGTGCTCGGTGTAAGGGTGCATCCAGTAATTTAGCTTTAACATGATCTGGCAAGTTTTGTTCCTTAAGCCAAGCATGCCTTTTAAGTACAGACCCAGTGACAGCGACCCTGCAAGATGCTTCTAAAGCATCAAAACCACACTGCAAAGTATGTTTACCTACTTGGTCAGCCGAATGCATTAACTCTTGTAAATCTTTGTGCTCAGCACAGTCAGGAATCAACATAACTTTCTGTTTAATTAATCTCATAATATGCTGCTGATACTTTAACATATGAAACTGGCAATTTAAAGCCCTAATGGTCAACATAGCAGAAGTATATACCTTCTTACCCCATCTGTCTAAAGCTCAAGTCCCTATCAGAAGGGGCAGGATTTTTGGCAGTAGTAGCCTTAATGTCTTTTGGTCCTTGGGAAATGGTCTCTGGATCCGCAGTAGGATTCTTGAAAAGGAATTTGTGAGAGTAAGGTAGTCTGTAGTACCTGTCAGGTTTCCTGGGAGCTGAAGGCAAAGTGTCTGGGGTAAGGCTGGATTCCAAGAAACCATCATCTACAATCTCCAGAACAGGACGGATAGCTAGAGGCCTGTGTTGAGGCAGGTTTAAAAATTCCCTAAGTCTCTTTTTTGGACAGAGAATAGTCCTGGCTTTCCCAGCAAAAATGCTCCCTAAGGGTATGCAAGGTTCACCAAAAGAAAAATCTTCTGGAGGGGAAGCAGAGGGAATGGAATCCTCTGCATCAGAATCCTCATAAGTAGATAATGGTAAATCCTGGTAGACAGAAGTAACAGAGATATCAGATTCCTGATCAGAAGAATCAGAAAGAAAATCAGTTCTAGGTCTCTTAGAGGAGGAAGGCTGGCTTCCCCTAATTAAGGTAATAAAGTCTTCAGCCATTCTAATCATTTGTTTTTGAGGCATACGGGTCTGAGAATGCACTTTGGTCATCGGTTTTCTAGACTTAGTGAGAGCTTTAGGGCTGAGGAATTGAGTATTCCTAGCTTGAAACGAAGTTGTCTGTTTGATATGAAAATTGGTAGGCCTCAAATACACCCTCAGAAACCGGTGCATGCACAGCGGCTCCGGACCCATCCAAAGTATAGACATCCACAGGTTCCATAGTCGAAGAAGCATCTTGCGGCATACCGGACTCCGAATGGGTCTCAGTAGAGGCCTGCAAATCTGTAGTAGCAGGTATCAGGGGCTGTGAATGCACCTCACTGAGTACCGGCGGACTGGCGACTAGCTTATTGGAAGCATCGTCGGCAGTTTTGGACCTATGCGGTCTGTCTGTCTTTATCTTTACGTTTTTTTCAGAAGATCGGTAGTCGGATGGCTTAACGAAGCCATTTCAGAGTACAGAGATCGAGAACAAAAGTATTCAGCTACACAAATAGCCCAATGACGAATAGTTCGGGCATTGAACAAGGCACAAAACTGACAGCGAGGAACGTCGTGGTCTGGGCTTAAACAGGTGAAGCAGTAAGAATGAAAATCAATGTGAGGTATTTGCTTTCCATAGGCAAGACAATTATTAATTTTTTTCTGACATCGGTTAGAGCATGAAAAAAGAATCCCCAACGGGGTACTTCGCTTTAGAAGACTTCAGGTCTGAAACTCTAATAACGAAAATTTCAGGTAGCGGTCGACCCGACCGGCACTTGCGAACTGCTTCTGCTTCGGGCACTGCTCGGCAAGAAAAGCTGATGTAATGGCATCGGCTGCGTGTTTTATACCCCTGACGTCATGGAATAGGCGACAGCATCCGATGCAGAAATCCCAAAACTCTGGTATTCGGGCCGACTGAGGGCTACCTGCATGCAGACAACCCAAGTGTGATGACTGCAACAGTGAAACATGAAGAACATCCTAGGGCCTGAAGGAACAGTATGGAGGCAGGGGCAGGAATTGATGAACCTAAAACTTGACTGTGCATATATGATGAGGAGGTAAAAAAACAAACTGACTTATTGTGTTTTGATGAGCACCAGTGAACTCCAGGCTCTGTACTGGTAGCAGTTTGGATTTGGAAAAATTGACTGTAATGCTTAATGTTTGGTAAATTTGGAGCAATTAGTCCCTGGAATGTTCTAGAGGATGCATGGTTGGGGCAGTGAGAAGTCAGTCATCTAGGTATGGAAACACTCAGAATCCTTCCAGTCGCAGGTGAGCTGCTACCACTGCCATACAGTTGGTAAACACCCTGGGGACTGTATTGAGTCCAAAGGGCAGAAGCTCTGAACTGATACTGACTGGCTCACAACCAAAAGCACAAGTATCTTTGGGGGTGTCTCGTTTATTTTCATGTGATAGCACGCGTCCTGAAGACTGATTAAGCAGATCCAATCGTCCTTGTGTAAAACAGACAGAATGGACTGAACAGTGACAACCTGGAACTCTGATTTCCTCACAAATTGGTTCAGGCTGCTTAGATCCAAAATTGGTCTAACGTCCCCTCTTCTTTGGCACTAAAAAGAACCTTGAGTAAGTTCAGAATCCTCTCTGGTCCTGGATGACTCTCTTGTTCAGCAGCTTCTGAATTTCTTGAGCTAAGCATGCAGCTTCTCTCTGACTAGGTGAAAAATCAGGAAGCGCTCTTCTTTAGGAAGTGAGCATTTGGGAAAATGGTATAAAGTATCCTCTGGTTATTTTTATTACCCAAGAATCTTTTGTTATAGCAGCCCAGGCGTCCGGCTGCAAGTACATGTGTCCCCCAAATGCCTCCCGAGGTGGGCAGTCATGCAGCACTTCAGGAGCGCTGACATGGTCTATCTGGAAAAGAATCTCTGACACCCTGGTTTTGCAGGCCTCCTCTGCTGTGAGGACATTGTCTTCCATTTGACCTCCCTCCCCTGTCTCTGAGAGAGGGCGAGTCCTGGAATTTGTGGAACCACATTTTCTTGCCTCCTCTTTGATTCTTCGAAAAGGATCATTGAGGGGCAGAAAAGTGAATCCCTATGGCAGACAGAGTTTTTCCTTCCTGTTCACTACAGGAAAGTGTTTCCTTCACCGAAGGGCCAGACAAGGATGTTCCATCAAAAGAAACATTATTGAAAGAAGACTTGAAAGGCTCAGCAAAATCACAAAATCGCATTCGGGCATGTCTCCTAACAGCAATGCCTGAACTGGCAGCTCGTGACGTGCCTTCTGCTGCATTAGAAATCAACCTCATGGATGCACTGGGAATGGACAAAAAAGTGGCTAGCTGTGATGATGATCTTTTGTAATCCACTGCAGACATGGACTCCGAGAGACATTTTGAGAGTTCCTTAGTCAAATTCCCCTGCAGTCTCGTAAAGCGTAATACCTCAAGGCAAAGTTTACTGAAGCAAACACGAGTTTTCCAAACCTGTCCAATGGCCTGGACTGTCTGTTAGCTGGGGGTGGGGGTGGACAGAGGAGCTCTGTTCTGTTAGCGTCTTCTTTGTGGCTGCCACTACAACCATTGCATCAACAGGGACTCCTTTGATCCAATCCAATGAGGCTTATCTTTTGGAGGAGCTAAAATTCTGTCTGGACGTCGTGGGATAGGTTAAACAGAATGTGGTTCCTTCCATGCCTGGAGAGAAACTAAGTTGAAAAGCTCATCAGCCTGGGGAATCACCCAAAACGTAGATGGGCCAAGCATCAAAAGCTTCCAGAAATACTGACTCCTCCGGGGAAGGATTATCTGACGACCAACCACGTTTCTGCTTAAGGATCTCCAAAATTTCTCCTAATGAGATGTCATCAGGTGGTGATCTGGAGGAGCCTTCCCCTTCATCAAAGTCAGTATCTTTGTTGAGAGATTCCAAAGGGGAATTTATGTGCCTTCTTTTACACAATCTCTTTCAGTGAACCTCCATAGTGAGATGCTCTGGGGAGGTGTCTAAAGAGAGTAGTAGTTCCTCTGTGGGAGCTGTCTGGATGCTAGTTGATGCTGGCTGTCCTTGTGGAGTAGGTCTGATGAGATCAGAGCTCTGAACCATACAGGGAAAAAGTGTGGGTTCCAAGGGCCTATAAGAGATTGGATCTCTTGAACGACAGCACACCCTCTCCGCAACCTCAAAGGCAGATGAACCAGGAGACATGGCCAGCCACACTGGAGCTGAGACTTCCAAAGCAGACAGATCGCAACTTTGTTTGGATCCGTGCTTCAAGGAGGGAGCCAGACCCGAGCTATCCTACTCAGAGGCAATGAGAGGCAAGGATAGATCTGACATCATCGGAGTACATACCAGCCCATGAATCTGACACTGATGCTTTGCCTCCAAGACTCGTCCCAATCTGAAGGAATAGGAGCAGAATTGATTAGAGAAACCGTAGGGGTCAAGGATGTAACTCTCTTTGGCTCCCACACTGGCACTCACGGAATTCTCAGATCTTGGGGTTCTGAAACCGAAGGACAGATCAGAGAAGGAGATACAACTGTCTGGGCAATGGCAGGAAGGCTTATGGATCCGATGAAAGACGGAGACAGTATAAACCCCATCTGAATCTTAGCTCTGAGGTACTTTCTCATCATCCTATCCACTCCAACTTCAGAGAGATTCCTGGAGAAGCTGACAGATGAGGTGGCAGACTGAGGTTTGGAGTGGTTCCTATGAGTTTTTATGAAAAGGGAATGGAGCTGGGGAGAAAAAGGTTTGACAACAAACTCGGGTGAGCGACTTCTCTGTGTATGAGAAGAACCAGAGGTCAGATCCGATGGTTTCAGATCCATTGGGTTGAACAGAAGTACTGCATGATATATCTATTACATCTGAAGGCTTACGAGCCAAAGTTTTTATTTTTTGAGGAAGGGGGTAATAACTCTTTAAGGATTAATTTACTCCATCTGTCTGCAACTTTTTATTTATTTAACATTTGTTTACCGGCAAAGTCCAACTTGGAACTAACCTAATTTTCAGCAAAGGATCGGGGAGAAATGCTCCAGATAGTACTAGAGTTAAACGTAGCATAAATGGTACAATTTGTACCCAGATGTGTTGCTCCTAAACAGTAAACACACTCCCTGTCGGCATCCAAATTTGGAATTTTGTGCCCATAGGAAGTGCATTTTTTAAACCCTGTAGATTTTGCAGCCATACTATTTAAACTGCAAAGGGAAAGAATAGAAAGAAATATAAGTTTTTTTTTTAAACTATAGCAACAGTGAAATGAACTACCAACAGTAGTAGTAAATAATACCCTGTCAAAAAAAGGGGTAAGAAAATGACAAAGAAAGAAAGAAGGGAAAGGAGTACCAACAATGGTACTAAAGAAATTACTTTACTAAAGTAAGGGAACTAACGGAAAGAAACCTAAAAAAAATGAGAAAGGAATTATCTCTCCTAATGATTACCTACTATTCTCACTCTTCATCAATGATCTAGTCACAGCCACCAAGCATGCTTCTCTTATACAGTATGCAGATGACTCCACCCTCATCTGCTCAACCCCAAATATACCTGAACTCCACAAGATCACACAGGAAGCCTTTTCATCTGTAAAAAGCTGGCTATCTAATGCACAGTTTTTACTCAACCCAAGCAAAACTGAACTCCTTATCTTCCAACCCACTAAATCTAACCCAATTATCCCCCTATTTAATATTCTAGCCAAAGACAATATCATCATCTCCCCAACAGAACACACCATATTACTTGGTGATGAGATTGATACTCTCAGATTTGACACTCACATTTCTCTTACCATAAAAAAGGTTCACAAAAAACTAGGTGCATTGTATAGAAACAAGTTATGTACTCACCATAACGTTCGATGTATGTAGTCCATCTCACCTCACATTCTTACCTGTGGGTTCAGAGCCGAATATCAGCTCCGACTCGGCCAAACTTTTCTAGCTCGAAGTCTTTCTATTGGCTGGGCTAAGACAATATCCCATGCTGCACTGCTCTATATCCCCAGATCTAGTTTGCTGTGAACACCAACATTCATATCCCATGCATAGCAACACCCAAGGAAAGAAAGAATAAACCAAGAGTGAAGGGAGCTCTGAAAAAACATTTATCCACCAGATCCTCCAAGGGGGAAGGTGGGAGGGTAAGTAACAATGTGAGGCGAGATGGACTACATACATCGAATGTTATGGTGAGTACATAACTTCTTGACGTTATGTAGTCCAATCTTGCCTACATTCTTACCTGTGGGACAGCATCCCCAGCACCTAAATCCTGGGAGGCTCAGTGGAAAATACTCCTGAGTACTGTGGAACCAAAGGAAGACCTGCCCCTAGATACCACTTCCAACTTGTAATGAGTAACAAAGGTGTGAGGAGATGCCTAAGTAGTCGCCGCACAAATATCATCCATAGACAATCTGGCCTGATAGGCTGTAGATGTAGATACAGACCGAGTAGAGTGCGCCTTGACCAGGAACGGTAGATCTTTACCCCCGGAAGAATAAATGAAAGAGATGCAACTGGATATCCACCTGGACAGAGTGATTTTAGAGACAGGAGACCCAAGTCTGTTTTCCAAAAAGGAAACAAACAATTGATCAGATTTTCTGAGATCTTTGGTTCTGTGCAGATAAAATTAGAAGTTATGTACATACCATAACGTTCCATGTTAGTTGTCTTCTCTCGCCTTCTTTCTTGCTGGATGGGTTCGGAGCCGATCCTCGGCTCCGACTCGGCACTTGCTTAGCTTGAGAACTCCTTTTACCAGCTCGAGGCAACCCTATATCCCATGATGCAAGGCGGGACTACCTCAGATCTCATTTGGTAGCTAACATACCCTGCTAAGGAATAACCTAGTAGAACTAGAAAAACAAAAAACTCTTAACAAATGACTCTTCTACTGAAGACTCAGGAGGGAACAACCTGAGAAGAGGATACTCTTCAAGATCTGTCCAGGCCAGGGGGATGGAGGGTGGGACGCAAGAAAGAAGGCGAGAGAAGACAACTAACATGAAACGTTATGGTATGTACATAACTTCTAAATGTTAAGTTGTCAATCTCGCCTTCATTCTTGCTGGATGGGACCGCGTCCCTAGCACCTGTATCCCGGGTGGCTCAATGGAACAGACTCTTGAGAACTGTGGAACCAAAACTGGCCCTGTCTCTGGAGGCCAAATCTAATTTGTAATGAGAGACAAAGGTATGAGGTGTGGCCCAAGTAGCTGCTGCACAAATGGTATCAATGGGTAGTCTGTCCTGAAAGGCTGTAGAAGTGGATAGACTCCTAGTTGAGTGTGCTTTCGGTTTAGAAGGTAGTTGCTTGCCCCTTAGCGAATACACAAAAGAAATGGTGGAAGACAACCATCTAGATAAGGTCACCTTAGAAACTGGGAGACCTTTCCTGTTTTCTGCATAGGAGACAAATAATTGGTCCGATTTTCTGAACTGTTTAGTTCTATGCAAATAGTACCTGAGCTGACGATGGACATCCAAAAAATGAAGCTTTTGTTCAGCTCTGTCAGAGTAATTTGGGAAAAAGACTGGTAGATCGATGGATTGATTAATATTAGTTTGAGAAACAACTTTGGGAAGAAAGGACAGGTTAGTTCTTAAGGATACCCTGTCCTTGTGAAAGACCAAGTAAGGGGAACGGATGCAGAGAGCTTGAATTTCGGAAACTCTTCTTGCTGAAGTGACAGCCAGTAAGAATATAGTTTTCCAGGTCAATAACTTCAAGGAACATGAGGCAGACGGTTCGAAGGGTGGTAAAATCAAGGATGCTAACATTAAATTCAGATCCCATTGTGGAGGAGGATGTTTTATTGGTGGCTTCAGAAGAAAAACTCCTCTCAGAAAGGCTTTGCATAGCCTATGTGACATAATGTTATGATCTTGAAAACCAACATGATATTTGGAAATGGCCGCCAGTTGAACTTTGACTGTTGAAGAAGAAGATCCTGACTGAAAAACTTCAGCCAGGAAATCTAAAACAGAATGCACAGGAGCAGTAAAGGGATCAATGTGCTTGGAGCTTGCCCAAAGGGAAAAACGTCGCCACTTACTAGCATACACGGTTCTGGTGGACGACTTCAAAGAAGCTACTAAAATATCTCTGACAGGATTAGAGATCATAGGAAGCCTGGCTAGGGAAGGAAGTGGAGCAACCACGCAGTGAGGTTGAGAGAATGAATGGCCCGGTGCTGTTGACCCGATTGGTGGATCAAAAGATCCGGAACTGGGTCCAGATGCCAAGGTCGCACCAGGAGGTGACGATGCAGAGTCGGGAACCAAATTTGCCGAGGCCAGTAAGGGGCAATGAGAATCAACTTGGCCCTCAAAACGGTGGCTTTCTGAATGACTTGTGGAATCAAGGGAAAGGGCGGAAAAGCGTAAAGAAGTCCCAGGGGCCAATCCTGGGTTAGAGAGTCTCTCAGGGGTTGGCCTGGTAGGGGAAAGAGTGTGAAGAAGTCGGGGCACTTGTTGTTTTGGGGAGTAGCAAAAAGATCGCAACAAGGTGTGCCCCACTTCAGAAAAATCTGGTCCACAACAGATTGATTGAGAGACCACTCGTGAGGCATGAGAATGGCTCTGCTCAGCCTGTCCGCCAAGAGGTTGGACCTGCCGGGGATGTGCGTTGCTATCAGAAACCGATGAGAGGAGATTGCCCATTGCCAGAGTCTGAGAGCTTCTCGACATAACGGATAGGACCTGGTCCCGCCCTGCTTGTTGATGTACCAGACCACGGACATGTTGTCCGTTTGCACTGCAATAGTCCCCGGGAAGAAAGTCGTTGAGGGCTTGCAACGTTAAAAGCACCGCTCTCATCTCCAGGACATTTATGTGCAGATGGTATTCTATGGGTTGCCACGTCCCGTGGACCATCCTGCCCTGATAATGCCCCCCCCACCCGATCAGAGAGGCATCCATAGTGACTGTGGCAACCGGAGGAGGGGGAACAAATGGTCGGCCCTGGTGAAGGAGAGGGGAAGATATCCACCAGTTCAGATGAGCTCTGCACGATTGTGTGACTAAGATCTGGTGCTTCATCGGAAGACTGTGGAACGACCACTGAGTGAATAACATCCACTGCAGCAGACGCATGTGGAAGCTAGCCAGAGGTAGAAGAACAATGGCCGCAGCCATAAGACCTAGACCTTTTAGAACCAATTTGGCTTTGACTTTGCTGCTCTGCAATAATATTCGAACAAATTTTTGGATGTCCAGAATTCTCTGATCTGTTAGTCTGGCAGACAATTTGACGGTGTTTAATTCTGCGCCTATAAAGATTGATAGATTGGCAAGGCCGCAGAGAAGATTTTTCGAAATTCACTGAAATTCCCAAACTTTTGCAAAGCTGCAGAGTGTAGTCTCTGGTCTGAAGAAGCTGATGCCTGGTGGAGGCGGAGAGGAGCCAGTCGTCCAAACAAGGAAACACCTGGAATCCTTGACGTCTCAGGTGAGCTGCGACCACTGCCATGCATTTGGTAAACACTCTGGGGGCTGAAGTGAGGCCAAAGGGCAGGGCTCTGAATTGATAATGACTGGTCCCAAGCTGAAAGCGGAGAAACCTTCTGGAGCGCCTGTGGATCTTTATGTGATAGTACGCGTCCTGAAGGTCTATCGAGCACATCCAGTTGTCCTTGTCCAGAAAGGGCAAAATGGACTGAAGCGTGACCATCCGGAATCTTGCCTTCTTGACAAATCTGTTTAGATTGCTTAGGTCTAGTATAGGTCTCCAATCTCCCGTCCTTTTGGGGACCAAAAAGAATCTGGAGTAGACGCCGGATCCTACTTGGTCTGCTGGAACAGTCTGGATGGCTCTTTTTTGTAGGAGCTTTGTAACCTCCTGTTCTGCCAAATCCCTTTGACCGGGTGAGATGTCTGGAAGGGATTGGTGAGGTACGGGATACCTTTCGAAGGGGATTTTGTAACCCTCGGATATTATCGACTGTACCCACATATCTTGTGAAAGGGAACGCCAGGCTATTGGGTACAGCGAAATCCTTCCCCCGACTGCCTCCAAGGGTGGACAGTCGGGCAACACCTCAGGGATGCTGAAAGGGCTTCTCAGGAAGAGACTCCCTTTTGCCCTGGTTCTGAGGACCCCCTCTGCCCCTAGGGCGGCGTCTATTATTGTTACCCCCTCTGCCTCTGGGGGTAAACTGCCCACGTGTGTCCGGCGCTGCTCCTTGGGCTTTGCAGAGCCACATCTTTTCTCCCTTCTGACCCTTGGGGTAGGGTCTAGAAGGGGTGGAAAAATGGACTCCAACGGCAGAAAGAGTTTTGCCGTCCTGCTCACACCTGGTCAAGGTTTCCTTCACCTGAGGTCCGAACAAAGCCGAACCATCAAAGGGGGTATTGGTGAAGGACGCCTTAAAGGGGTCCGCAAAATTACAAAGCCGCATCCAGGCTTGACGTCTAAGAGCCACTCCTGTGCCTGCGGCTGCTTCGCTCCATCGGCTGCATAGGATATGAGCCGCATGGAGGAGTTGGTTAAGGAATTCAGGATTGCCAGCTGTGAGGCCATCTTTTCTTGAGCCCCAGCAGCAGAAGGATCCTGGACCACTTCACCTAGTTCCTTGAGAATATCTCTTTGAAGCCTGGTGAAGTGACAAAGGTAGTTCAGCGAACGATAGCAAAGGTCGCTGAAGAAAACATCCGCTTTCCATACCTGTCCATGGTCCTAGAATCTTTGTTAGGAGGATGGACAGGTACTGAAGGATCCGCAAGTTCCTTCTTGGTGGCCGCCACCACCATAGCATCCACAGAGACGCCTTGGAAAGAAACTGCTTGTCTGCAGGGGCCGTGATAAATTTGGATGGTCTCCTGGGAACCGGTTCCACAGAATCTGGAGCTGCCCACGCCTTTCGAGCCACTACCTGCATAAGTGGGTCGAAAGGCGGAGGCACCCAGGAGGTGGAGGGTCGGGATCCAAAAGCCTCCAGGTATACCGACTCATCCTCGGAGGGATCAATGGAGGGCCAATTCCCCCTCTGTTTGAGGAGCTCAAGGATGTCTGAAAAGGAGACATCCTCAGAGGGGGACCGTGGGGAACCCTCCGACTCATCTAAGTCGGTATCAGATGTTGTAGACTCGGGGGAGTCTGTGTGTTTCCTCTTACACGTCCTCTTCCGAGGAGGTTCCCCTGCCGGATCAGGGGAAACCTCGGAAGAGGAAGATATTCCCAATGGGGAAACCTGAGGCGATGGATCCCTGGGCCTGGGAGCA
Organism: Protopterus annectens; assembly: GCF_019279795.1. Taxonomy (NCBI): domain Eukaryota; kingdom Metazoa; phylum Chordata; order Ceratodontiformes; family Protopteridae; genus Protopterus; species Protopterus annectens. Next base: position 692,690,804 of record NC_056733.1, read on the forward strand.
AGAGGCTGGCAAGAGGCGTCTACAAGCACCGAAGAGGGAGGAGCCAAAAGGATGGACCGTTGACCAGGCTCAGGTGCCAGGACACTCCTCATCACCTCAAAGGCTCCCCTCCCCGGGAGGCCGGAATATTCCCATTCCGAGGAAATAGGAATTCCCGGCTCCACTGAGAGGGAAGGCTCCGAGGCCGATGTCGGTGCCGAGCTTACCAAAGCCGAAGCCCCGAGAGGGAGAGCGGGGTCGGACAAGGGTCCGATGCCACTAGCCCCCTCGGAGCCGACAAGGGAAACTCGACAACCGGATCCCTCCAAGGAAGGTCTCATGGAAGAGATCGGAGCCGAAGACGACGGAGCCGAAGAGAGATGTATCGGTTCCGGCGCCGACACGGTCGCTGTCCCGAGAAGCTCCGGCTCCGAACTCTGGAGGAGAGTCGGAGGAGGAAGTTCAAGGGGTAAAGCAATAGCCGAAGTCTGCTGAGACGGGCTATGGAGCATTTGGGCTAGTGCCTGCAACTTCAACAGCCTGCTCACCACCCTCTCTAAGTCGTGGTCAGACAGCCTGGAAGATCTCGAAGATCGGCTCCGATGACTCCGCTCCGACAAAAGAGGAGATCCCAGAGCCGAATGGATACTCTCTAACGAAGGGGACCGAGATCTCTTCCTGGACGAAGTCATCGGAGCCGAAGTCCCCTGAGTTCCAGATGGAGCCAAAGGCTTCTCGGCTCCGATACTGGATAATGTGTCGGCTCCAGCCAGAGCCGACAAGGCAACAGTAGACTGGGTGTCGGAACCGATCGGAACCGACACTACTACCTTAGAAGCAGAAAGATCGGCTCCGGCCACCAGAGAAGGCTTAGAAGCTGTAGCCTGAACCTTCGGTGGCTTAGAAGGTTTACTAGACCCTGTTTTAGAGGGAGAACCTTCTGGCTTAAGTAAGCCATGGAGGATCAATTTATTCCTCCTTTCCTGCAGGACTCTCTGGCTAAAAGAGTGACACAAAGCACAGGAGTCCTGCAGGTGCAAAGGCCCCAGGCAGTAAACACAATAAGTGTGACCGTCTGTCAGAGACATTTTCTGACAGCACGAGTCACACTTCTTGAAGCCTGAGACCTTGCCTTCCTTAGACATAGTCCAAGAGGAAAATACTCACACACCCCAAACAAACACACAATTAATCCCCAAAAACACAGACACACAGGTAGGGATTAAGCAAAGGGGTCTAGGCCTAACTGAAACTCTTCAAACTTTTTAAAGAAATTAAAAGTTTTTAACTATATGGGAAATAGGGCGGGCTGTAGAAACGCTACACACTATAAAAAAGGGACAAGGGAAAGATAAAACCCTGACTAAGCTTTTTGAAAATTACAACTTACCTCAGCTGGCAAAAAGGAGACCTCTTTCGCAAAGCGGCAAACGAGATCTGAGGTAGTCCCGCCTTGCATCATGGGATATAGGGTTGCCTCGAGCTGGTAAAAGGAGTTCTCAAGCTAAACAAGTGCCGAGTCGGAGCCGAGGATCGGCTCCGAACCCATCCAGCAAGAATGAAGGCGAGATTGACAACTTAACATGCATAATTTTCTGTGTACATCCAATTGATGAAATTTAAATTCTGCCTTGTTTGAGAAATGGGGAAAGAACACTGGTAACTCAATAGATTGAATTAGATTAGTGATAGACGCCACTTTGGGAAGGGTTCAGTCCGAGAGAAACCCTGTCCTTATGAAAAATCAAGTATGGGGGTTTTATAGAAAGAGCTTGAATCTCTGAAACGCGTCTGGCTGATGTGATAGCTACTAAAAAGACAGTCTTCCAGGTCAAGAATTTTAAATCACAAGTAGCTGCAGGTTCAAAGGGTGGTGAAGTAAGAGCCTGTAGAACAAGGTTTAAATCTCAAGGCATGATAGGTTCCGAAACAGGAGGACGGAGTAACAGAGTGCCCTTCAGGAAAGCCTCGGTGAGCCATCAGACTAGGCTCATTAGCAACATGAAAGTTAGAAATTGCCGCCAATTGGACTTTTATGGTGGCGGACGCTGAGCCCTGACGAAAAGCATCGACAAGAACTCCAAAACAGAAGAAATTAGAGCTGTGTAAGGGTCAGTCCCTTGGGTATGAGCCCAAATTGAAAACCTCTTCCATTTGCTGGAATAAATCTTCCTAGTAGAGGGCTTATGAGAGGAAGATAAAATATGAACTACCTCCGGTGAAAAATGATGAAGCCTAACTAATGACGGAAGTGGAGTAGCCAGGCTGTCAACTGGAGGGTCCGCAGAGAGGGATGGAGCTACCCTGACATGTGTGTCAGTAAATCTGGTTGTGGGTCCAGAATCCAAGGCATGTCCACGATGTAGGGATGGAGAAAGGGGAACCAAACCGACGAGGCCAGTGTGGGGCAATCAGGATCATTCTGCTTCCCAAGGATTGCGCTTTCTGAATCACTTTTGACAGCAAGGGAACCGGAGGAAAAGCATATAGCAGACTGGAGGGCCAATAGTGGACTAGAGCTCCCCTTGGTGACTCCCCCTGAGAGGGGGATCAACGTGAAGTAGCTGCTGCATTTGGCATTGAGAGGGCTGGCAAAAAGGTCGCAGCAGGGCTGACCCCATCTGCGGAAGATCCGTTCTGCAACTAGACGGTTCAGGGACCACTCGTAAGGCATCAGAATAGCTCTGTTTAGCCTGTCTGCGATCACGTTGGACTTCCCCGGAATGTGCTTGCCACCAGAAAACGTTGGGAAGACACTGCCCCACTCGCATGGCCTCTCTGCACAGGGGATATGACCTAATTCCTCCCTGCCTGTTCAGATACCACACCACTGACATATTGTCCGAGTGGATTGCAATAGTCCCAAGTGGGAGAAAACTCTGAAGTGCCTGCAACGCAAGTAGCACAGCTCTCATCACCAGGACGTTGATATGCAAATGTATCTCATGCTCTTGCCATGTGCCTTGGACTGTCCTGCCTAGATAATGACCCCCCACCCCATCTGGGAGGCGTCCGTGGTCACCGTGGCAATCGGGGGTGGCGGAGCGAAGGGTTTCCCCAAGTCCAGGTTGTTGGTGCAAAGCCACCAACTGAGATCCTGTTTGCATCTGTCCGTGAGTAAAATAGGGTGAAAAAGTGAAAGCTTTTGAAGAGACCACTGGGCAAAGACGAGCCACTGAAGGAGCCTCATATGTAATCTTGCTAGACGGACTAACAAAATTGTCGCAGCCATAGTCCCCAGGAGTTGGAGAACCCATCTTGCCTTCGCTCTTTTCAGAAGGAGTAGGGCGTGAACTTGTTGCTGCAAGACTCTGATTCTTTTGTGTGGTAGAAACGCCCGCATTTGAACGGTGTCTAGTTCTGCGCCTATAAAACTGACACACTGTGAGGGCAACAAGGCAGATTTTTCCCAGTTCAATGTTATGCCCAACTGTTGACAGAGAGTGATGGTGGCATCGCTGGTCTGAATTAGTAGATGCTTGGTGGTGGCAGTGAGGAGCCAGTTGTCCAGATAAGGAAGCACTTGGAATCCTTGACATCTCAGGTGAGCCGTCACCACCGCCATACATTTGGTGAACACCCTATGGGCTGTGGTGAGACCAAAGGGCAGGGCTCGAAACTGAAAATGACTGGCTCCCAGCCAGTAGCGCAGGTGACTCCTGGATGCCCTGTCCATTTTGATATGGTAGTAAGCATCCTTGAGGTCGATGGAACACATCCATACTTCTTTTCCCAACAATGGGAGAATTGACTGGAATGTGACCATACGGAACTTGGACTTTTGTACATGGTTGTTCAATCGGCTGAGATCCAATATGGGTCTCAGGTCCCCTGTTCTTTTCGGCACCAAAAAGAATCTTGAGTAAGTCCCTAATCCGATCTGGTCTGAGGGGACATGCTGGATGGCTCCTTTTTCTAGCAGCTTTGAAACCTCTGAAGCCGCGTAATCCCTTTGACTGGGTGGAACGTCCGGGATTTTTCTGACTGGAGGGGGATCTGACGAAAAGGGGATGACATAACCTCAGGAAATTATTCGCAAAACCCATTGGTTGTGGGTGATGTTTTGCCAGGCCTCCGGGTATAACGATATTCAACCCCCGACTGGCTCCAGAAAAGTGCAGTTGGGCCTCCCATCAGGAGCGAAGGTAGGGAGAACCGCGAAAGGAATCACGGTCTCCCGAGTTGCGGGGACCTCCTCTGCCTCTAGGGCGGCGTCTTCCTGAATAACCTCCCGCTCCTCTGCCTCTGGAGGGGGGCTCACCTTGTGCACCGGGAAAAAACCTCTGATTTTTTGAACCACATCTTTCCACCCCTCTGGGCCTTGGGATAAGGCCTAGAGGGAAGGGAAAAACAGACCCCTACAGCAGACAGAGTTTTTCCCTCCTGCTCGCAGCTGGTGAGGGTGTCTTTCACCTTGGTTCCGAACAAAGAGGAACCATCAAAGGGGGCTTCGGTGAATGAAGACTTGAAGGCCTACGTGAAATGACAAAGGCGCATCCAGGCCTGCCTCCTAAGGGTGACTCCTGAGCTTGCTACCCTACTCGCTCCCTTGGCTGCGTATGAAATCAGCCTCATGCAGGAGTTAACAATGGAATTGAGGGTAGACATCTGGGCGTTAACCGTCTGGGCCACTGCCTCAGAAACGTTACCCATGACAGTGTTTCCAAGCTCCTTGAGGAGATCTCTCTGGAGCCGTGTAAAGTGAGATAAGTAGTTCAGCGACCGTAAGGTAAAGGTCACTGAAGAGAGTGTACGTTTCCCGTACTGGTCCATGGTCCTAGACTCCTTGTTAGGAGGATGGACGGAGGTAGAAGTCTCAACTAATTCCTTCTGGGTGGCCGCTGCCACCACCATGGCATCCATAGGGGCTCCCTTGGACAAAACTTCCTTATCCGGGGGAGCAGACAGAAATTTATTGGGTCTCCTGGGAACAGGTTCCACAGAATCAGGGTTCTCCCACACCCTGCGACAAATCAAATCCAGGAGCTCGTCGAAGGGTGGGGACACCCAGGAGGCAGAGGGCTGAGCACCAAAGACCTTCAGGAAGACAGACTCCTCCTCGGAGGAGGCTTTGGACAGCCAGTCACCTCTTTGTTTCAATATCTCCAGGATGTCAGAGAAAGAAACATCCTCAGAGGATGACTTGGGGGACCCCTCCGATTCCTCGAGGTCAGTATCTGAGGTGAGAGACTCATCCTGGGAGTCTATGTGCTTCCTCTTGCACGTTCTCTTTCTTGGGGGCTCCTCAGCCAAGCACTCTGAGGGGCCCTCAGAAACTTGGGGACCACTCGTGGGGGTACCCTGAGGCCTTGGGGCTCCGCTGTCTAAAGATAGGTGGTGATCAGAGACCCGCACCGGAGTGGTAGGGGACAGAATGACCGACCCGCATGATGTCGCTGACGATCTGGCCAGCGCACTCCGCATGGCCTCAAAGGCTGGCCCCCCGAATCTGAAGAATGACCAGCCTCCGAGGCCACGACAGGAGTCGGGGTTCCCCGAGCCGAAGCACCGAGGGGGAGACTAGGAACCAAAAGACGTCCCGAGGCCTCTCCCTCGGGTCCGACTGAAGAATCCCGAGTCCTGAATAACGTGGACGGCGCTGACGGGTTCGGAGCTGACGTCGGCACTGATAAGCCAGAAGGGGCCATCGGAACCGACCTGGAAACATCACACAGAGCCGAACACTCTGGCTCCGAAGGCTGAGATGCGCTCGGAGGAGGAAGAATCGAAGTAGGTTGCAGGATGGGCTCCGGAGCCGAATGGGACGGAGCCAAGAACAATTTAGCCAAAACCGGTGATTGAAGGAGTCTCTGCACCACCCTATCGACATCCACATCCGATAGTGTCTTGGAGGATTTGGAGGACAGGGAGGGAGATCGAGATCTCCTCTCAGGTGATACTTGCCTGATAATAGGGGATCGGCTCTGAATAGGTTCCAATATAACAGGAGCCGACGCCGGTTCCATCATCACCGACACTTCCTGCGGCCCCGAGCACAGTGGAGCCAAGGATGACAAAGCAAATTTAGCTATTTTCTCTGGTGGCTCCAAGGAGACTGAAGGAGCCGGAGATCTCTTTTTGGATTTAGTGGATCTGGATTTTGAGCTGGAAGCAGATTCCAGACCCTCTTCGAATGAGGGTTTCAAAAGTCCCTTCAGAATTAACTTATTCTTTCTTTCCTGAAGTACCCTAGGACTAAATGCATGACAGAAGCTGCAAGACTCCTGCAGATGGATTGCTCCCAGACAATACATACATTGGTAATGGACATTTTATAGCCACATTTTGAGCATTTCTTAAAACCCGAGGGCTTGTGCTCCTTCGAATCTTTAGACATCTTAAAATATTTTCAACCACCACCAAGACAAAGGAACACAGGTATGAACCGACTGGAGAAAAAAAAAAAGTCACAAACTACACCACACTGAGTGCGGGAAGGAACTACCACTAACCAACTTTAACAACACAATCCTCCGATACACACATACAAAGGGAAACTAAGGCTAAACCTCTAATTTAAACGGTTTTAGACCAGCAGTTAGTACACACACGAAGGGGACTAAGACTAAAATCTCTAATTTAAACGGTTTTAAACCAAAGTTAGAAAACAGGGAAGCAAGGGGACAGACTAGGTCCTCTAAATGAAACGGGCCTAGCCCGTTGGAACAGCTAGTGGGATACCACAAAAACAATCCACACACACACACACCAAACAAAAACTTTCACAATAACACCAAACTAAGGAACAGCTATTAAAATAGCTTTTGTTTGTAATAAATTCTCTCAAGAAGAAGAAAAAAGGTACTTAGCCACAGCCAAGAGTGAGACCATGTCCGAGCTACACGAGCAGCAAATGAGATCTGGGGATATAGAGCAATGCAGCATGGGATACTGTCTTAGCCCAGCCAATAGAAAGACTTCGAGCTAGAAAAGTTTGGCCGAGTCAGAGCAGATATTTAGCTCCGAACCCACGGGTAAGCATGTAGGCGAGATTAGACTACATAACATCAAACAATTCCTCACCAAGACAGCCAGAATTTCTGCTGCCAAGTTCCACTTAATCTCCACTTTACTCTATGCCTTTCCTATACTTACCTACCTCAGACAAACAGACCTAAACAAGCTCGAGGGTTGCTACAATAAAATTGCTAAATTTGACACTGGTGCATCTTATCGCAACCACCACTCCTGCATCATATCCGGATTATGGAACAACCCCCCCAAAAAAAAAGATTTATTAGAGGGTGATGCAAATGTCAAAGTTTGTACTTTACAGTCTGATTTGCAGGAGTTTAAAGAATGGATTGCTAAAGTTAGCAACCGGCAAGATCTTGACCTCATGGGTCATTTTCAGACTTAATGTGATAAATAGAATGCGTCTGATAAAATGCATGCTGACACCGCTGAATGTACAAAAGAATTTTCTCAGTTTTTGAAAGTCTCACAGACTGAAATTAAGACCTTTACACAAACTGTTATTGAACAAGGCAGTAAAGCTACTGGTATAATAGAAGGGTTAATGAATTAAATTGTCAGTTTGCAAGAAAAATAGACAAGCAACTGGCTGACACACAGCATGACGTAACTGTTGCAAGAGAGGAGATAAAACACATTATGATCTCGATTAGAGATACAGGAATCTGAGGCTGCTAGAGCAGCAGACTTGGCTAATTAAGATCTTTTAAGATTACAAGCCCTGTTAGAAAAATATCAGTCTAAAGCACTAGAAACTGCTGTTACCAGTCCTATCATAGCCTCAGCAGGTTTTTCTGCTGAAGTTTAGCAACAGTTTAGGATGTTAGAAACTCTTCCTAAGTGGGATGAACAGAAGGGTGTTTTTACTAACATGATTACATTTGAAGCTTGGGTTCTTAAAACTGTAGGCACTGTATGGAATGATACACTTGTTGTTTCTGGAATTTTATTCTTCAGCATTTCATGGCTTATATTCAGAAAAAGCAGTATCCAATACAAACTAAACACCTAAGAATGACAGCAGTATTGTTAGCATACACTAGGGGGCAATCTCTCACACCAACACTTTTAGATCAGTTTCAAATGACAGTCTGTGATTCTTTGGAAGAACAAGCTGAACCATTACCAGCTGGCATATATGCTAGTTAATGGCAGTGATGAAAAAGATATGAAAGATGTCAATTTTCAAAAAGCTGTTATGCGCTCCTTTTTGGACCAGTTGGAAAGTGACCCAGGGGATATCAAACACGGTCAAGGGGTAGCTTGACCGTGGGGGTTGTGGTAGGGGAGTGGAGGTTTTTGGATGTGGGTGGGCCAATGTTGGGATGAATATCCCATGTGTTATAAGGTTATAGTGAAAGGATATTCTACGCTTTAGGAGTTTATTAGTTTTATATAGTCTTTGCCTTTAGGATTGTGTTTTGTGGTTTTACAGGGGTGATATATTATTGAGGGTCGTATATTCGGTTTGCTGGGGATGGCACAGTGTTTGATGTTATGTGTGTAGTCGTGGGTGTCTGTTTGACCTTGTGGGTAGTGAATACCATGGTCAAGTATTTGTTCGCAGGCAGTAAGATGGTAACATAAAAACAGTATAGGCATTAGGATAATTAATTTTTTTTACTTGTTTGCATTTTGTTAGGGGGTGGGTCAAATTTGATGGTTGATTGTGCTAACAGGGTGTGGAAGAGGGGAAGAGAAGAAAAATGATTGTGGGGGGAGGGCTGTTCAATGATTAGATCTTAGTATGAGGGGAGTGGCTGAGCGTAGTTTAAATGTAGGAGTAGTGGGGGCGGGTGAGAATTGGGGGCAGGGAGGGGAGCAGAGTACAGCGCAGGCGAGCGGAGCGATGCTAACACGACTCCAAGTATTTCCCTGGGCTTATGGTATGTTAAGGTAACGTTTTGGCTGTATTTAGATTTGTTTATTTTTACACCAAATATTTAGCCTATTTTTAATCTATAGGTTATACACTTGCAGGATAAAGTAATAGCTGCAGGGTATAATTGTCTGGGCTATGTGAGGGAGTGCAGGGTGAACTTACTGTTGTAGCAGTTTAACCTGTTTGAGGAAAAATGGGGGGGGGGGAGGCAGTAGGAGTGGTTAGAGGGGGACCTTAATTGACTCAAAACACCACACCAGAGGTAAGTTTAATTTAAGGGCCTAAAACCTGCACTCAGCACTTAATATTATTTATGTTTAGCAGGAAAGACAGACCAACAGTATACACTTTTGAAGATTTTTACAAGGGTTACTTATTCAATGTCAAACAAGTAAAACTTTGATAAAGGAATTCTATGTTTGTGTAGAAAGCCAGAAAGGTACAAGGTGTACCTGTAAAAATTAGGGTCAGAGACATTAATGTAAGAGTCAGTGCACTTTAGTTACAGGGGAAGGAGGTAAATACTCAAGTAGAAAAGAGCCCTATGGCTGACCAAAATAGTGACTCGCTTAGTTACACAGCACTGTAAGAGTAAGTAACAAATGTTTTTATATGTGTAACCTACTCTGTTTAATTGCGGAGAGAAAAACAGTTTTTGCTGAGAGAGTGGTAGCCAAACTGCAATCATGTAGACACCGTTATGCAGCAGCTGCAGTATGCTAATGGAGGTAACTAGGAAAAGAGAGAAGCAGAGATTCTAGGGTAAGCATTAAGGCAGCAACAGGCAGTTATTTTAAAATAGTATATTGAGAAAGGTTTGGGGGAGGGTAAAGTAGCACACTTCAGAGTGCACTAGGATGTATAGCTAAGAAACCTTAGCAAGAGGGCAATGCAGCAAATAAACACATGACAGATTTTACAGATGTACCAGAAAAACTAAATTGAGAAGTTATGTACCTACCATAACGTTCCATGTTAGTTGTCTTCTCTCGCCTTCTTTCTTGCTGGATGGGTTCGGAGCCGATCCTCGGCTTCGACTCGGCCACTTACTAAAGCTCAAGAGCTTATTTTACCGGCTCAAGGCAACCCTATATACCATGATGCTAGACAATAACTCCCCAGATCTCGTTTGGAAGCTGAAAAACCTAGCACAGGCCAATAAAACAAAATCCTCCAACTGGAAGGAGGAGGAAGAGGGATAAAAACCTCCAAAGATAATTATTTACACTATATATATCCTAGGACACCTAGATAGTGAACAAAGGAATAAAAGGACCCTTCAAGGAAGGGAATATCTTCTTGGTCTGTCCAGGCTAGGGGGATGGTGGGTGGGATGCAAGAAAGAAGGCGAGAGAAGACAACTAACATGGAACGTTATGGTAGGTACATAACTTCTCAATGTTAAGTTGTCAATCTCACCTTCATTCTTGCTGGATGGGACCGCGTCCCTAGCACCTTCATCCTGGGTGGCTCATTGGAACAGACTCTTAAGAATGGTGAAACCAAATGTTGCTCTGTCCCTGGAGGCCATGTCCAATTTGTAATGTGAAACAAAGGTATGAGGAGAGGCCCATGTGGCTGCTGCACAGATAGTGTCTATTGGTAGTCTAGCTTGAAAAGCTGTAGATGTAGCTAGTGCTCTAGTTGAATGGGCTTTTGGCTTAGAAGTTAATTCCCTGCCTCTGAGTTGATAAATAGATGTAATCACAGAAGACAGCCACCTAGATAGGGTTACCTTGGAAACAGGAAGGCCTTTCTTATTTTCTGCGTACGATAAATAGAAGTTATGTTCTTACCATAACGTTCCATGTTAGTTGTCTTCTTCTCGCCTTCTTCTTGCTGGATGGGTTCGGAGCCGACCTCGGCCCGACTGCCACTCTAAAAGCTCGAGAGTTGGTTCCACCGGCTCGAGGCTCCCCTTATATCCCACAATGCTAGGCGTGAGTTACCTCAGATCTCGTTTGTAAGCTAGACCCAGCTTATACTAGTAACAGAATAACTATAAACAAAGTCCACCTCTATAAACCAGGGAGAAGAGAAGGGTGACCTGCATCCTGATCCAGGAAAATATGCACAGTAGCATATACCTAAAGTAAGAGGTGGTAGAAAGAGAGGTCACAATCAACACTCCTCTAGGTCTGTCCAGGCCAGGGGGAAGGAGGGTGGATGCAAGAAGAAGGCGAGAAGAAGACAACTAACATGGAACGTTATGGTAAGAACATAACTTCTATATGTTAAGTTGTCTATCTCGCCTTCATTCTTGCTGGATGGGACCGCGTCCCTAGCACCTTGTCCCGGGTGGCCTAACGGAACAGACTCTTGAGAACAGTGGAACCAAAGTTAGCTCTATGCCTAGAAGCTAAATCCAACTTATAATGAGAAATGAAAGTGTGAGGAGTAGCCCAAGTAGCCGCTGCACAAATGGTGTCAATAGGCAGTCAGTCTTGGAAGGCTATAGAAGTAGCCAAAGCTCTGGTGGAATGGGCTTTAGGTTTGTTAGGCAGCTTTTGGTGTCTAATTTCATAAACAAGGGAAATCAGAGATGTTAGCCATCTAGATAATGATACCTTTGAAACTGAAAGTCCCTTTCTGCCTTCTGCATAGGAGACAAACAGCTGGTCAGATTTTCTGAATTGTTTGGTTCTATCCAAATAGTACCTTAACTGACGATGAACATCTAGCCAATGCAATTTTTGTTCAGACCTATTGGAATATTCTGGAAAAACACAGGAGGTCAATGCTTTGATTTAGGTTAGGCCGAGGCTATCTTAGGCAAAAAGGACGGGTTGATTCAGAAGATACCCTGTCCTTATGGAACAACAGATAAGGAGGTCGACAGCTGAGTGCATGAAGTTCTGAAACTCTTCTAGCTGAAGTAATAGCTACCAGAAAGAGAGTCTTCCATGATAGCAATTTTAAAGAACAGGAGGCTGCAGGTTCGAAAGGGGGAAGAATCAAAGAACTAAGAACTAAATTTAGGTCCCAAGGAGGAGGAGGATTTCTTATAGGAGGTCTGAGTAGAAAAACTCCTTTCAAAAAGGCTTTGCAAAGCTTGTGGGACATTATGGCAGACTCTGAAATACCCACATGAAAGTTAGAAATAGCTGCCAGTTGAACTTTAAGAGTAGAAGGAGATGAACCTGCATGGAAGAGTTCAGCTAGAAAATCAAGGACCATTTGGATGGAAGCAGTGAAAGGATCTATGTCCCTTCCTTGAGCCCAATAGGCGAAACGTTTCCACTTACTCAAATAAATCTTTCTAGAGGAAGATTTATGGGAAGCTTTCAAAATATCTCGAACAGAGTGAGATATCTGAGGAAGCCTGTCTAAGGTTGGAATTGGAGGAACCAAGTAGTGAGGTTCAGAGAGGGAAGGGAGCAATGAAACTGACCCGACTGATGGATCAAAAGATCTGGAACTAGGTCCAGATGCCAAGGTCGCTCCAACAGAAAATGATGCAGAAAGGGGAACCAAACCTGTCGAGGCCAGTAAGGAGCAATGAGGATCAACGAGGCCTTCTGAGCGATAGCTTTCTGTATCATTTGAGAGATTAGTGGGAAGGGAGGAAATGCATACAGAAGTCCCCGGGGCCAAACTTGGACTAGAGCGTCTCTGCTGGGCTGGCATGGTAAAGGGAATAGGGTGAAATAATCTCTGCACTTGCTGTTTTGGGGAGTAGCAAAAGGACGCAGCAAGGCTGACCCCACTTGAGAAAAATTTCTCTCACAACACAGTCTTTCAGAGACCACTCGTGAGGCATGAGGATAGCTCTGCTCAACTTGTCCATGATTTGATTGGATTTCCGGGATGTGCGTTGCTATCAGAAACCGCTGAGAAGAAATCGCCCATTGCCACAGTCTGAGTGCTTCTCGACACAGGGGGTAGGACCTGGTTCCGCCTTGTTTGTTGATATACCACACTACAGACATATTGTCCGTCTGGATTGCTATCGTTCCCAAGGGAAGAGAGTCTTGAAGGGCTTGCAACGCTAAAAGCACTGCTCTCATCTCTAGAACATTTATGTGCAAGTGGCATTCTTCTGGTTGCCATGTGCCCTGGACAGTTCTGCCCTGATAATGCCCCCCCCACCCGATCAGGGAGGCGTCCGTTGTCAGTGTAGCAACCGGAGGGGGAGGAACAAAGGGTCTTCCCAATAAGAGCTGAGGGGAAGACATCCACCACAGAAGATGATTCCTGCATGTTTGCGTGATCATAATGGTGTGGGACATCGGAAGTTGCTGGTATGACCATTGTGTGAAGAGCATCCATTGAAGGATTCTCATGTGGAATCTGGCTAATGGAAGCAAAGGTATGGCAGCTGCCATAATCCCCAATACTTTCAGAACTAACCTGGCTTTGACTCTGTTGCTGCTGAAGATGAGCGAGACCAGTTTTTGTATGTCTGTTATTCTCTGATCTGTTAGCCTCGCAGACATGTTGACTGTGTCTAGAATTGCGCCTATGAAGGTAATAACACGACAAGGCGACAAAACAGACTTTTCGCAATTTATTGAAATGCCTAAGTTTTGACAAGTGCGAAAGGTGTAGTCCCTGGCTGTGAGAAGAAGATGCTCGGTGGGAGCTGTAAGGAGCCAGTCGTCCAAATATGGAAACACCTGGAATCCTTGACGTCTCAGGTGAGAAGCTACCACTGCCATACATTTGGTAAACACCGGGGCAGTGGTGAGTCCAAAGGGCAGGGCTCTGAATTGAAAATGACTGGTTCCCAGCCTGAAGCGGAGAAATCTTCTGGAGCGTCTGTTCATTTTATATGATAGTACGCATCCTGAAGGTCTATGGAGCACATCCAGTTTTTCTTCCCAATAGGGAAGTATGGACTGTAGCGTGACCATCCGAAATCGTGTTTTCTTGACTGACTTGTTCAAGATACTGAGATCCAAAATTGGTCTCCAGTCCCCTGTTTTTGGAACTAAAAGAACCTGGAGTAGATTCGGATCCTTGCTGGTCTGCTGGAACTGGTTGAATTGCTCTTTTGCAAGCAGTTTTGAAACTTCAAAGCTGCAAGATCCCTTTGAGCGGTGGAACATCTGGAAGGGATTTTTTGATCGGTTTGGAATGCAAAGAAAGGGAATGGAATAGCCTTCGAAATGATGGACTGTACCCACTTGTCTCGAGTTAGGGATAGCCAGGCTTCTGGGTACAGTGACAATCTTCCCCGACTGCCTCCGAAGGTGGACAGTCGGGCAACACCTCAGGGATGCTGAAAGGGCTTATCGGAGAAAGTTTCTCGATTGCCCTGGTTCTATGGACCCCTCTGCCTCTAGGGCGGCGTCTACCATTGTTGTTCCCCTCTGCCTCTGGCGGGAACCGACTCTGTCGTCAGGCGAAGTCCCTTGAGATTGTTTATGGAACCACATTTTCCACTTTTCTGGCCCTTGGGGTAAGGCCTAGAAGGAGTAGAAAACGGACTCCGACGGCAGAAAGAGTCTTGCCATCAGTCTCGCACCTAGTCAAGGTTTCTTTCACTTGAGGACCAAAAGAGATGATCCATCAAACGGGAATTAGTGAACGACGCTTTTAAAGGGGTCCGCAAAGTTGCATAACCGCATCCAGGCATGCCTACGTAAGGCCACTCCTGTTCCTCTGGCCCTGCTCGCTCCATCAGCCGCATAGAAAGGAGGCATGGAGGAGTTAGCTATGGAGTTCAGGGTAGCCAGCTGAGTGTTCATCTTGTCTTGAAAACCCGCAGCTGTAGGATCCTTCAACATATCACTCGCTTCTTTGATCAAGTCCCTTTGAAGACGAGTAAAATGGCATAGGTAGTTCAGCGAACGCATTGCAAAGGTCGCTGACGAGAACATCCGCTTCCGTACCTGTCCATGGACCTAGATTCCTTGTTAGGTGGATGGACAGGCACTGAAGGATCAGCTAGTTCCTTCTTAGTGGCAGCAGCAACCACCATAGCATCCACAGAAACTCCTTTTGTCAGAAACTGTTTATCTGCTGGTGCTGTAATGAATTTTGAGGGTCTCCTGGGAGTGGGGTCCACTGAATCAGGAGCCGTCCATGCCTTTTTTGCCACCACCTGCATGAAGGGGTCAAAGGGGGGAGACACCCAGGAGGTGGAAGGACGAGAGCCAAACGCCTCAAGGTACACAGATTCATCCTCCGAAGGGTTGAGGGCTGGCCAATTTCCCCTCTGCTTAAGGATTTCTAGAATGTCTGCAAATGAGACATCTTCAGAAGGGGAATGGGGGGAACCCTCAGAATCCTCTAAATCTGTGTCAGAGGTGACGGACTCAGGTGAGTCTATGTGTTTCCTCTTACACTTTCTCTTCCGAGGGGGCTCTTCTGCCAAATCAGGAGAGGCCTCGAAGAGGATGAGATCCCACAGGGGATTCCTGAGGAGCTGGCTCTCTGCGGTCCGGGATGAGGGAGTGAGTCGACTTGACCTGAGGCACCGAAGAGGGAGGGGCGGACGGAGCCGACTGTGGAGTAGAACCAGGTTCTAACACACTCCGCATGACCTCGAACGCACCCCTGTCAGGCAGAGCCAGAGGTCCCCGCCCGAAAAGCTAAAACCTCCCTCGGCACCGACAGTGATGGCTCGAGGCCGATGTCGGAGCCGAACTCACCAGCGCCGAAGCCCGAGAGGGAGAGCGGGTCGGACAAGGGTCCGATGCCACTCACCCCTCGAGCCGACGATGGAAGTCCGGCGCCGAGATTCTTCTAAGGAAGAAATCGGAGCCGACGGAGCCGAAGACATTTGTATCGGCTCCGACGCTACCACAGTCTCGGTTCCGAAACGCCCCGGCTCCGAGCTCAACGGAGTCGGAGGAGGAACATAATGAGGACAGGGTCAGGCATCGACTGATGAGTCGGGCTCTGAAGCATTTGGGCCAGTGCCTCGGACTTAAGAAGTCGACTCACTACCCTCTGAAGGTCATGGTTCGACAGCCTCGATGACCTAGAGGAGTGAGATCTATGGCTCCGTTCAGACAGCAGAGGAGATGCTGGAGCCAAATGAACGGAGCCAAGGGACGGTGACCTAGACCTCTTTCTAGATGTCGGTTCCGAAGGTTTGGTCGGAACCGACACAGGAATTTCCAATACCTCGGCTCCAGCCGGAGCCGAGGAAACCACAGAAACTGTAGACTGAGATTCATCGGCTCCAGCCGGAGCCGATGTAGACGGAGGTTTCAGAGCCTAGGTCTCGGCTCAGTAGCTGGAGCCGAGGACCTAGAAGCCTTGGAGGGCTTTCCCGAAGAGACAGTAAGGGAACCCTCAGGCTTGAGTAAACCTCTCAAAATCAGTTTGTTTTTTCTTTCCTGCAGGACTCTGGGGCTGAAGCCGTGGCATACAGCACAGGAGTCCTGCAGGTGCAAAGGTCCCAGGCAGTAGACACAAGAAGTGTGACCGTCTGTCAGAGACATTTTCTGACAGCACGAGTCACACTTCTTGAAGCCTGAGACCTTTGAGTCTTTAGACATTTTAGAAAAAGTGTAATCACACACACCCAGTCAAACACACTGATTACACCCTATCCTATTTTAAACTCAAAAAATAAAACAAACTACCAAAGTTTTAAATTCTGAGAAAAAAAAAACACACACACACACCACTAGGGGATGGAAGAAAAAAGGCCCAAAGGCCCGAGGGAAGAACTTATAAGTTCTTGTGGAAAAAGTGGGATTTTAGAGAGAAAGGGGGAGAAAATCCACTAAACTAAGGGAAACAACTGTTAAAATTAAAACTAAAGGGGTTTAAGTATACTAAATTTTACTCCAAAGTTACTCACCAAGAAGCCGGTAGAAACCAAACACCTCGATCGCTGTAGCGGCAAACGAGATCTGAGGTAACTCACGCCTAGCATTGTGGGATATAAGGGGAGCCTCGAGCCGGTGGAACCAACTCTCGAGCTTTTAGAGTGGCCGAGTCGGAGCCGAGGTCGGCTCCGAACCCATCCAGCAAGAATGAAGGCGAGATAGACAACTTAACATAAACAGTTGATCAGACTTCCTTATTTGTTTGGTTCTATCCAAATAGTATTGGAGCTGGCGGTGAACATCTAGATAATGTAGCTTTTGCTCCGCTCTATTAGTATAGTTTGGGAAAAAAACTGGGAGATCAATTGATTGATTTAAATTTGTCTGCGAAGCCACCTTGGGTAAGAAGGATGGATTAGTCCTTAGAGAAATTCTGTCTTTATGGAAGATTAAGTAGAGAGGACGAATGCAGAGGGCGTGAAGCTCTGATACTCTCCTAGCAGAAGTAATGGCGACTAAGAAAAGTGTCTTCCAGGAAAGAAATTTCAATGAACAGGAGACCGCAGGTTCAAAGGGGGGGAGAATTAAGGATGTTAAGACTAAATTAAGATCCCACTGAGGTGGAGGGTCTTTGATCGGAGGCTTAAGTAAATATACACCTTTAAGGAAGGCTTTGCAAAGCTTATTGGACATGATGTTGTGGTCCGATAAGCCTGTATGAAAATTCGATATGGCTGCCAACTGAACCTTTACTGTAGAGGCAGAAGACCCTGAATGAAAAATTTCGGCTAGGAAGTCTAAGACCGAATGAATTGGGGCAGTAAAGGGATCTATATTCCTTGCCTTTGCCCAGAAGGAGAAACGTTTCCATTTACTAGGGCAAATACTTCTGGTGAAAGATTTAAGGGAAGCTACTATGATATCCCAGACGGGATTAGAAATCATAGGAAGCCTGGCTAAGGACGGAAGTGGAGCAACCAAGCAGTGAGGTTGAGAGAATGTAGGGATTGGTGCAGCTGCCCTGACTGATGGGTCAACAGATCTGGAGCTGGGTCCAGATGCCAAGGCTGTACCAAAAGATAATGATGTAGGAACGGAAACCATATCTGTCGAGGCCAATAAGGGGCAATGAGAATCAACTTGGCTCTCAAGGCGGTTGCTTTCTGAATTACTTGTGGAATTAGAGGAAAGGGTGGAAAGGCATAGAGAAGTCCCTGAGGCCAATCTTGGACTAGAGTGTCTCAGGGGATGGCCTGGAAGGGGGAAGAGGGTGAAGAGTCGGGGCATTTGCTGTTTTGGGATGTAGCAAAAAGATCGCAGCAAGGAAGGCCCCACTTCCGAAAAATCTCTTCCGCTACTGATTGTTTGAGAGACCACTCGTGTGGCATGAGTATGGCTCTGCTCAACCTGTCCGCTATGAAGTTGGACTTCCTGGGGATATGCGTTGCTATCAGAAACCGCTGAGAGATCGCCCATTGCCAAAGTCTGAGTGCCTCTCGACACAGGGGATAGGACTTGGTTCCGCCTTGCTTGTTGATATACCACACTATGGACATATTGTCCGTTTGGATTGCAATAGTTCCTAGTGGAAGAGAGTCGTGGAGGGCTTGCAACGTTAAAAGCACTGCTCTCATCTCTAGGACATTTATGTGCAGGTGGCGCTTGAAAGGTTGCCAAGTGCCATGGACCATCCTGCCCTGAAAATGCCCCCCCCCCCCACACCCGATCATGGAGGCGTCCGATGTCACCGTGGCGACCAGGGGAGGAGGAGGAACAAAGGGTCTGCCCTGATGGACTTGAGGGAACAATATCTACCAGGACAGATGACTTTTGCAAGTTTGAGTTATCATGATCTTGTGGTGCATGGGGAGTTGCTGAAAAGACCATTGGGCAAACAGCATCCACTGTAGAAGATGCATGTGAAAACGTGCAAGAGGAAGAAGTGTTATGGCGGCCGCCATAAGACCCAATACTTTCAGGACATACCTGGCCTGAATTTTGTCGCTCTGAAGAAGAACATGGACATGGTTTTGAATATCTAAGACTCTTTGGTCTGTTAACTTTGCTGAAAGTTGTACGGTGTTCAAGTTGGCGCCTATAAAGGTAATAGACTGACAAGGCAGAATTTTCGAAATTTATAGAGATTCCTAGCCCTCTGCAAATGTGAATGGTGCAAGCTCTGGCTTGGAGAAGTTGATGCCTGGTGGTGGCAGTGAGAAGCCAGTCGTCTAGATATGGAAATACCTGGAATCCTTGCCATCTCAGGTGAGCCGTAACTGCTGCCATACATTTGGTGAACACTCTGGGGGCTGTATTGAGACCAAAGGGCAGGGCTCTGAATTGGTAGTGACTGGCCCCCAGCCGAAAGTGGAGAAACCTTCTGGAGCGCCTGTGAATTTTGATGTGATAGTACGCATCCTGAAGGTCCACGGAGCACATCCAATTGTCCTTGCCCAGAAAGGGCAGAATGGACTGTAGCGTGACCATCTGGAATCTTGTTCTCTTTACAAACCTGTTCAGTTTGCTGAGATCCAATATTGGTCTCCAGTCCCCTGTCTTTTTCGGTACCAAAAAGAACCTTGAGTAGATTCCGGACCCTAGTTGGTCTGCTGGGACTGGCTGGATGGCTCTTTTTGCTAGCAGTTTTGATATTTCTGATACTGCTAGTTCCCTTAGACCGGGTGGAACATCTGGAAGGGTTCCCTTTTGTTGAATTGGGGTTTGGATAAAGGGAATTTTGTAACCCTTGGATATGATTGACTGTACCCATTTGTCTTGGGTAAGGGAAAGCCAGGCTACTGGGTACAGCGACAATCTTCCCCCGACTGCCTCCGAAGGTGGACAATAGGGCAATATCTCATGGATGCTGTAAGGGTTTGTCAGAGAGATGCTCCCTGCTACCCTGGTTTTGCGGACCCCCTCTGCCCCTAGGACGGTGTCTGTTGCTGTTACCCCCCCTGCCTCTGGGGGTAAACTGACCTCTTGCATCAGATGTGACTCCTTGAGATTTGCGGAACCACATTTTCCCACCCTTCTGATCCTTATGGTATGGTCTTGAAGGGGTGGAGAAACGGACTCCTATGGCAGAAAGAGTCTTGCCATCTTGCTCGTATCTGGTCAAGGTGTCTTTCACTTGAGGTCCGAACAAAGCCGAACCATCAAAAGGGGAATTTGTGAAGGACGCCTTGAAGGGGTCCACGAAATTACACAGCCGCATCCAGGCGTGACGCCTTAAGGCCACTCCTGTGCCTGCGGCCCTACTCGCTCCATCGGCTGCATATGAAATCAGACGCATGGAGGAGTTAACAATCGAGTTCAGGGTTCCAAGATGTGAGTTTATTTTATCCTGGGACCCAGCAGCTGATGGATCCTGTAAGACTTCTCCCAACTCTTTGAGAATATCTCTCTGAAGGCGGGTGAAGTAACACAGGTAATTCAGCGACCGCATGGCAAAGGTCGCTGAGGAAAACATCCGCTTACCGTACCTATCCATGGTCCTAGAATCCTTATTAGGAGGATGGATAGGTACTGAAGGATCAGCTAGTTCCTTCTTGGTGGCTGCAGCCACCACCATGGCATCTGCCGGTACACCTTTTGTTAGGAATTGTTTGTCAACTGGTGCTGTAATGAATCTAGATGGCCTCCGAGGGGTGGGTTCCACTGAATCCGGGGCCGACCATGCCATCTGAGCCACTAGTTCCATAAGGGGGTCGAAAGGCGGAGACACCCAGGAGGTGGAGGGTCGAGAACCGAACGTCTCCAGGTACACAGACTCGTCCTCGGAAGGATTAAGGGAAGACCAGTTCCCCCTCTGCTTCAGGATTTCTAGGATGTCTGAGAAAGAGACATCCTCAGAGGGGGACTTTGGGGATCCCTCCGACTCATCCAAGTCGGTGTCAGATGTAATAGACTCAGGGGAGTCCACATGCTTCCTCTTACATGTCCTCTTATGCGGAGGCTCCGCTGACAGGTCAGGAGAAGCCTTGGAAGAGGAAGAAATTCCCAGTGGGGAAACCTGAGGCGTTAGATCTCTGGGTCCGGGAGCAAGAGAGTGAGAAGAGACATCAGCAGGCACTGTAGTGGGAGGAGCTGATGGAGCTGAACATTGACTAAGCCCTGGGGCTAGTACGCTCCTCATCACCTCGAAGGTTCCCCTATCAGAAAGGCCAGAGGGCCCCCGCTCCGAAGAGGTAGGAACCCCAGGCCACACCGACAGGGAAGGCTCCGAGGCCGATGTCGGGGCTGAGCTCACCAGCGCCGATGCTCCAAGAGGGAGAACGGGGTCGGACAATGGTCCAATGCCACTCGCCCCCTCAGAGCCGACAAGAGAGATCAGGCACCCGGATCCCTCCAATGAAGGTATCAAAGAGGAGATCGGAGCGGAAGACAAAGGAGCCAAAGGGGGAGGTATCGACTCTGACACCACAACGGGCACGGCTCCGAAGAGCTCCGGCTCCGAACTCTGAAGGAGAGTCGAAGGAGGAAAAATAGGTGGAGTCGTAATAGCTACTGTCTGATGAGATGGGCTAGAGATCATCTGGGCCAATGCCTGAGACTTTAGCAGCCTATTTACCACTCTCTCAAGGTCATGATCTGAAAGTCTGGACGACCGAGAAGATCGGCTCCGATGGCTCCGCTCCAAGAGCAGGGGAGACCTCGGAGCTGAATGGATGGACTCCAATGAAGGGGGAATCTTGACCTCTTCTTAGATGGAGCCAACGGAGCCGAAGACACGTCGGCTCCAGCCGGAGCCGACAGCGAAAGCATGGGCTCAGAGGTATCGGCACCGAGTGGTGCCGAGACCGGAACTTGTGACTCAAAGGGATCGGCTCCAGCCGGAGCCGATCTAGGCACAGACAAGGAGCCAGCAGTTGAAGGTTTAGTACTTGGAGCTGACGGTTTTGCAGGTTTCGAGGTCCTCCCCGACGCAGACTTAGTCGAGGAGCCCTCGGGCTATAACAAGCCCCTCAGTATAAGTTTATTCCCCTGTTCCTGCAAGACTCTTGGACTGAATGCATGACATACTGAACAAGAGTCCTGCAGGTGCAGGGGTCCCAGGCAGTAAACACAAGAAGTGTGACCGTCTGTCAGAGACATTTTCTGACAGCACGAGTCACACTTCTTGAAGCCTGAGACCTTAGTTTCTTTATGTTCCTTCGACATAACAGTGTCGAGGGTTCACAAATGTAACAGAAAAACACACACACACACACACACACACACACACACACACACTCTCGAAAATTATAAATTAACAATAAAATGTTAATAGGGATACTGACACACCCAAACACTCCACAGGATCCCTAAGAAAAATTAGGAAAGGGGCAGGCTTAAGGCCTAACCTAAGAGTGGGGGGGGGGGATATAAGGGATAAAAAGGGAAGGTATATAAAAAAGTAATAGAGTTCAGGGTAGTTACTAACTATTGAAAGAAATAACTAGGTGAAATTTTAACTCAAAAGGGTGACTGAATACTATATATCTATAAGACTTACCAGGAGCCGGTAATAAAATGCACCTCGCAAGCGAAAGCGGCAAACGAGATCTGGGGAGTTATCGCCTAGCATCATGGTATATAGGGTTGCCTCGAGCCGGTAAAATAAGCTCTCGAGCTTTAGTAAGTGGCCGAGTCGGAGCCGAGGATCGGCTCCGAACCCATCCAGCAAGAATGAAGGCGAGATTGACAACTTAACATCAATCATCCACAATTGTACAACTGGAAGTAATATGGTTAGCACACAGGATACAACTGTTCTTTCTGACTTTGTTTCTGAGGGTCCAGTAAATCCTAATTATCAGCAGAAAATAGCCTTGCATTATGAACTTAATCAATCTTTTTATGTTGACTGTGAAGAGGTCGAGGAAACACTGTAATTATGTCCTTTGCAGTCCAAAAAAACTGATGATTTGAAGTGGGAAGTAGCTCTACTATAGGGGTGTGACCCCCCCCCCCCACCAAAGTCTCTTTCTTGACTAACTTCAAGAAAGGGAAAGATGGATGACCAATTATCAACATTTGGGTACAGGGGAACCTGTGGGAAGATGTTCTTCTAGATACAGGAGTGGCTATCTCAGTGACAGGTACGCATTTGCCTCCTGACTTGTCTAAACGTACATGTATTTCAGGTTTTAATGGCTCTGGATGTCTAGCCATAGGTAGTAAACCTGTACAAGTACAATTCTCCTGTCAAGGGGAACCAGTGAAAGGGGGTATTTTTGATGCATAATTCTTGCACTTCCACTACCTTAGGAATGGATATATTATCCAAAATGGGAATTGTCATAGACCTTCCTAATGGCAAGGACGAGGTCCCATGTTGTGTATGATTGAGGCAATACATGTATCAAACAGTTCGGTCAAACTGTTCGGAAAAGGGCCGTACTGTCAGCCCTACTGAAAATGAAGTACGGTTAAAGGTAAAACAGTTCCCTATGTTGTGGTCGCAAGGGCCCACAGACTGCAGGAAACTACAGGAAGCAGTTTCTGTACGTAATGACGAAGATTTTATTCCACCCTTTCAAAAACAGCATCTGATCCCAAGGGAAGCAGAGACAGACATGCAAAATTGGCACTGTGAAGAGGACGGACTGCACCGGACAACCTTGCTTCCACAAACAGCTTTATAAACATGACAAACAACCATTTATATATGTTGACCTATTGTTTAAAATACCCAATAAGAATCTAACAATCCTCATAAAATATGAATGAATGTGCGCATGCACTGAATACAAATGTTAAATGTATGTGACATTAAACAAAATGTTACAATTCACAGATATAAAATATAGAATGTATATATGAATATATATACCACTTATACAATAACACGTGATGTCATAAAGCCAATATTTTACACATATATATATATATATATATATATATATATATATATATATATATATATATATATAAAGCAACTTTGTGGCTACCCTGGTTTGAAAATAAGAGACTTGTTTGTATTGAAAATCACTAACTGTACTCCCATCTAGTGGTCAAAACTGGATGTGCATCGAATTTCCATCCTAAGTTTTGTTCTCTATTAAAGGAAAGTATATGAAAAAATGATAATAGATGTGTATGTAGGAATCTATGAAGTATAAAAAATATATGTATATCTATATACATATGTGAAAATAGATAAACTATAATAATAATATAATATAATAAACGATAATAAAATATAATATTATCTATTTTCACATATATATATATATATATATATATAGATATACATATATTTTTTATACTTCATAGATTCCTACATACACATCTATTACCATTTTTTCATATACTTTCCTTTAATAGAGAACAAAACTTAGGATGGAAATTCAATGCACATCCAGTTTTGACCACTAGATGGGAGTACAGTTGGTGATTTTCAATACAAACAAGTCTCTATTTTCAAACCAGGGTAGCCACAAAGTTGCTTCATAAATATATATATATATATATATATATATATATATATATATATATATATATAACATTGGCTTTATGACATCACGTGTTATTGTATAAGTGGTATATATATTCATATATACATTCTATATTTTATATCTGTGAATTGTAACATTTCGTTTAATGTCACATACATTTAACATTTGTATTCAGTGCATGCGCACATTCATTCATATTTTATGAGGATTGCTAGATTCTTATTGGGTATTTTAAACAATAGGTCAGCATATATAAATGGTTGTTTGTCATGTTTATAAAGCTGTTTGTGGAAGCAAGGTGCAGTCTGTCCTCTTCACAGTGCTTGTTTTGGTTAAAAGTTTGTTTTTTGCACTGCGCTTCATATCCTGGTTTATTAGACATGCAAAATTGCATACAACGTCGGCTTGATGTGGGAATAATTCAAAAGCGAAATAGCCCTACAAATTCACCCATATGGCCAGATAAAAAGCAAGACAGCACGTACTGATTGGTTATTGATTTATGAAAAGTGAACCAATTCACGACTCCCCGGGCTCATCTGATTCCAGGGGTCCCAGAGCTAGCAGCAAGAATAAAACCACAAAGTCAGTGGTTTATGGTCATAGACTCAGCTAATGGTATCTTTGCAATACCACTGCAGGAAAAAGGCTGGCAAAGGTTTGCCTTTACTTTTCAAAATGAACAGTATGTCATTACGTGGTTACCGCAGGGGTTTCAAAACAGTCCGGTTATATTTCTCCAAATAGTTGGACGAATACTGCAAGGTTTAGAATATGATGATTCTATTCTGCATTACATTGATGACATACTAATACAGTCTGAAACAAAAGAACAGCATTTAGCTAAAGTGACAAAGGTCCTTCAAACACTGCAGAAGGCAAGGTTCAAAGTTAAAAGTGAAAAGGTACAATTCATGTCATCTGAAGTAAAATTTCTAGGCACTATTTTATGTCCTTCTGGGCGTACTCCTTGTTCGGAGAGGGTCCAGGGAATTTTGCAAGTGGATAAACTGGTTACCATTCCGGACTTGCACAAATTTCTAGGTATCATAAATTATAAATCGGGAATTCATAGAGGATTATGCCAGCATGGCAGTTCCTCTGTATGACATGCTTTCTAGCCAGAAAGAATTACCCTTTCTGGAGTGGGGGACCAAAGGAAAATATGGCTTTTTGTGCTTTAAAGGCAGCACTGGCCAAGGCTACAGAATTCGTAGCTCCAAGTCTTACAGGCAGCAGCTGGACCCAACACACTCTCTGCTGTGCTTTTACAGGAGTGGCCTCAGGGCTCTGATTCTAGAATGGATGACTTTATGCCCCATTACATTTTTCAGGAGATAAATGACACATGTTGAGAGAGGATATCACCCATGCATTCAGCAACTTTTGGACATTTACTGGGGTTTAAAACAAACTGAATACCTAACAGCTTTTTCCAAAGACATTATAGTACAGACACCGCATTATGCCATACAAGCTTTGGTAAATGAGACTCAGCTAAATAAACTGATAGATGACGTCGGTCAGGCAGTGTTTGCAAAATGATTGGCATTATTCAGTGTCAAGCAAGTCACAATAAAGGCAGGAGATACGTATTACTTATCTAATTTCATGGGATATGAAAGAAAACGACACAAATGCATTAGGCACATTTCAAATCCAGAAAAGCCCATTCTGTCTCCTGATTTTCAGGAAAACAGGCCATCCGTCTTTGTTGACCGTGCTCGATTTTGTGACAATGGACAATACTGGACTAGATTTACAGTAGTACCAGAAAACTTTTAGTTATGTACTTACCATAACTTCGGATGTATGGGATCCATCTCGCCTACATTCATAACTGATGGGGTTCGGAGCCGATCCCTCGGCTCCGACTCGGCCACTATATAGTAGAACGAAGTCTCTAATTGGCTGGGCTACCCCTTATCCCAGAATGCACCACGCCTGCTTCCCCAGATCTTGTTTGTTCGCTTTTATATATCTACATCCAGGCACAGACACATACCAACAACTGTAACAAACTAAAGTCCTTCAAGAGAAAAACTCAGTGAGTAGCAACATTTCCTCTAAATCCAATGGGAAGGGGGAAGGAGGGCGGGTACGTATGAATGTAGGCGAGATGGATCCCATACATCCGAAGTTATGGTAAGTACATAACTAAAAGATGTAATGGGATCCTATCTCGCCTACATTCATAACTGATGGGACAGCATCCCTAGCACTTGAGTCCCGGGTGGCTCATTGGAAAACACTCCTGAGAACTGTGGAACCAAACAAAGCTCTACCTCGAGAAGCCACATCTATCTTGTAATGAGAAATAAAGGTGTGCGGAGAAGTCCAGGTAGCGGCCGCACAGATATCATCTATCGATAATTTGGAGTGGAATGCTACAGAAGTAGCCATTGCCCTAGTAGAATGAGCCTTGACTGGTAAAGGCAGCTCTTTGCCGGACTGTGAATAGATGAAGGAGATGCAATCTTTAATTCATTTGGCTATGGTGGTTTTAGCCACCGGTTGACCCAACCTATTTTCCGCAAAGGACACAAACAGCTGATCTGACTTCCGTGTCTGATTGGTCCAACTTAAATAAAAACGCAGTTGTCTGTGAACATCCAACTGATGGAAAATATATTCTGCGCTATTGGAGAATTTGTGAAAGAACACAGGAATCTCCAAAGATTGTTGAATGCATAAGGGGGATGCTACCTTGGGCAAGAAAGAGGGATTTAACTTCAGAGACACTCTGTCTTTGTGAAAAGTCAAATAAGGGGGATTAGAACAGAGAGCCTGAAGCTCTGAGACTCGCTTGGCAGAGGTTATTGCCACCAAAAAGGCGGTTTTCCAAGATAAAAATTTTATATCACAAGTAGCTGCTGGTTCAAAGGGACGGGCAGTTAAAGAAGCTAGAACCATATTCAGATCCCAAGGGGGCACAAGATGGGCTATTGGGGGCCGAAGGAGCCACGCTCCTTTAAGGAAAGATTTGCAAAGCCTGTTTGCCATTAAGGAAGGCTCAAACGAGACATGAAAATTAGAGATAGCCGCCAGTTGGACTTTAATTGTGGAAACTGAAGAGCCCAAATAAAACAAAGAGGCTAGGAATTCTAAAACCTGAGGTACTGGGGCGGTAAGGGGATCTATACCTCGTTGTTGGGCCCAAATAGCAAACCTCTTCCACTTGCTGGAATACAGTTTAATAGTGGAAGGTTTGTGAGAAGAGGACAAAATGTGGACGACGTCTGGAGAAAGAGAGTTATCTCTGACTAAGGTTGGAAGTGGAGTAACCAGGCAGCCAACTTCAAGGACTTGAGGGATGGATGAGACTGTCCCCACTGATGGGTTAACAGGTCGGGCACCAGGTCCAAAAACCATGGGCCTTCCACCGCATACCTCAGAATGAAGGGGAACCAAACCTGACGAGGCCAGTGTGGAGCGATCAGGATCATATCGCTTCCTAGATAAATCGCCTTCTGTATCACCTTCGGGAGAAGGGGAACCGGAGGGAAGGCGTAAAGTAGACCGAGGGGCCAACTGTGAGCTAGAGCGTCCCTGGGAATCTGCCCCTGAGAGGGGGTCAGAGTGAAGAACTCCCTGCATTTCGCATTGTGAGGGCTGGCGAACAAGTCGCAACAAGGGAGGCCCCACTTGGTGAAAATGTTTGCAGTCACCCTGTCGTTGAGGGACCACTCGTGGGGCAACAGGAGAGTCCTGCTCAGCCTGTCTGCAATCACATTGGATTTCCCCGGAATATGCGTTGCCACTAAGAAACGGTGGGTAGAAATCGCCCAATGCCACACTCTCATGGCCTCTCGGCAAAGAGGGTATGACCTGGTTCCGCCTTGCTTGTTTATGTACCAGACTACCGACATGTTGTCAGATAGGATCGCAATAGTACCCCGGGGAAGAACATGATGAAGTGCTTGCAACACCAGTAGCACCGCTCTCATTTTCAGGATATTGATGTGTAAGTGCATTTCGTGAGCCTGCCACGTACCTTGGACAGACCTGTCCAGATAATGCCCCCCCACCCTATCTGGGAGGCGTCCGTGGTCACCGTGGCGATGGGAAGCTGAAGGGCAAAAGGTCGCCCCTGGTCCAGGTTGGACCGAAGCAGCCACAACGTAGGTCCCGACGGCAAATTTCCGTAATCTGGACCAAATGGTTCAAGGGGAGATCCTGAAAGGACCATTGAACCGACAGTAGCCATTGCAGCACCCGCATGTGCAGCCTGGCTATAGAATAGTCGAGGCCATTGTGCCCAATAACTGCAGAATCAGTCTGGCCTGAACTCGTGATCTGGGTAACAAGGCTTGAACCTGAGACTGCAGGACCTGAATCCTTTCCACCGGCAAGAATGCACGCATTCTTCTTGTGCCTAACTCTGCGCCTATAAAGGTAATACGCTGAGACGGCTGCAGCACAGATTTTTCCCAACTGAACGTGATTCCTAGTGAATGACCCAAACTGACTGTGGTCATAAGCGCTCGAACTAATAGATGCTTGGTGGTGGCAGTAAGGAGCCAGTCGTCTAGATAGGGAAACACTTGGAATCCTGGACTTCTCAAGTGAGCTGTCACTACTGCCGGACACTTGGTGAACACCCTGGGGGCTGTGGTGAGACCAAAGGGCAGTGCTCGGAACTGGAAATGACTGTTTCCCAGGCGGAAGCATAAGTGACTCCTGGACTCTTGACTTATCAGGATGTGATAGTAAGCGTCCTTGAGATCTATGGAGCACATCCAGACATCCTTCTCCAATAACGGAAGAATGGACTGAAGGGTAACCATTCGGAATTTGGATTTTTTTACAAAGCGGTTCAATGATTTGAGGTGCAAAATGGGCCTTAAGTCCCCTGTCTTTTTTGGCACCAAAAATAGTCTTGAGTAAGTTCCTGATCCGATCTGGTCGGCGGGGACAGGCTGGATGACTCCATTTCTTAGCAGCTTTGAGACCTCGACCGCTGCTTGATCCCGCTGACTGGGTGGCACATCCGGGATTTTCCTGATAGGAAGAGGAGATTTTGTGAAAGGGATGAGATAGCCTCCGGTTATGGTTCGGAGCACCCACTGATCCTTGGTGATAGATTCCCAAGCCTGTGGGTGTTCCGCAAAGCGACCCCCGACTGGCTCCGGAGATGCGCAGTCGAGCCCCGTCTCAGGGACGGGGAGTGTAGGATGGACCATGAAAGGAATCGCGGTCTCCAGAATTGCGGGGGCCTCTGCCGCCTCTGGGGCGACGTCTTCCAGAATCCCTCCCCCTGCCTCTAGAGGGGGGAATCACTCGGAGTAGGGAAAGACCTTTGAGATTTTCTGAACCACATTTTCCCTCCTCTCTGGGCCTTGGGGTAAGGTCTAGAGGGAGCAGAAAAACGGGCCCCCACGGCAGTCAAGGTCTTGCCCTCCTGCTCGCATCGAGTCAGTGTGTCCTTCACCTTGGGACCAAACAGGGAGGACCCATCAAAGGGAGCGTCGGTGAAGGAAGACTTAAAAGCCTCCGCAAAGGGACACAAGCGTAACCAGGTGTGTCTTCTAAGAGCCACGCCTGTTCCCGCTGCTCTACTCGCCCCTTCGGCCGCACATGAAATGAGCCTCATGGACGAGTTGACTATCGAAGACAGGGTAGTCATCTGGGCGCCAACAGTTTGGGCTAACGCCTCAGGAAGATTACCCGTAAGACACTCACCTAACTCTTTGAGGAGGTCTCTTTGGAGCCTGGTAAAATGACAAAGATAATTCAGCGACCGTAGGGTAAAGGCCGCTGAAGAAAGGGTACGCTTCCCATACCTATCCATGCTCCTGGAATCCTTATTAGGAGGGTAAATAGACGTTGAAGCCTCTGCCACGTCCTGCTGAGTGGCAGATGCCACCACCATCGCATCTACTGCAACACCTTTAGTCAAAAATTCCTTTTCAGGAGGGGCTGAAAGAAACTTGTTAGGCCTGGCAGGCACCGGTTCCACAGAGTCAGGGTACTCCCACACCCTTCGAGAAACTAAATCTAGCAATTCATCGAAGGGTGGAGACACCCAGGAGGCGGAGGGCTGGGCCCCAAAAGCCTTGAGGAAGACTGACTCCTCTGCGGAAGGGGTTTTGGACTGCCAATCGCCTCTCTGTCTCAAGATCTCGAGGATATCTGAGAATGAGACGTCATCAGAGGACGATTTAGGGGACCCCTCCGCATCATCGAGGCCAGTATCTGATGTGATAGACTCATTCTGGGAGTCGATGTGCTTCCTCTTGCACAATTTTTTTTTTGGAGGTTCATCTGAAGCGGATTCAGAAGGACTCCCCTGGGAGAAGGGAACCCCCCAAGGGGGTATCCTCAGGCTCTGGGGCCCCGCTGTCGTGGGGATGAAGCACACCAGAAGCACCAGTTCCCAAGTCTAGGGAAGGTGAGGTAGAGACTTGCTGAGCCGGCAAGGACATGGCCAGCGCACTCCTCATGGCCTCAAAAGCAGGACCTCCAGACTCTACGGAGGACACCGGCTGAGAGACCACGACGGTAACGGGAATCCCTGCAGCCGACGCTCCGAGGGGGAGACTAGGCACCGAAGCTACCAGTTCCAAAGTGTTCACCTCGGCCCCGATCGAGGAAGTCCCGGTACCGAACCCTGACGCTGAGGACAGGGTAGGAATGATGGTCGGAACCGAGAGGCTCCGAGGGAGTCTCGGTTCCGACTGGACAACTCCGCTCCGCTCTACCATCACCGACTCCAACGGCTCCGAGGAGGTCGGAGGAGGAATTGGATGTGTCGAAGTGGGGACCGGCTCCGGAGCCGAGTGGGCTGGAGCCGAGACCATTTTTGCAAAAACCGGGGACTGGAAAAGCCTCTGGATAACTCTGTCCAAATCTGAGTTAGACAACCTGGAGGATTTGGAGGAAATAGATGGGGGCCAAGAAGACTTTGTCTCTCGGCCCCGATAGACCAGGGGACCAGCTCCGAAACGGCTCCAACACTATCGGCACCGGATCCGGAACCGTATGTATAAGTATCGGTGCCGAAGGGGACTTCGGGGCCGAGGGGGGAGAGTCTGAGCTGCACACCTCCAACAGCTCCGAGACCAAAGGAGCCTAAGCAGATGATTCGCCTCTCGATCCCCCAACCTGCGGCTCCGACACCAATGGAGCCGAGGAAAGAGGTATTGAGGCAGACCCTTCCACCCGAGGCTCCGAAGCCATTGGAGCCGAGGAAGAAGAGGTCGACCTATGCTTCTTGGAAGTCGGTTCCGACGGACTGGTCGGAGCCGACGACCTTTTCTTTTTAGAAGCTGGAGAAGAAGGAGAAGCCAAAGCTTCCTCAAAGGAGGGCTTAATAAGGCCTTTAAGGATCAATTTATTTTTACGTTCTTGAAGGACCCTAGAGGAAAAAGCATGACAAACACTACATGTTTCCTGCAAATGTTTCGGTCCCAAACAATATACACAAACAGCATGGCTATCAGTAATAGACATTTTGTAGTTGCACTTGGTGCACTTTTTAAACCCAGACTTTTGCTCTTTAGACATCCTTCACACCACTATCTTTTAACCACAAAAAATAACCTTAAAGTAGGGCTCGAGCCCTTGACTCAAAAACGGGACTGGCCTGAGTTACAGAACACCAAACGGACAGAAGCCCTCTAACTAAAAACGGGCTTACCCGAAAAAGCAGGACGTACAGTAGGATGGAAAGCAAACCTACAAGTAACAAAAATCACCACACTGACTCACAAATACGGGCAAGGGCCCTCTAACTTAAACGGGCCTTGCCCGGTAATAAAGAAAATTTCAATCACACTGAAAAAGGTTAACACACACACGTAAAGCTGTTAAAACAGCTGTTTGTTAAATTAGTGAAGAAACCCCTAGGTCAAAAGACCAAAAAGTAACAATAAACTACTTAGCTCCAGCCAAGTCGAGACCACGTCTAGCTTGAAAAGCGGCAAACGAGATCTGGGGAAGCAGGCTTGGTGCATTCTGGGATAAGGGGTAGCCCAGCCAATTAGAGACTTCATTCTACTATATAGTGGCCGAGTCGGAGCCGAGGGATCGGCTCCGAACCCCATCAGTTATGAATGTAGGCGAGATAGGATCCCATTACATCTCTTCTATGGGACAGCCAACTCTGATTCAGTTACCGGGACACGTCTGCTCAGCAAGCTGAACTGGAAGCAGTTCTTTATGTGTTACAGCATTTTCCACCAGTCAATATCTTTTCAGACAGTGTATACATAGTTAATTCTCTGTGGCTGCATATGTCTACATGGGCAAGTAGAGGGTTTGTTGATAATATGGATAAACCACTCAAGCATGCTTCTGTGTTGCAGACTGTTTGGAATTTGGTTCGTAGTCAGTCGCTTGTGGGTTGCTACAGTATCTTAAACGTAAAAGCTCATCAAAAAGCTACACATGAAAATTTTCAGTTAAATAACTATGCTGATCAGATGGCAAAAAAGGCAGCAAAGGAAGGAATGCAACTGTATTCTACAGCACACCTTTCTAGTGTACCAGATAAAACCACTGTAGTATATGCCATACAGACATTTTAAGCCCAGAATTTGCAGCATGATTTGCTGCAGATCCAAACTAAGTTTGGACTGCAGGAAGATTTAGAAAAATGCACTCTTGTAGGAGAAGTCCAGGGCACTATTATGCAAAATGTTTTGAAGACGGTTCTAGTCTTCCTTATATACCGTACCAACAGGCACATCAGTTAGTGAAATTTAATCATCAGGTATTGGAACATTTGGGTACACAAAAGTTACGGCCCATTGTAAAGAATAAGTACTGGCATCCACAGTTAAAGAAGATCTGCAATTTAGTGCATGCTGAATGCTTAATATGTTTGCAGGTTAATGCTCAATTGAAAAAGCCACAGTTACTAAGGGTAACTCCAGCGGATGGACCTTGGTATGCCATCCAAATTGACTTTGCCGGTCCATTATCCCCAGCTAAACGTGGGTACAGGTATCTTCTAGTGGTAGTTGATGTTTGTTCAAAATGGGTAGAAGCAATTCCTACAAAAACAATGATGGCTAAGGCTACAGCAGAAGCCTTTTGGAAAAACATTTTTCGTCACTGGGGATGGCCACGAGTTATCGAATCCGATAACGGGCCACAATTTGTCAGTAAACCAATGAAAGCTTTGCGTGATTTGCTTGGTATCCAGCAACGATTTCATGTTCCTTACAATACCCAGTCTAATGGGATTGTTGAAAGAATGAACAGGACTCTTAAGAAAGCCTGCTTGGAAAAAGGCATAAATTGGGTAAAATATTTCCCTGGAATCTTGCTGGGTGTCAGTGCAACTTCACACAGTAAAACAGGGATATCAGCTTTTGAAGTTATGACAGGCAGGAAAATGCCTGTACAATTGCCATTCAATCCTACTGTCATTACAAACGGAACATTATTAGAAATTGCACACCATCAACAATGGTTAAAAAATATTTCTGAATTGTCTCAAATCCTATCAGAAATGCAAGCATTCAAATTACGGTCAAAGGATCCTTTTATGCCAGAAGAAAATCTTTCCTCTGGGACACAAGTATTAATCAAGATGTTCCAGATGGACGGTCCGTTGGATAGCAATTGGCAAGGACCTTTTGAAATAACTGCTCAGTTAGGACCTCCAGTGTACAACGTTAAAGGAAAGAAAAAAAGCAAAATAATTCTTGTTCATAGAGATTAGTTGAAAGTCATTAAGTGACTTCATGTTTTGTGTTTTTTGTTTTGTAAATTTGCGGCAAATGCCAAGTTTGAAACAGTTAAAAAAGTATCTATCATAACAACTTTTCAGATTAATACCACTTACGTGGAAAGGTTATATTATTGTACATAATAAAGATTCTGTTTGTTATTGTACTGACTGTACTCATTGGAGCCCTTGGAGTAGGGTGTCAAACAAGAGAATAATTTAAAAAAACATAATGAACAATACTAAAATTCTCAGAGAGTATTTGGAAAAAAAGAAATATTCTGTATTATAAGGCATTAAGCATCATTGCAAAAGATAAACTACTTAGTTTGGCCGAAAAGACCAAAAAAGATACTGCTCACAATTGGTGGGATATCTTTACTGGTTGGTCAAAATCAGGAAAAAAACTGTTAAGTTGGTTGATACATCCTGTATTAGTAGTGTTAGGCATTATAGTCATACTAACTATCTGTAATTGCTACCTAAGTTGTCATTTGCGAAAAACTTATAGAATTCAACAAATCATGATGGTTAACCTAGATAAACTGGGAAAGTTTTCAATGTCTACAACTAAAGTTGAAAAGTTGGGGGGAAGTGTAAAATGGTCTAGGGTGCCATTTCTGCTGGTGGAAGAATAAGAGAACAGACGTTACAGAGCTTAGAATTTTCTGCGAAGTCAACAGGATGTTTTTTGTCTGGTGGACAAAACAGAAAGAAATCACTGAAAGCCACTTTCAGCAAATAGGAAGTTAAACTTTTTTTGCAAGGGGGCAATCCCGCATACCCCCAACATATATACATGTGTGTGTGTGTGTGTCTGTGTGCCCGTGTATGTATATAGCATGAGAGTCTAGAATAGAAAGGAACTTGGAGTTGAAGTAAGCTACAGCATCATCAAGAGGCAGTAGTTTAAGAGGGGACCAGTTGCAAGCATTGAGTTCTGCTAGGAACCTATCAGGGTTAAAGTTTTTATTTGTTCTGACCATTTTGTATTTAGTTAGGTTAGGGGTAGCAGTTTTATGTCTGATTAGGCAAGTAAGAACATGGTCACTTAAATCATCTGGTAATGTACCTACTGTGTAAGTATGTTGGTGACTATTTATCAGAATCCAATCCAATATGCTTTCTTTATTGTTAGATTTGTTAGTTCTAGTTGGGTCCTGAATGGTTTGAGAAAAAACATGAATATTTAGGAGGGAGGAGGGGTTTAGAGTGGTGCAGGTTTTCCAGTCTATGTTGATATCACCCAGGACTATGGTTTCTTGTGGGAATTGAATAGCGAGCCAGCTAAGGATCTCTTCTAGTGCACTAATGCTATTTCCAGGGGGGAGGTAGGTGCAGATTATATAGATGGATTTGTGGGAGTTAAGCTGAAGTTTAGAGATAAGGATTTCAGCATTACTTACAACGGGAGGTTTTTCATGGATGATAGTAACTTGCAATCCTGTTTTATAAAGTATTGCAATTCCGCCACCCTTTTTGGCTTTGTGATCTAGTCTGAAGATGTTATAGCCGGGGGGGGGGGGGGGGGGCTGATCTCCCTGGTTTGGGTTGTTGGTTTGAGCCAGGTTTCAGACAGACAAAGGATGTCAAATGAGTGTATGTCTAGCAGTGCATGGAGGTGGGCAATTTTATTATTAATGCTATGGATGTTAAGGTGAGCTATAGAGAGGGAGTTTGGAGGATAGGTTTGAGTATGACGGTGGAGGACAGAGGGAGTTTATAGTACCAGTGTTATTTGGGCCAGGGTTGGGATGAACGTCACCCACTAGAAGGGAGAGAAATAATCTTATTTTTAGGTTGAAGGGTTTGGTGAAGATGTGTAAAGATTTTCTGTATATGTGATTAGTGTAAGAAATGTGGAATTTCCTATGAAATTTTGGAAGAAGGTAGTTGGGAGAAGAAATTATGTTTGAGAATGGATGGAATGTGTTTTTGGAAGGTGAGTAAGTATTGTGAGTGAGAAGGTATGGTTCTTTGAGTCTAATTTGTTCCTATGAGGTAAGAAGGTACAGTAGCATAAGGTAAAGAAAAAGTAAGAAAAGAAGGATATGTTTTAAATGTTATGTTATAAACAATGTTTTAAACAAACAATACATATCAAAGATACTACTCTTCACAGATGATATGCTATTAACACAACCATTACAGAGTCTTCTTTTAAACAAGTACGGAATAAAATTAAAAACTTTACTGATATTTCTGGACTGAAATTAGACAGAAACAATACAAAATGTGTAATCATTTGCAAAGAAAAAAACCCCACAAACTGCAGACACAGGAACTAACAAACACAAAACAATGAAAAAGATACACTGCTGTCAGCTGGATACAGCTTATTCCAAGAAAAAAATCGATTAAGCGCTTTCGTCCCTGCACACTAGGACTTCTTAAGAATCAATCCAAAACACCACCAGCACACTTATATAACATAATTAACTAGTTAATGACCATTTAAAAATGTAAAGGTACCTTGTTAAAATTTGTGCTGTCATTTTTAAAAAACATTCATATTTTAAATAAATAAAACTTCTTATGATCAAAAATTTTTAATTATAACCAAAACAAAATTACTATCTAACCTTCTTTTTTATACAATAGCCCTGTTATTTAGTACAGGCATCAGAGAGATGCTATCATTTAAACCAGGGGCTTGTGTAGCATGTAGCTTTGTCTGCCATTTCATTTCTCTTTCTTCTATCTTGGATTTAAAATCCCCATATCTGGGATTTACCTTAACAGGTTCTAATATCCTAAACCCATAATTCTTAAAGGAGGGGCGTTTCATAGAATGTTTAAACAGGGCATTGTTGGGACTGCCAGTCGAGATGTGGTAAAGACGCCTCTCCGTTTTACCAACATAAAATGCTGGACAAACCAAACACTTAGCCAGACAAATTATACCTGTAGTTTGACAATTACATTTCACAAAAACAACTTTAGAAACCAGATCATTCTCTAAATAAATTTCTCTTGCCTCTATAATAAACTTGCACTGCGAACATCTCCCACATTTAAATGTTCTCTTATTATGATCTCCTTTATTATAATTACTACCTGTACTTATTTCTAAACTTGACTTAATGTTGACACCTGTTTTGTAAACAAGAGGGATGTGATCCTAACAAAGAATAAACAGAGGGGTTACTTTTTAAGATGTTCCAGTTAGTTTCCACTATGTTCTCAACTACATTTGCCATTAGGCCATAGGGAACTACCAGTGCTCTTTCAAATGTGTTCTTTCCAGTTGTAAACTTTTTTTCATGAAAAACTCTACCCAATAAAGGTGTATACCTTTTGCCCTATTGTCATTCAGCATACCCTAAAATGTCATCTGCTAAACAAGGTGGATATTCTCTGGTGTAAAACATGTTTGCCACCTTCCTAAGTTCCTTACCAACATCTTCATAATGAGATGTCATCTGGGCTACTCGAATAAATTGCCCTTTTACAATACTTTTCTTTTGACTTATAGGGTGGCAACTAGTGAATTCTAAATAGGAATTGCTGAATGTGGACTTAAATCCATTCTTGTGTCAAGATAATTAATTCCCACTTTATTACTTCAGTGGGTAAGTTTTAAAAAAACTGGATGAATTATTAAGATGTTCTATAAACCCACATATTTCTGTTTCGGGATAAAGATTTAACTTTCTTGATTATAGACATAAAAGACCTTTTTACATCGATACCAAGGGAAGAAGGGATGGATATGTTTTTTGAAGAAAAAAAAATAAATATATATATATATATATATATATATATATATATATATATATATATATATATATATATATATATACACACACACACACACATATATATATATATATATATATATATATATATATATATATATACACACACACACACACACACACACATACATACACACACATACACACAGTGGATATAAAACATTTACTTTACACACCCCTGCTAAAATTACAGTTTTTCTGTCATATAAAAAAATGAGACCACAATACATCATTTCAAAACTTTTCCCACTTTTAATGTGACCTATAACCTGTATAATTCAACTGAAAAACAAACAAATCTGTTAGGGGAAAAATATAAAAAATAAAAAAAGTACAATAAGCTGGTTGCACAATTGTTTACACCTTAAACTAATACTTTGTTGAAGCACCTTTTGATTTAATTACAACATTCAGTCTTCTTGGGTAGGAGTCTAACAGCATGGCACATTTTGACTTGGCAATATTTGCCCACTCTTCCTTGCAAAAGAACTCAAAATCAGTTAGATTGCAGGGGGCATCTCTTGTGCATAGCCCTCTTCAGATCACCCCACAGATTTTCTATTGGATTTAGGTCTGGGCCATTCCAAAACTTTAATTTTCTTCTGGTGAAGCCATTCTTTTGTTGATTTTAATGTATGCTTGGACTTATTGTTGTGTTGAAATTGTCAATATACTGGTAGATCAATTCAGTGCAAACATCACCCCCCTCTCACCCCCTAAAGGGCCCATCTCAATACCGAAAGATTGTCAAATTCCAGTAATAACAGCTACACAGGTAAAAAAAAACGCACTCTACAAAGCTAAGAACACAGCATCCATGGGACCAGATGACATCCCAGGCTGTGTACTACATGAACTACAAAATGAACTGGCACCTCACCTAAGTGTCATGTTTAATCATAGCCTCACCTTAGGCTTTGTGCCCAATGAATGGCACACAGCTACAGTTGTCCCACTCCACAAGGGGGATCCACCTTGGATCCCGGGAACTACCATCCCATCAGTCTGACAAGCCTGATCTGCAAGGCCATGGAACGTATTATCATGGAACTTCTAAACAAAGACATCGGCAACCTTCAAACACTGGATCCCACGCAGTTTGGGTTCGTGAAGGGCCAATCTTGTCTCCTGAATCTGAGTGACTTCTTTGAATCAGTCTCCAGAGCCGTGGGGACAAGAGTATGGTGGTCCACACAGCCTATCCGGACCTCGCCAAGGCCTTCGACACCATCCCCCACTCTGGAATCATAGATAAAGTTACTAAGCTGGGCATTAATCCCTATGTCACTCAATGGGTTGCCAACTGACTTACTGACAGAACCCCACACTGTAAAAGTAGCTGACTCCAAATCCAGCTCCAGACAAGTGGAGTACCTCAGGGTTCAGTCCCGGGACTGCTCTTGTTTGGCATCTGCTTCTCTGAAGTACAGGCCAACTCTAAGGGACTCTGGCTAACAAAGTTTGCAGATAACTGCAAACTGGGAGCCATTACTGAATCCCCAAATGATGTGGACATTCTACAAAAAGGGCCTTACAGAAACAGATGCTTGGTGCCAGAGCCATGGGCTCGAGCTCAATGCCAAGAAATGTATAGTTATCCACTTTGGGGAAAAAACATGTACCCATGAATTACCACATAGGTGGCAGTACACTAAACACCGAAAGTGTGATGAGACTTAGGGGACACAGGTGGACAGTAGTCTCACCTCCGATAACCACATCGCCACAACAGTCAGGAAATCCTTCTATGTGGCACGCCTCATCACTAAGGGCTTTTCATCCAGAAAAAAGGAGGTCATTGTCCCACTGTACTCATCCCACATTAGACCCATTATAAAATATAACGCCCCATTTGGAATGTACCTCTCAAGACATCTGCAACAACTGGAAAGGCTGCAGAAATACCTCACTAAAAGAATCACAGGCCTAAAGCAGATGCCCTACGCTGACAGTCTAAAAAAACTCCACCTATATTCTGTCGCATATCGTCTACTCAGAGGCGATCTCTGCTTAACATACAAGACCATGTCAAACCCACAGCTGCTGGACATGCTACACTTAAAGAAATCGCACTCCCTCTGGAGACGCACGCTCCAGGGATCTAAACCTTGTCATCACAATGAACAAAACATGCTGGAGGGATAGGTTCCAGACCCAGACACTCCCCACTTACTGGAATAGACAGCCCATACATGTCAAGCAGAGCACCTCTTTGGCCCTCTTCAAAAGGAACCTTGATGATTGGATGGGAGATAGGAAATTCACCCCGGGGATCACGTCAGTCGCCCTGCTACACAGGGGTCCAGGGAAGTAAATACTGTGGGAAGAAATAGCCAGGGAATTGTTATGGCTAGGCTTGTATAGGCCCTAGGGCCGATAGCCTAGTACCAACCTAAGAAGCTATGAAAAGTGAAATTCCTCTTCATCTTTCTAGAAGACGCATGAAAGTTTTGGGCCAAAAGTGACTGGCATTTGGAACTGTTCATAATTCCCTCCACCTTGACTAAACCCCAGTTCCAGCTGAAGAAAAGCAGCCCCAAAGCATGATACTGCAACAAGCATGCTTCACCATGGAGATGGTATTCTTTTGGTAATGTGAAGTGTTGTTTTTGTGCCAAACATGCCTTTGGAACTGTGGCCAAAAAGTTCAACCTTGGTCTCATCAGACCTAAACACATTTTCCCACATGCTTTTGGGAGACCTGATGTATTGTTTTGCAAATTTTAGCCAGGCCTGGACTTTTTTCTGTGTAAGGAAAGGCTTCCATCTTGCAACCCTACCCCATAGCCCAGACATATGGAGAATACGGGAGATTGTTGTCACAAGTAGTACACAACCAGTACTTGCCAGAAATTCCTGCAGCTCCTTCAGTGTTGCTGTAGGTCTCTTGGCAGCCTCCCTGACCAGTTTATGTCTTGTCTTTTCATTAATTTTGGAGTATGGTCAGTTCTTTGCAAAGTCACTGTTGCCCCATATTTTCTCCACTTTTTGATGACTGTCTTCACTGTGTTCCATGGTACATCCAATGCTGTGGACATTTTTTTGTACCCTTCTCCCTACTGATACCTTTCAAGAGTGAGATACCTTTGATGCTTTGTAAGCTCTCTGCGAACCATGGCTTTTGCTGTAGCAGACAACCGAGTAAATGTCAGGAAAATCCTACTAGGACAGCTCAACTTTATTTAGGGTTAATCAGAATCTTTTTTAATTGATGGCAGGTGTGTACCCAAGAAGACAGAATACTGCAATTAAATCAAAAAGTGCTTCAACAAAGTATTAGTTCAAGGGTGTGCACATTTATGCAACCAGCTTATTATACATTTTTTAGTTATTATATTTTCCCCCTAACAGATATGTTTGTTTTGCAATTGAATTGTACAGGTTATAGGTCACACTGAAGAAGGGACAAGTTTTAAAATGATTTATTGTGGGCTCATTTTTTTATATCACAAAAGCCTGGCATTTTAACAGGGGTGTATAAACTTTTTATATCCACTAATATATATATATATATATATATATATATATTTATATATATATTATATATGTGTGTGTGTGTGTGTGTGTGTGTGTGTGTGTGTGTGTGTGTGTGTATATATATATATATATATATATATATATATATATATATATATATACATATACATATATACATATATATATATATATACATATATATATATATATATATATATATATATATACACACACACACACACAAAAACACACACATACAGAATATTGGAATGATAAAATTAACTTGATAATTGATTTTATGGGTCTGGTATTGGACTACAACTACATCTACTTTGAGGGGGAATATTTTAAACAGAAAAAAGGTGTAGCCATGAGTGATTCCAGTGCCCCTACTTACGCTAATATGGTCTTATTAGAGTGGGAACAGAATAATGTTTTTAATAGTGGGTATTACCAATACATTAACTTATATGTTTGTTTTCTGGATGATATTTTTATTTTACGGAAAGGACCCGAAACAGAAATATGTGGGTTTATAACATCTTAATAATTCATTCAGAAAGCTACTGCTGTGGTAGCTTTTGGCTATATGGGTTGTATCCTGCCTATAATACAACAGCCTTCATAACTCTTCATCCCACTCCTTCACCTTGACTGCTGATTGGACAGCCTACATGTGGGAAATCATAAGTCCAAGTGAAGAAATCTTCAGTACTTTTATTGCAACCTCAAGAGGAGGCAGCTTTGAGTACCTACAAGAGCACCAATCTACCACGCGGCTTCATTTCTGGCAGATATGTCCCACAGGGGAGCCCTTCCACACACAAACTGTTGTTCTTTTAAGAAAATAATATTTATTTTATTTTGTGACTAAATGTGGTATTTTCCTGTTAGGGATCACCTTTTTTTAGCTAAGGGCTTATTTTCTAATTTACAGATTATTTTTTATGGTAAAACTATGCTGTTTATGTAAACTTTTACTTGTTTTTAAACAGGCCAGAAAAAGAAGTTATGTACTCGCCATAACGTTCCATCTGAGTAGTTGTTCTTCATTTGTCTTCAACCTGTGGGTTCATGGATCCATATCGGATCTGACTTGGCCGCATATCCAACATCTGATTCGAGCTCAAAGCTCCTCCCCTTACCCATAAAGCCCCTGTCTCCCTCCTCCCTTCAGATCGAGTTTGCTGCCCAATCAGTTACTCACACCCGACGAAACAGGACGTTGTCACTACCAGAAAAAAATTTCTGAACAAAGAGAAGGACAGCAAACAGCTCAGACAAGGCCGGGGGAAGGAGGGGGGATGGCTGAATGCAAATGAAGAGAAACTACTCAGGTGGAATATTATGTTGAGTGCATAACTTCTTTATCTGAAGTAGCTGTCTTCATTTGATCTTCAACCTGTGGGACAGAGTCCCCAGCTACTAAATACCTGGGTGGCCCTCATGGTAGGA
The DNA here is from genome assembly GCF_019279795.1 of Protopterus annectens. Lineage (NCBI taxonomy): Eukaryota > Metazoa > Chordata > Ceratodontiformes > Protopteridae > Protopterus > Protopterus annectens. Next base: position 692,733,175 of record NC_056733.1, read on the forward strand.
TATTCTGGAGAACGGCGGAGCCAAAGGATGCCCTGTTCCTGGATACAATGTCCAACTTATAATGTGAAATGAAGGTATGAGAGGAGGACCAAGTAGCTGCAGAACAAATATCGCCCAATGAAACCCTAGACCAAAAGGTCACAGAAGTGGCCATAGATCTGGTAGAATGTGCTTTCACCTGACCTGGCGGGGAAATCCCTCGGACAGAATACGCCCAAATGATACACTGGGAAATCCAACGGGCAACAGTAACTTCAGAGATTGGTTTCCTTAAAAAGGGTTTGGAGTAAGAAACAAAAAGCCGGTCAGACTTATGAAATGCTTTTGTCCTGTGTAAACCTAACTGTCTGTGTACAACCAAAAAGTGGAATTTACATTCTCCCTTATTTTGAAAATTTAGAAAGAATATTGGGAGATTATTCATCTGATTAATGTTGGCCTCTGAAGCTACTCTGGGAAGAAAAGATGGGTTAGTGTGCAAAGACACCCTGTCCTTATGAAAAATCATATAAGGGACTTTGACTGATAGGGCTTGAAGTTCCGACACTCTCCTGGCAGAAGCAATGGCAACTAAAAATGCAGTCTTCCAGGACAGAAACTGCATATCTACTGAAGCTGCAGGTTCAAAGGGGGGGTGACACTAAAGCCTGCAGCACTAATGTAAGATCTCACGGTAGTGTAGGATCCTTCATTGGGGGTCTTAGAAGAAAGGTGCCTTTAAGGAAAGACTTGCAAAGCTTTGAAGATACCAAGAAAGCCATATTCTCCCCCATTTGAAAATTAGAAACTGCCGCCAGTTGAACTTTGATGGTGGACGAACTAGCACCTTGTTGAAAAATTCCCGATAAGAATTCCAACACTGCAGAAACTGGAGCAGTAAAGGGATCCAGTGCATGCTACGAAGCCCATACAGAAAAACGTTTCCACTTGCTATAGTATACCTTTCCTGGTAGAAGACTTATGTGCCACCACCAGGATTCATTTGACAGGAGAAGATAAACCGGGAGTCCTGACAATCATGGGAACTGAAGCAATCAAGTAGTGAGCTTCAGGCTGTCCAGGTCTGGATGGGGAATCCCTGAGGGATGAGAAATGAGATCTGGAACTGGATCCAACGTCCATGGTAGAGCCACCAGATGAGACCACAGAGAAGGAAACCAGACTTGGTGAGGCAAGAATGGAGCAATGAGGATCACACAGCTCCCCAGCCTGCAAGCTTTCTGAAGAAATTTTGGTATCAAGGGTAGAGGCAGCTAAGCATACAGAAGACCAGGAGGCCAAGCATAAGTCAGAGCATCTCAGTGGGCTTCCCCCTAAGGGGGATTCAGAGCGAAGAACTCAATGTATTTCGCATTGGAAGGAGAGGCGAATAGATTGCAGCAAGGCTGACCCCACTTGTGAAAGATCTGTTCCGCTACTGAAGGATTCAGAGACCATACGTAAGACATCAGGATAGATCTGCTGAGCCTGTCCACTAAAATATTGGACCGTCCCAGAATGTGCTTTGCCACTAGAAAATGGCATGTGGAGATCTCCCATTCCCACACTCTCATGGCTTTGTGACAAAAGGGATAAGATCTAGTTCCCCCCTGTTTGTTGATGCACCAGACCACTGACATATTGTCTGTCTGTATAGCAATCTGTCCCGAGGGAAGATGGGCATGGGCAGCCTGCAACGTGAGAAGCACTGCCCTCATCACCAAGATGTTGATATGCAAACTGGTCTCATAGGAAGACCATGTGCCTTGAAGTGTCCTTCCCAAGCAATGCCCCCCCCCCTCACTGGGAGGCATCCGTAGTCACCGTGGCCTTGGGAAATGATGGGAGAAAAGGACGTCCCCGGAGCAGATCCAGGGAATGAATCCACCACTGAAGAGAGTCCCTGCATGCTCGAGAGATTCGAACAGGGTGAGACAATGGGAGATATAACAGAGATCATTGTACGGAAAGGGTCCACTGAAGAATCCGCATGTGAAGGTGTGCCAAGGGTAAAAGATTGATCATGGCCGCCATGGACCCCCAACACCCATAGTACCACTTCTGCCATCAGAGAGAAGAACATAAAGAACATGTAGCTTCAGACTGCGTATCCTGGCTGGAGTAAGGAAAGCACTTGTCTGAATTGTGTCTAACCAAACCCCAATGAAGTCTAAGGTCTGAACTGGGGCCAGAGATGATTTGCTGAGACTGATGGTGATGCCTAACCTCCGGGCTAGTAATAGAAAGGAATCCCTCACTTGACAAAGTTGATGCCTGGAAGGGGCAGCGAAGAGCCAATTGTCCAGGCAGGGAAATACCTCAAAACCCTGGAGTCTCAGGTGAGCTGCTACTACTGACATCACTTTGGTAAACACCCTGGAGGCTGTGATGAGACCAAAGGGGAAGCACTCTGAACTGATAATGATTGGCTCCTAGCCGGAAGTGGAAGAACCTCCAACAGTGACTGTCCATCTTAATGTGATTGTATGCATCCTGGAGGTTGATCGAGCACATCCAATAGTTCTCCTGCAGGAAGGGCAGGATAGACTGAAGGGTGACCATCTGGAATTTCGTCTTGGCCACTGACAGGTTCAAGGTGGATAGATACAGAATTGGTCTTAGGTCCCCTGTTTCTCTGGCACTAAAATGAACCTAGAATAAATGCCTAATCCGAACTGGTCTTGGGGGAACGTGTTGAATGACACGTTTTTCTAGCAGCTTTGCTATTTCCAGTGCTGCATCCTCCTGGTGCGTGGGTGGAATGTCCGGGAGGTGTTTTGGTGCTAGAGGCAGCTCGAGGAATGGGAATGAATAACTTCTGGATATAATCTGCAACACCCAATGATCTGTTGTGATGGACTCCCACTCTGTTAGGTGTAGTAATAACCGGCCCCTGACTGCCTCCAGAGTCGAGCAGTCGGGCATCCCTTTAGGGCTGCTGCATGGGTCTGTCTGAGAAACGTTCTCGAGACCTGTAATTTCTCGGACTCCCTCTGCCTCTAAGGCGACGTCTGTCACATTCCCCCTCTCTTCCTCTGGAGGAAGGTGTGTCCCGAGCGTCTCAGGAAAAAGTCTGAGATTTCTGGAACCACATCTTCTTAGTCCCTCACTGATTCTTAGAAAAAGATCGTTAAGGGGTGGAGAAGTGGATCCTGATGCAGACAGAGTCTTCCCATCCTTCTCACTCTAAACTAACATCTCAAGTACCAACTTTCCAAACAGGGAGGAACCGTCATACGGGGCATTAGTGAAGGATGTCTTAAAGGGTTCCAAGAACTGACAGAGCCAGGCGTGTCGCCTGATGGCAATGCCTGTACCAGCTGCTCTAGCAGCTCCATCAGTAGCATGGGAGAGGAGACGCATAGAAGAATTTGCAACTGACTTTAGAGTGGCCATACGAGTTGAAAACTTCTTCTTGTCCTCCGCCGACATGGACTCAGGGGTCAACTCAGCGATCTCCTTCACTAGGTAATGCTGAATCACATGTGCTATGTAATTCAGCACTCTTACATAAAAAGTCACTGAAGCGTACACCCGCTTCCCGAAGCGGTCCATCGCCCTTGACTCTCGGTCCAGAGGATGAACCGTAGAGCTCTCCTGGGCAAGCTCTTTCCTAGTGGCAGCTGCCACCACCATAGCATCAACCGGGGATCCCTTATTCCAGTGTGACCTATCTGAAGGGGGGCTCAAAACTTTACCTTGATGTTTGGGGATGGGCTCCACCATGTCCGGTTCCTTCCACGCCCGAGATGTTATCAGGTCCACTAAAATATCTGAGGGAAGGGACACCCAGGAAGTAGAGGGTCCTGGGCAAAAAGCCTCAAGGAACACAGGTTTGTCTGAGGTAGGTTTCTAGACAGACCACCCACCTCCCTGGCGGAGAAGTTCCATGATGTCTCCAAATGAGATATCCTCAGAGGGTGATTGAGGGGAACCTTCCCCTTCCTCCAAATCGGTGTCTTCAGTGAGAGACTCCGGTGAGGAGTCTAAGTGCCTCCTCTTGCATGTATGTTTATGAGGGAGCTCCTCAGTAGGGATCTCTGGGGAGGATTTGCCAACATCTTGCTGCTCCCAAGCGGAAGCTTCCTGAGGCAAAATGGCTGCAGGCTGTCCCTGAGATGGCAGGATGTCCGGAACCATACCCGAAACAGAGGGGTCAGGGCGGAGTCCGAGGACGAGATGGTCATGGGTCTCGATGAAATCAACAGAACCCTCTCCGCCATATCAAAAGCTGAAGGGGAACGGACATCCTGAGAAAGGCCAAATGGAGATGTCACCCTCTGACCCGATGGAGCCACAGCTGAGCATCCAAGTGCCGAGATATTGAGAGGAAGGCTGCACTGACACACTTGGAGCCAACACCAACCCCTTGGATTTGACGTTGAGGCTCTGAGAGCTTATCAGATCCAACCCAGTCGGATCCGACCTGCTCAAAGTCATAGCCTGGGTAGAGGTACTGTCAGCACCAACCCCTCGATCCCGAGAGTGCTCGGATCCAAGGGCTCCAAAACCGAAGGTTGCATCGGAGAAGGAGTAATGCGGGTGAAAAAGGGCTGCGTGCTCCTCACTCCAGAGGGAGAGGGAGCAGGCAAGACTCCTATTTGAATCTGGGTGCGGAAAACTTTCACATCATACTGTCCATCTCCGCTTCACTAAGGCTCTGGGTGGAGTGGGAGGAGGAGGCGACTGATACCGGCCTGGAAAGGCAGTGAAGTGAAGCCTACCTTGGCAACCGGATCCGGAGGTCCTCTGGCTCCAGGGAGAACAGAGCCGGGGAGACTCTGGTCTTTGAGCTGACCTAGATTTAAGTGGGGGGCCGGTTGGAGCCAAGCGATCCAGAGATCGCGTTCTCGGCCTATTCTTCTTGGATGACTTATCCCCATCCTTGGGCCTCTTAGAGGGAGTTTGAGTTCCTGAGGCTGGGGAGGAGGTAGAAACAGAAGCTGCAGCTGGGGGTGCAGGGACTTGAGTCCTGGAAGAGGGAAGAAGGCCCTTGAGTATTAACTTATCCCTCCTGTCCTTCAGTGCCCTGGGATTAAACCCGGCACAGATGGAGCAGGAGGTCTGAAGGTGGGCCGCCCCCAGACACACTATGCACAGAGTATGGCCATCGGCTGGGGAAAGCTTATGGCCAGACACTGTGCATTTTCTGAATCTTGGCTTGGGAGTGTCCGACATTCCCAAAGCAGGCCCAGCACACACACACAAGCACTCAAACACACACGCTAAGCAGAAGGGAAAGGAAAGAGAAGAAAAGTTTTTTTTTTTTTTTAAACCAGCGACCACGTGAAAGGAGAGGTAGAAAGAAGAGAGAGAGATGTAAACTAGAAGACAGAGAGTTATCCCCAAAAAAAACCACTTACCACACTTACAATGCAGAGAGCTCAAACTATGAAGCTGACTTTACAGGTGGCAAACAAGATCTGAAGGGAGGAAGGTGAGATGGGCATTATGGGTAAGGAGAAGAGCTTTGAAATCGGATCAATTGCTGGATATGCGGCTGAGTCGGATCTGTGAATCCACAGGTTGAAGATCAAACACTTCTATGACAACCTACTTTCCAATCAACTTGTCCCAGCACTACTTACAGGTTTCATACCCCATCTTCAGCTACAGCATGGATACTTATTTTGGTTATGCTGGCTCTTCTCCCTCTGTATCTAAAAAGAAAAAAACAAAAATAGCTTTTGCCACCACTGCAGACTCAGTCAGTGCCTCAGCTGTTAGTAAATGAACATGTAGTGGCTATCCATTGTTCCTCAGACCACTCACGTTCTTCTCCTGGTTCCTGTCGTATACTCCTTTCAGCCACTAAGGACTGGGGATTAACCACGTCCTCTTCAGCTGTTCCAGTGTCCATTACAGGTATGAGAGAACCATCTTCTTTGGGTCAGGGAGATCCTCTGGGGATGCTTCTCAGAGTAACTGGGGAAAGAGATCTCAAGATGGGGCTAAACTGCTATCTCCTAGTAGATCTTCGCTCAAACTGTTACCTTCAAAGAAAAACAGAAGGTTAGACACTGTTCATCTGAAGACAAGGGGTCTGTTAAAAAAAAGATGACTTTCTCATGTTAGGTAAGCAGTTATTATAGGCTGCTAATCCTGGTGCTCAGTAATCCTTACCTGAGGACAATATCACTAAAGAAATCCCTCAGGAAAATCTGTCAAGAGGATTCTGACAGAGATAGGGCTTCCTCTCATGATGATTCACAAACCCATAATTCTGATTTAGAGGAAACTTGCTCCTTTCTTTCCTTTAGAGAAATTTTCTCTCTCAGACTATTTCCATGACGAATGAGATATTTTTGTGGGAAGCGGTGGGTGTCCCAGATATTATTACATGTTAAAAGGGAATACACCGCAATATATACCCATTCCTCCCATTTCGTCAGCCTTTGAAGAAGTATTTAATGCTGCCTGTAATAATCCTGACTCTAAACCTTCAGTCCTCAAAAAGGCAAATAGACTGTATACAGTACCTCAAACTTTTGTTTTCTCATCTTATATCAGATGTAGCTACAATATCTACATCTTTGCCAGCTGGCAACAAATTCTTAGTTAATATCAACCCCTCCCAGTGGGTAAAGAAGGCAAGGTGTTGGACAGATTTGGTAAGACATTTTTCTGTTCATCCACATTAGCTTATAGAACTTTTTATTCTGGTTTGTGCAAACAGTTTGAAGGAGTATTCTGCCTCTCTTATTTCAGAGGATTGCTCCTTTCTGAATTCTACTGTTTCTAACATTTCTCAAGTATCTAAACATACTTTGAAGCATGTGTATGATTGTGCAGATACTACACTAGGGCCACTGCAGTACTGAGGTGATACACCTGAGTACTTGACCAAAAGTTTGCTGATGAAGTTTTATTTGGCCCTTCTGCTTCTTAGGTCCTTAAACAATTTGATAAGAGGGAATTCGGGGAGCGCCTAAGATTTTTTAGTCTATTTACAAATCTCACAAATCCTCTTTTCCTTTTCATACCTGCAGTGTAATGAGTGTCTAGCCACCTGGAATATGGAATGGCAAAGGTCCAACAATTCCTTAGAAATGTTCTTGTCCTCCAGGAAGGATATCTTTTCCCTCATTTTATCTAAAATACTTTGTTGGTGTGTTATCATATGAAACTGGCAGTTAAGGGATCTTGTGATTAGGGTAGCAGAAGTGTAGACTTTTTTTACTAGACCTATCAAGGGCACTGCTTTCTTTGTTAGTAGGTAAAGGGTTCTTTAAAGAGATGGCTCTTCCTCCATTGGGACCTGGAGTGACAACCTCTGGGTCAGCAGAGGAGGTTTTTAAAGAGGTGTTTATGTGAATCTAGCACTCTGCAAAACCTCTCTGGTTTTCAAGGGGTTGGAGGCAGGGAAACTGGGTTCAGGAAAGAGTCCATAAAAGCATCCTCTACCACCTCCAATACAAGAGGAATAGCCAAAGGGTTGTGTTCTAGGAGGTCAAGGGACTCCTAACCCTCTTTTTAGATTGTGCATATTTCCACTGGAAATATTCCCTCATGGAATGGACTGTATCCCCAAAAGTGATATCTTCAAAAGGTGAAGATGAAGGCAGAGTGTCCTCAGAATCTGAATATTCAAAAGACGTAGCAAGGGTCCGTCCTCAAAGACAAACTCCTCCTGGTCAGAATCCTCATCTGAATCAGCGGGTTCAGAAAACATTTCAGGGGTAGAATCCCTCTTCCTTTTCCCTAGGAAAGACTCCAAAGGGGGCTGCCTAGCTCTGACTAAGAAGATAAGGTCCTCAGCTAACCTGATCAAGTTTTGCTGATAACCTGCTGAGTGGGAGCCGATAGGCCTAGGCATAACACTTGAGGTAGAACCCTTCTTAGAAGTAGCTTTGGCCTTGTGCCTAGGTACATCCGCAATCCTGCCACCATTCTCTTTGTAAGGACGAAATGATGCGGGGCTGATGTCTCAAAGGAAAGTTGCCGGTACAAGATTGCTCATCGGAAGCAGAGGTCTGCTGAGCGTCTCTGGACCCGACCGACACACTGAAAGCCAAGGCTTGTGCAGAAGAAGTTGAGGGACCTGGCAGCATGTCGGATTCTGTAAGGGTCTCAACAGAGGCCTGAGCCACCACCTTGGTTGTCGAAGGGGCCGCAAAAGCATCTTACCCTCCTCAGCAATAATGAGCCTTGGGAGGGCTGGTAGACAGTGAATGATTGTCATCAGAGTCCCTAAGCTTCTCTTTTTTCCTTGCCCTTCTTATGCTTCGGGAGTTCAACCTTGGGACGACCAGTGGATGCCATCGAATGATGCAAGGAGGACAGCAGACTAAGATTTTGGCCCTACCCCTGATGGTCCTAGAATTGAAAGGGGTGCGAAAACGACAACTAGGGACATCGTGATCCTGGCCTAGACAGGTGATACACAAAGTATGAAAGTCTCAGTGTGGGATTTGCTTACCACAGCGGAGGCAATTGTAAGCCTTATCTGACATGAGTCAAAACAAGAAAGAGAGTTTCCCAACGGGGTACGTAGCTTTTGAAGACCCCTCTCTAGTGCGGACCAACTAACGCACTAAAACACTGCTTCAGGGTCCGACGGCAGGAAAAGACTGATGTGGCATTGGCTGGTTCCCTTTATACCCAAGCATACTGACATCAGGGTAGGGAGTCCTCCAGCCTTAGGAGGAGGAAGATTTTTACTCTGGTAGTTGGGTCAGCAAAGGGCTTCCACAGCAGGAAATCCCAGAAGTCAGGACTGCAGCAGTGAAACACGAAGAACATACAAGGTCTCTTCCAAAAAAAACCACAGTCTAATATTTCACAATTACTATGCCAGCATTCTATCCCCCATACCCTCACATCCTGTCCCTACCTCTCAAAATCTGTCTCAGAACTTTCTGTTTACATTCTCCTTTGGCAACATACTCTTCCAGACTGCCAAGTGTGGTTCAGGAGGGGTACAAACTGGCACTGTATACAAATATCTGCTTTCAGAGGAATCGACCCCATCCTCTGAAACATAGTTTTGTCTTCATGTTCTTTATGACTTACTAAACATAGGTGTCATAGAACCAGTGCCTTTAGTTCAAAGAGGCAAAGGCTTCTACTCTAGAATGTTTCTTGTGCCAAAGAAAGAACCTTCTTGGAGGCCAGTTCTGGATTTTTCCTTTCTGAGTCTGTATGTGAAAGTACCAAAGATCAAAATGATGGCCAATCAAATACTGTTTCTCCTCATACCTTCTTTGACTGTTATGGTAACATTAGATCTACAAAAATGCTTATCACATTCTGATAGTCACAGGCTTCAAGAAGTTTCTCAAACTCCCTGTGAATGAGTCATGTTATCAGTTCTCTGCATTACCCTTTGGGCTGTCTATAGCTCTGAAGATGAAAGAAATGTTTATAGATGACCAGACACCGTACTACTGTATCTGTTATTTTTTATTTGTATTAGAACAAATTCTTGCCAATCAGTTAATTCTTTCAGAGTTATTTCAATTTTATTATAACATGGCTAGACACTTGAAAAGACCGATGGAACACTCAGTCCAAGAACGTCACCAAAGAGTGAAACACACTGTCCAGTTTATATACTCTTTTTAACCACTGTTATTTTTAATGTCCTTGTGACTTGTTCTTCTGGTTTCTGTCTGTGTCATGAAAAAGTCCATGGTTATGTCCTTTTTTGGTCCTTGCTGTATCTGAAGACTTTACAAAAAGTTTCTCCACGTCATCTTTGCGTCACTTGAACTGTCTGTATTTTATTTCATTTATTTCTGCATCTGAAAGCTAAAAGAAAGTCATCTTCCTTTTTTCTATAACAGGATGCCTTTACAGTAAGCCCACAGCTATATGTTATTAATATCTAAGCTGAACATGTACAAGAAATAACTGTTCTTGCAAAGCAAGCCATATTATTTTGAAAACTGCTGTTTGGCCTTGCACATTTCCTTCACAGTACACACAGTATAATTTTGGGGAAAGCATTTTAATTTATACAATCTCTATCAATTCCCCTTGTTTAATTAAACCAAGAAAATTGTAAGACAATTTACAACAGAATATGATCTTTAGTACTTTGAATCCCTTGGTCTGTTGCAACATACGAATCCCTTGCATTCAATGCTATTTTAACAATGTTACATTACCAATGGCTGTTACTTGATTAATACTTTTAACAACACAAATCTTATGACGATAAGAGCAATTAATGCGGAAATAATAGCACCCGACCATAGACACACAGCCGTGATTACTTATCTATTTTTAACTGCATTTATGCTTCCTTAAGCAAGTTGTCAGCCTTGCAGTTACACACAAGCATTTATTTCAAAATCTTGTCAAGTTAACCCTTGCTTTACAAAGCAAAACCTTGTATTAGAAACAAGCATATTTTTTTGCACTGCATAATTTTATTATTGCTTTGGGAAAAGAATATTTACAGGAAATTGTGATATTATGTACTTAATAGCCTTTTTTTTATTGTTAACAGTTACTTGTTTGACAGTTTTAGGACACATCTCCTCTGTTATATCTGAGATAGCTCCATAAGTTGCATTTGCTATCAACTTTGTAACTTTCCATATTGCCTTAGTGGCATCTATAGTCATCTCTCCTTACCAATCTGGGAGTCCAGATAAATGTACAAAAATCTTCCTTGACTTTATCACAAAGGACTGTATTTCAGAGCCTACTTCTAGGCATCTCTCAGTAAAAGGTTTTCCTTACTCAGAAGAATATAGATGTTTTTAGGACAGTATAGAATTTTATCTGGAAACTTTCCCGAGCTTCTCCAGTGTCAAGACTTCTTGCAAAAGAATATCTTGGGATTCTAGGGTTCATAGCTTCTACAATTCTTATGATTCCTCTCGCCAGATTACACACGAGGAAAACTCAATGGTTTGTAAAAATAAACAAACACATGGACCCAACATCTTGATCCTCTGGAATTTCAGATTCCAATTTTGGGCTTTGGCAAAAACAAACTGCACTAGAGCAGACGGAAAATGTCTCCAAATCCAAGTCTCTCCTTCTCTCCCCAAACCCCAAGTCAATCTGCTACAAAATATGCCTCAGTTTTTCGTTGGGGAGAAGTTTCTATTACGTTAAAGTTGCAAGGCCTGTGGAATGCCTCATTTAGAATAAAGCAAGTAAATGTCAGAGATGCTGGCTGGGATCCATTCCTTGACATCTCTTCATCATCTGTGGTCCCCTGGACATCTTCAGGTGATTACAGACACCACCACAGTGATGTGGTACATAAACAAACGGAAGAACACCAGGTCATTTCCTCTGTGCAGACAGGATATGACTGCTTGGGAGGTAGTTCTCAAGCACTATTTAACCCACCAAAGATCTTACATTTTGTCAGAGCAAAATATAAAAACAGGCAAGTTGACCAGGACCAAGACCATGGCAGATTCACGAATGGAAGTTGAATGAGGGGGGAGTCCTCGCAGGAGCTGATCCAGTTGTAGCAGTTTTGATCCTTCAACCTCTGAGATTATGGGCCCAGTAGACATATGCTGTTTCACTCTGCTGTTATAGTCAGGCACCAACTAGAAAAGTCTTCCAAATGTCTAATTAAGATTTTCTAATAGCAAGATTTATTGCCTCATTTAATACCTGCTGCACATCCTGAAAACAGGGCTGCCTAGGAGGCATAACAATCCAGGCAGATGATGTAAAAGAAGAACATTAAATCGTGACAGACACCTCAGAAGAAAACATAGTCTGACTGAAGTAATTATTATAGGTAAGTTGTCACACTGTCAACACAAGCAGTATATTTCCCAAACAGAGCAGCAGAAAACTAATAATACATATAAGCCCCTTACCATTAAAATTAGTACCATCTAGAAAAAATGATGGGTAAGGTAACAGTGCGAGCATAAGCTGTACATATTCAAAAATATACACACTGTAATATAAAATACTGTCAGTACTTTGAAGTAAGATCTAATATGACAGCAAAAATGGCAAGCAAGTTACAGTGTTAACCTAGGCACTGCACGAACTGGCGATCTCCTTTCCCAAGTAAAAACACTGCTTCATACCAAAAGGCCAAAACACAACAGCAGGTGTGTATACGCAGCATGTTTTTTAATCAAATAAGCCCCCTTACATAGTTGCAGCTAAATACAGTGGTTCTGAATGGGAAACAAATGTTAGTATAGAAATACTGGGTTTCTCAAAAGGCCAGTAACGCTGTAAAAAAAAAAAAAAAAAAAAAAAACAGTAAAAATAGTCTATATGATTACTGTTTTTAATGAATTATATATACACATACAAAATATATATTACATACATAAAAAGCACAGTTTTGTACCTACCATAAATGTAGACGTTCGAGTGTAGACACTTCTGCAGTCCACTTGGGTTATCCTGCCGTCAGGCGGTCCCGCAGTTGGCCAGAGTTCCAAAGTCTTGGTCCGGCGTCGGTTGCTGTCGCCTCCTCCCTGACGTCAGTGCGACAGGGGTATATAAGATGCAGCCGACGCCATTTTCTTCAGTTTTTCTTGCCCCAGATGTCAGGTGCCTCTAAATATGTAGGCAATTCCAACTGCTAATAAAACATACATAAGAAAAGCAAAAAACAACTTACAGCTACCAGCAATACTCCCCATAGGTAGTAAGGGTAGAAGACATAGGTACGTAACAGCCAGGAAGAGGGGAAGGAGGGTGGGTAACCTGGACTGCAGCAGTGTCTACACTCGAACATCTACATTTATGGTAGGTACAAAACTGTACTATGTTCATCGCGTTACACTGCTGCAGTTGTTACACATGGGTAGAATCCCAAAGCTGAGGAAGGGTGGCTGGTCCTATAAGGCATTAGGGGTGGCTATAAGGCCCTGCAGCACTGCAGTGGCGAAGCCAGCTCTGGATTTAGAGTATAGAGGCAGATGGTAATGCTTGGTGAAGGTGTGTACAGAACTCCAAGTTGCTGCTTCCAAAATATTCTTGGTAGGTACTCCCCTGAGGTAGGCAGTTGAAGTGGCTGTTGCCCTGGTGGAGTGAGATCTAATGCTGCTAGGTACAGGTTTTCCATGGTATGTGTAGCAGAAACGTATACAATGTCCTATCCATTTTGAAACAGTCTGTTTTGAAATGGCTTTTCCCTGTGCTCCTGCAGCATATGCTACCAATAATTGCTCAGATTTTCTGAAAGCTTTGGTTTTGTCCAAGTAGAAGCATAACTGCCTGTGGATGTCCAAAGAGTGCAGTAGTCTCTCCCCTTTATTCTGTGGTTTAGGATAAAAAGTTGGCAGGTGAATAGTTTGGTTTACAGCCACACTGGATACTACCTTTGGCATAAAGGTAGGGGTAGGGTTAGTTCGTAAAGACACCCTGTCCTGGTAGAAAATGAGGAAAGGTTCCACTGCCATTAGTGCCTGTAATTCTGAAACTCTTCGTGCTGATGTTATTGCCAGGAGCAGAGCAGTTTTCCAAGAGATATATTTTAATTCTGCTGTGTTGGCTGGCTCAAAAGGAGGTAAAGTTAGTTTCTCCAAAACAAAGTTGAGGTCCCAAGTTGGAGTAGGTGCCCTACGGGGCGGTCTTATGTTTTTAGCCCCTCTGGGGTACTGTTTTAACAGAGGATTAGAGAAAATTGGTGGATCCGTGTTGTAATGAGCAGAGATGGCAGAGGCGTGGATCTTGATGGATGAGAAGGAGAGTCCTTTGTCCAGCATCTCAGTTAAGTATTGTAGCATCTGAGGAATGTTTGGGACAAGAGGGTCAAGGCTGTGAGCTTGGTTCCAGGCACAGAATCTCTTCCATTTACCCGAATAGGCTTTCCTGGTACTAGGCCTTCTGGCCTCCAGAATGACATCCATAAGAGCTTTGGAGAGAGGCATTGCTTGCTTGACTAAGGAATCTTCATGCAGCTAGGTTTAAGGTCTTTAGCTGGCTGTGTAGTATTTGTTTGTTGTGCTGAGTCAGCAGATGTGAGATTTGAGGCAAAATCCAGGGTGGTTCTTGTGCTAAGCTCCTTAAGATTGGGTACCAGTGCTGGCGTGGCCAGTCTGGTGCAATCAGGATAATCTTTGGCTCTTCCTGCCTGGCTTTTATGAGTACCTTTGGCAGGAGAGGTAGTGGTGGGAAAGCGTACACTTGTAGGTTCCTCCAGCTGAATGAGAGGGCATCCACTTTCCATGCTTGTGGATGGTAACTCCTTGTGCAGAATTTTTGTAGCTGGCATATTTGTGGATTCAACTCCCATTCGTGGGGATCCATGATGTTTCTGCTTAAGTCATCTGCCAGTGTGTTTTTCTCTCCTGGCAGGAATTGCGCTTGCAGATGAACTTGAAGGTTTATAGCTGTGTTCCATAGGGTCATAGCTTGTCTGCATAGGGGGTAGGAGTGAGTGCCCCCTTGGTTGTTTATGTACCACATAACTGTGGTGTTGTCTGTCTTTAGTAGTAGTTGTCCTGAATGCAGCAGGTCCTTGAAAGCTATAATCGCATTTTGTGCAGCTAGCATCTCTTTTTGATTGATGTGAAGATGCCTTTGCTCTGCGATTAACGTGACCTGAATACATCTGCCTGCCATGTGTGCTTCCCAGGAGTAATCCAATGCATCTGTTGTTTTAAGTTTGCCTGGCTGTGGGTTGTGTAAAAGGCTGTCCCTTGTTGAGGTGACAAGCTTGAGCCCACCATTGAAACTCCTGTTGAAGGCAAGGCATTAGTGGTATAACTGTTTCCAAACTTTGACAGTGTTGAGACCATACATTCTTTAGGTACCATTGTACTTTCCTCATATGCAGTCTGGCATATGGATTTAGTAGTGTGCAGGATGCCATGTAACCCAAGGATTGCAGAATTTTTCTTGCAGGGAGCTGGGTCTTTGTTGCCATCAATTGAAAGTATTGAGTCAGTTGTCTTTGTTTGTCTGGCGTGAGATAAGCCATCTGGGCCGTTGTGTACAAGCTGGCACCCAGGAATATAATCTCTTGTGAGGGCACTAGCTTTGATTTCTTTTTGTTTACTGTGTACCCCAGGCAACGTAATAACTTTTTTACAAACGCCAGATGCTTTAGAAGAATGTCCTTGCTCTCTGCTTTAATCAGGCAGTCGTCCAGGTACGGATAAATTTGAATTCCTTTCGGTCTGCAAAATGCAATTACTGGTGCCAGGCACTTTGTGAAGACCCTGGGCGCAGTAGATAAGCCAAAGGGCAGTGCAGAGAATTGGTAGTGCATTGAACTAGCTATGAATCTGAGGTATCTTCTGCAGTTTTGTCTGATAGGGACATGCAGGTATGCCTCTGAGGTCCAAAGTCACGAGCCAAGCTTTCTTGCCCAGCATGGGAAGAAGCTGCTGTAATGTCAACTTTTTGAATTTCAGAACATCTAGGTAAGTGTTTAGAGATGAAAGATCCAGAATGGGCCTCCAGGCTTTGTCCTTTCTGGGTACCAGAAAGAGTCTTGAGTAAAAGCCTTGTCCTTGCTCCTGTGATGGTACCTTTTGAATAGCTCTCATATCCATGAGTGCTGTAATTTGTTTTTGAGCCTCTGCCCATTGATTTGGTGGCAGATTTGGCATTCCTTTTAACCTTGGCAGAGTGTGAAAGTGGAACCTGTAACCTTGAAATACAATGCTGAGAACCCATTTGTCTTTGGTGATCATTTGCCAATTGTGGTAGAAGAGTGCCAGTTTTCCTCCCAAGGGGGCTGCCAAGATTTGTTTGGCAGCTGTAGTGGGAAGTCATTGGAGCTGCTTTTTATATGGGTGTGGCCTGTCTTTCCCTTCTTTCTGGCCTGATGCAACCCATTGTCGAGGCCTGTAAGGACCTTGTGTTTGACCTCTACCTCTTGAACGTCTGTATCTTCCCCTTTGAGGTCTGTCTGTAAATGGAAAGGGCCAATTCTTAGTTGGCCAGTTTCTGCTAAATCTAGGAGGCTGAACCTGTAAGAAATCCTTCACCGTTTGCATAGATTTTGCCTTATCCTCCATTTTCTTTAATACCTCTTCTGTCTTAACTCCAAATAACACATCCTGCTGCAAAGGTGCATCCAATAATTTTGTTTTAACATGACCTGGTAACGTATGTTCTTTTAACCAAGCATGTCTTCTAATGACAGAGCCTGTAAATGCTGCTCTCCAGAAGGCCTCTAGAGAATCGGTACCACATTGCAAAGTATGCTTTCCCACTTGTTCAGCTGCATGCAATAAATCCTGCATTTCTTTAAAATTAGGAGGGTCTGATTCTGGAAGCATTTTTTGTTTTAACTGAGACAGTAAAAATTGCTGATATTTTAGCATGTGAAACTGGCAATTTAAGGCTCTCGTTGCTAAAGTTGCAGACGTACATACTTTCTTTCCCCATCTGTCTAATGCTCTGGAATCTCTGTCAGAGGGAACTGGATTCTTGGCTGATGAGGCCTTAACTCCTTTGGGTCCCCGAGAAATAGTTTCAGGGTCAGCGACAGGATTTTTATACAGAATTTTATGTGAGTCAGGGACTCTGTAGTATCTGTGAGGTTTAACAGGGGCTGGAGGTAAGGAATCAGGATTTAAGCTGGATTCAGTATACACATCATCCACAATATCTAACACTGGCGAAATAGCAAGAGGTCTGTGTTGAGGTAATAAAAGGAAGTCTCTGAGCCTTTTCTTGGATTAGTCCAAGGAGTAGTCCTCAGGCGGTGAGGCTGAGGGAACTGATTCCTCAGCATCAGAATCCTCACAAGGGGGTAAAGAATATCCTAGGTCTGACGATCAATCAGAAAAGACAGACACCTGGTCGGATGAGTCATAGTCTGCATCCTGTCTATGCCTTTTATCAGGAGGGGGATGGGACCCCCTGGTCAGAGTAATTAGGTCTTTGGCCATTTTGAGCATTTGTGTCTTAGGCATGAAGGCCTGTCCTGGAGAATGCTGTATTTGTTTCTTTGACTTTAAAGGAGGCTTAGACTTAGCTGAGGGTTTAATGCTTAACTGAGTAGGTCTGAAGACACCCTCTGTAGCTGTGGGTTGTTCAGCTACTCCGGATCCCTCTGAAAGGTTAGTCTCGGTAGGCTGAAGAGCTTGTGCGTCCGAAGGCCCAGCCAACTCAACGTGGGAGTCAGAGGCGGCTTGTGGTTCTACAGAAACGGTAGTCAGGGGCTGCGAAGGCGCCTCGCTGAAAACTGGAGAACCGGTGACTGGCCTAGAAGATGCTTTGTCGTCAGTTTTGGGCCTCGGATGCCTATCCTTGTCTTTGCGCTTTTTGTGTATTCCGGTCGTCGGACGTTCCGACGGCATGGTATAACTGAATTTTCTACCAAAATAATGTCGGGCAAAATCAAACCGACGTTTAATATTGCGATTGTTAAACCTAGCACAAAACCGACAACCAGTAACGTCGTGGTCAGGGCCTAGGCATGGGATACAACAGGAATGGAAATCCTTATGAGATATTTGCTTCCCACAAGACATCAGTCTGAGGCAAGAAAAAGTTTCCCCAACGGGGTACTTAGCTTTGTAGAAGACTTTGGTTCTGGATTCGGAATGAAAATCTCAGGAGACGGCCGACCGGCACTTGCGAACTGCTTTTGCTTCGGGCACCGTGCGGCAAAAAAGACCGAAGAAAATGGCGTCGGCTGCATCTTATATACCCCTGTCGCACTGACGTCAGGGAGGAGGTGACAGCAACCGACGCCGGACCAAGACTTTGGAACTTTGGCCGACTGCGGGACAGCCTGACGGCAGGATAACCCATGTGTAATGACTGCAGCAGTGTAACACGATGCACATCATCTTTTAAGTGGAAGGGTGTTCCAAAGGGAACTGCCTTTTCTTTTATTTAATTCAAATAAAATAAATCTGTCTAACAGTAAAAAATAGATAAACAAATTTTATGTGAGGAAGGGTTCCCCAACATGGACTTATCTGCTGAAGCGACAGCTGCTGCTTTTGTGGAGCCACTAAACTACTTCAAGGGGGGCCACGAACATACTCAAGATTTTTCACTCTGACAACTGATTTTCCCTCTTCAGGGCTGTCCAATCAGCAGTCAGAGTGGATCTGAAGAAGGGATCCAGAATTTTTGGAAGCTGGCCAGTTGTTGTGTCTTGTGTAAGACAAAACCCATAATCTATCGCAGCAGTGGGAAAGCTGAACATTACAAACTCGATAAAGGAAACAAAAAACTCACAGAACACGTGTATTATAAATAATTAGTAGTGTAATACTTGCTAAAATGATTTTATGTAAAAATGGTTGTTTGATTTTTAGTTTTTCTTTGTGACTTCTGATGTTACAACCAATAATAATCTTTTAGAGACAGAAAAATAATCATAAAACATGTTCTTTGTTATCTGTAACACAGTTATTAATGCCCTGTTCCCTTATATAATTATAAAAAATCAACTTACAAGTTAAGGAAAGTTGTACTTAATAAGTAAAGGTAAATCATTCCAAAACTTGACATTTTATCACAGTACCAGGTAGCAGAGTTCAGTAACAAATTTGTGATTATTTGAAGTTGCATCTTAATTCTCTATAGACACTGTTTTATGTTTCACACAATGCATAGCAAAATTTAAAATGCTTGTACACTAACTACAGTATATACGTTCATTTTCATCAACTTGCCTTTAATAGTTCAAACAGTCAAATCTATTAAATTGGTAAAGCATCTCTGAATGTTGATAGTATACGTAAAATCTTTTTTTTTTTTTTTCAGACAAAGTACCAAATTCTGAAGTGCTTCTTACTACAGACATACACAAGTGTAGTAAGACATCCCTCTCCCAACCTACCAAAGCTAAACAGAGATCCCGTCACCTTAGTAGTCTTTATTAATATGTCTACAATAGGAAAATTCTGGTGTGTCATTATTCCCAGATCTTAGTAGGAAGAAACATATTAAACAAATAATAATCCCATCATGCAAGAAGATTGACTTTTAATACCTGCAACACTTAAATCCGTAACTTTATTAAAATAAGCCTTAAATTACTCTAAGAACCAACATGAGACATTATCCAGAATATTTTGCAGAATAAAAATATGTGATTTTACTTTGTCACACTGGTATTCACCTGCTCACCTTGTTCATGCTGGAATAATGTGTTAATGTCTGCCCAGCTGTCTGCCTCTCATCCACTGCCAGATCAGCATCTGCAACCCTGCTACCAAGAGGTACTGGGACCCTTTGCATACAGTCACCTTGGTATTCATAAACCATAAAGTACGGTCCTGTACTCATGCACCTGTCTATGCAGGTTTGCCACTCGCTGTAGTCTGCCCTGGGCTCTAATGGTAGGTGATCACTGCATACAGTGTTTCGCTATGTATTAAACTATGCTTTGTATACCTTACTATGCAGTATTTCCTTACTGTGCTGTTCATAGGTAGGTACTAGGCTATCGGCCCAAGGGCCAAAGTAAGCCTAGTCGTCAAGGTTCCCTGGCTTACGTCACACAAGAAAGTTAATTTCATGTGCCCCTGTCGAGCAGAGCCACAGAAGTGATCCCCGGGGTGTATTTCTTATTTCCCATCCACTCATCAAGATTTTTCTTGAAGAGTGATAATGAGGAACTTTGCTTGACATAGATGGGTAGCTTGTTCCAGTGTATGTGTGTTCCAATGTCATGCTTATGATTTGATTCATAAACGTTAGCATTACCATTTTATGGTAATAATGGATCTGATGTTGTGCAATGCCCTCTCCCAATAACAGGAGCTCCACAGCATCATATGGGGGGGGGCGCAAGTGAAATAAGACTGACGTAACAGGTTACAAACGCTTACAAAATCCCACGCAAGTATGGAAAAGTGCAAAGGCCAAAACCAATGCAGACTAATACAAACAAAAAAGCCAGCACTCTCTGTCAGCTTCCCAAACGAAACTTTAATATCACCAAACCATGATATTAGAATTAACAACTCCAGCCACTGGAATTAATACAAAGCATAAGGGTTTCGGCTGTAAGCCTTCATCAGTGCTTAGTAACTGGAAGATTCAACACAATTAAATACAGTCCCCTAACCCATCATTGGCTAACCATAACTGCTCATTAAGGCCTGGTGCAAATAATGCCCCTAATTTAATAATCCACATTTTCTCCTTACAATTTAACATTGAATATTGAATGCCATCCAACTTCGTTACTTGTTTTTAAACAAACTGTCAATAATAGTAAACTTAAATCGTGCTGAAACATGTTTTAAGGTTATGTTTATACACAGCATTTGTAGATCTTGCACACCAAATTTCACTCCGATGTTCAGACATTCTTAATTTAAGGGTGTGAAGTTAAGTATTTGGGTTGGGTATGTTATTAGACACGCAGGCATTTTTAGGTATGCCTATATACGAGTAATTCATTCGGGTTCTGTTTATGATTATATTGTTCCTTATTAACATATTTTACTGATGATAACAGATGGAAACTCTTTATTCACAAGTTATCTGGTAACTTTTGTTATAGCAATAATTACAAAGTGTATAATTTTGCAAGACCTTTATTTCATTTTTAGATTAACTAATTGGTCGGGTTGGTTACCAGAGAGAGATATATAGGTTAATATGATAGTGTATGTTTTGTACATTGCTTTGGACCAACAAAAATTATTCTCAGCAATTTGTCTGGTAACTTACTGCAGTTTTTGCAGTCTGACTTATATATTTAGACCTTTGCTTCACTTTTGGTTGAAGTAATTGGGTCGGGTGTGTTATTGGATGGGCTGAGATATGTCTTTTGCACTTATTTTTATTTTATAACATTAATAAGGATTTGGCTCAGTTGTGAAATTGCTTGTTCTATAGGTATTACACACTTATGTTTACAACTGTGATAACTGGGTAGACTTATGCCATATCAACAGTGTGGGGATTTGTTAAATTGTCAGTATACATTGTATATACTTTGGATTTATTTGTACACCTTTACTAGCACATTATTTGATGTGTAGGTGTCTGCGTACTTGATAACTGGTGATACAGAATCTAAACAAGGGGTATTGTACTCACCTTCATTTTTATCTGTGTTTAAAAGGTGGAGTTATACATTTTTTGAATTATGGATTTGATCCAGCTTTTGGAAAGCCTATCGGCTGGTAAAGATGATCTGAATATTTTTGACTTACCTGATGATATGGTGGGTTGTTGTTGTTGTTGTATCTTTCGGCTTTTCCCGGTTAGGGGTCGCCACAGCGGACCTCTGGTCCGGTAATGATTGGCAGCAGATTTTTATGTACCGAGTTGCCAGCTCTGACACACAACCTTCAACGAAGGTACGCCCATTCACGCATGTCTCCGCACAGAAGATGCTTTAGCTGAGAATCGAACACGACGTCTTACTGTGAGGCGACAACGCTACCGCAGCACCACCACCGCAGTTTTTACCCGATGATATGGTGGGTAATTAATCATAAAACGGGATAGATAAGGGTTCATGTACGGTCATTTTTTAAACGCCTATCTAAGGTTATAAAAGAACTTAGGATGCACGTTTGGCATTTAAGACTATTTAAGGCATATTCCCATCAAAAATATTACTCCTAGAGGTTTACGGGTTAGAATACAACCTTATGTTAAGGGGATAGATGAGTTAATTCAAGAGTGGAGGGAAACTCAACAGATGGCCTCTATGTCATTTGTAAAAATTTTAATTTCTTTTTATGAAAGGAAAATTACAACCCTAACTAATAGAACTATGGAGTTGTGGTAATATCGTTACACCTTTTAAACAAGAGGCGGTTTATTGCATTATTATCAAAAAATTTAATACTGGTGGAGAAAGATTTGAAATCACGTATGATTAAAAAATTCGAAAGAGATGTTAAAGATTATTCTATGGGTAAACCATTTGAGCATAAGAAAACAGTGCAGTTTGTGGAAAATAAAATGACCACTACAGGCATTTTGAGACGTAAGAGAAAGAGATCCATCTTGAAGGAAACAACAAATGTTTGTTCATATACATCTCTGGATGAGTTTTCACCTGCTACTGATACAGAAATACCACATCCTCACAATCTCCCTTAACTAAGAAGGTGAATACTAATGCCCCTTTAGAAGCACCAGAAGGGGTAGACGCAAACACAAAAACAAGGGTGGCAAGTTTAGACACAATATTAAAAATGATGATACAAAAGTAGAAGTTGATCAAAATATACACAATATTCCTTGTTTACAGTTATCACAATGAGAAAGTGAACTACTTAATAAAGGATTAGGTTTTATTCCCAATTATTTTGTTTCTGAATATACTTTTGCTCAAATTGTGTTGTCTTTTTGCAGAACCTTGAATTTAAAATTATTTTTTGATTAATAACTTTGTGCAGAATCAATTTTAGATTGTTTTAAGTTTAGATCATCTTCCTATATGCCACCTATGAATAACAATGTAGCTGTCTTTGAGTTTAGTTTTGAAGGACCTACATTTTTTGTATAACATGAATATAAGTAGACGTAATAATTTACCTAGATTGCAGCGAAAGGCTTTGTATAAGTTAAGCCAAAACAAAAATATAGTTATCAATAAGACAGATAAATGGGGCGCAATGGTTGTTAGTAATTAGGTATGTATTACAATGAAACCATTAGTCAATTATCTGATCATAGGTTTTACCAACAGATACAATTGGATCTTACTCCTACATTTAAAAATGAGATAGATAACTTTTCATGTATTGCAATAATTGAAGGTATCATATCTAAAGAAATGTTTTACCATCTTACGGTCCCAGATCCATCAAAAAAAGAAGTTATGTCTTACCATACCGTTCCATCTGTGTTGTTAATCTTCTTTCATTCATCACTAATGGGTTCGGTTCCAAGCACTCGGAACCGAGTCAGCCAACTACCAAGCTCGCACCAGCCAAAAAACTCTCGAGCTAAGTCTCTACCCAGAATGCCCTTCTCCCTATTACCTCAAATCAAGTTTGCTAAGAAAGGAAGTAAAGCCGAGGCCACCTAGTGCACCACTTAGAACCAACGCATCCCCCAGGAGCCTTTGGAGGGGGAAGGAGGGTGGGAAGTGATGAATGAAAGAAGATGAACAACACAGATGGAACGTTATGGTAAGAAATAACTTCTTTATTTGATTATGTTAATCTTTTTCCCATTCATCACTGATGGGACCGAATCCCAAGCTACCTTGAGGTCAATGGGTGGCCCTTATGGAAGAACATTCCTGTGCACCACTGAGCCGAAGGCAGCTGTCCCCCTGGAGACCAGGTCCAATTTGTAATGATCTATAAAAGTATGAGGCTTAGCCCAAGTAGCTGGTGCACAGATGTCATTCATAGATGCTCTGGAATGGAATGCTATAGAGGTTGCCACAGATCTAGTGGAGTGGGCTTTAATTTTTGGCATGGATTCATTATGGAGGGAATAAGTGACACATATGCAGTCCCTTAGCCATCTTGATACTGTAACCTTGGAAACAGCTTCTCCCATTTTGGGTCCCGAAAAAAGATGAAAAGCTGTTCAGATTTACGGACAGGTTTGGTCCTGTCTAGGTAAAATCTTAATTGTCTATGTACGCCTAAGGTGCGAAGGCAATACTCTCCTCTATTGGCAAAATTCAGAAAAAAAACACTGGTAGATCAATAGACTGGTTAATAGAGAATTCAGAAACAACTTTAGGAAGAAAGGATGAGTTCGTTCGAAGTGACACACTGTCTTTGTGAAAGACCAGGTAGGGTCTCTTGATACACAGTGCTTGCAGCTCCAAAACTCTTCTGGCGGAGGTAATGGCTACCAGGAAAGTACAGTTGTGTACACTTAACATAAATGTAGATGGTCAAGTGTTTTCACTGTTTCAGTCATCACACTTGAGTTATCTGCCTGCAGGTAGCCCTCAGTCAGCCCGAATACCAGAGTCTTGGGATTTCTGCGTCGGATGCTGCCACCTCTTCCATGACTTCAAGTCGTCAGGGGTATAAAACATGCAGCCGACGCCATTACATCAGTTTTTCTTGCCCCAGATGTCAGGAGCTCCCAAAATAGGAAGCTATTACACGGTGTGGAACACCTCCAGAAAAAAGTAAATACCCCTGCCATAAAAGATGGCCATAAAGAGGATAGGTAGAAAGGACAGAGAAAGACAGGGGGCTGGAGGGAGGGAAACCAGGACTGCAACAGTGAATACACTTGAAAATCTACATTTATGGTAAGTGTACACAACTGTACTATGTTCTTCGTGTTTCAATGTTGCAGTCATCACACTTGGGTTGATTCCCAAAGCTGAAGAAGGGTGGAGGCAGTCAAGAAGTGTTAGGGCTGGCTAGCAGGCCTTGTAAGATCGCTGTAGCAAACCCAGCTCTGGATTTAGAAAAAATAGGTAAGGGGTAATGCTTGGTGAAGGTGTGTACAGTACTCCAGGTAGCAGCTTCCAGGATGTCCCTGGTAGGGGACACCCCTGAGAAATGCTGTAGAGGTTGAAGTAGATGTAGTGGAATGAGGTCTGATCCCCTGTGGGGTAGGTTTTCCATGGTGCTTGTAGCAGAAATGGATGCAGTGTGCTATCCATTTGTAAATGGTTTGCTTCAAAATGGCCTTGCCCTCTGCCCCTGTAGCAAAGCTAACTAGCAGCTGGTCAGAGTTTCTGAAAGGCTTAGTCCTGTGAAGGTAGAACCTCAGCTGTCTGTGTACGTCCAAGGAGTGCAGGATCCTTTCCCCTTTATTCTGAGGATTAGGGGAAAAAGGTTGGCAAATTAATGGATTGGTTTAAAGCCACACTGGATACCACCTTGGGCATAAAGGATGGGTTAGTCCTGAGGGAAACCCTGTCAGCATGGAAAATAATGAAGAGCTCCATCACCAATATTGCCTGTAACTCAGACACACTTCTTGCTGAAGTATCAGCTAGAAGTAAGGCTGTTTTCCAAGAGAGGAATTTTAACTCTGCTGAAGCAGCAGGTTCAAAAGGGAGCTTCTCCAGTACAAAGTTAAGGTCCCAGGCCAGGGTGGGAGCTCTCCTAGGGGCCTTAAATTGTTAGCTCCTCTCAGAAACTGTTTAATGAGCGGATGAGAAAAGAGAGGTGGCTCAGTATTATAATTAGCTGAGATGGCAGAGGCATGAATCTTAATGGATGAAAAGGATAGGCCTCTGTAGAGGCAGCTCTACTAAGTAATCAAGGATTTGAGGTAGGGTGGGCACAGCTGTGTCCTTTCCTTGAGACTGACTCCAAGAACAATATCTTTTCCACTTTTCGGCACAGGACTTCCTAGTACTGGAGCTTCTGTCCTCAAGGATAACGTCCAGCACCTGTTTTCTGAGGGATGCTGGTGATGTATTCAGGGGATAAGCCAGGCTGCAAGGTTTAGGGTTTGCAGCTGTGGATGCAAAAGCTGTCCCTCCTGCTGAGACAGCAGGGAAGGTGTCTGATGTTAGGTGCCAGGGTGGCACTGCTGTCAGACTGCGTAGGAGTGAGTACCAGTGCTGGCGTGGCCAGTCTGGTACAATAAGGATTGCCCTTGGCCTGTCTTGTTTGATCTTGAGTAGTACTTTTGAGAGGAGGGGCAGAGGAGGAAAGGCATAAATTGAGAGGTTTTCTCATGTAAAGGATAGGGCATCTACCTTCCAGGCTCTGCTGTGAGGGTTCCTGGTGCAACATTTGCTCAATTGGTGGCTGTGGGGGGAGACAAAAAGGTCCACCTCCAATGTTCCCCACCTCTTGGATAGAAGTTTGAATGAGTTGGGTTCCAGTTTCCACTCGTGAGGGTGCAGTAGATTTCTGCTTAAGTCGTCTGCCAGTTAATTTTGCTTGCCTGGCAGGAACTGAGCTTGTAGGTGCACTTGGTTCTCAAAGCCGTGTTCCACAGGGCCATGGCTAACCTGCAGAGTGGTAAGAATGATCTCCCCCCGCTTGTTTATGTACCACATAACTGTGGTATTGTCTGTCTTTATCAGGAGCTGTCCTGGAAGGATAAGGTATTTGAAGGCTGTCAGAGCATTCTGTACAGCTAAGATCTCTTTTTGATTTATGTGGAGGGGAATTTGTTTTGGGCTCCATTTGCCCTGAATGCATTTGCCTGGCATGTGAGCCCCCCATGCATAGTCTGATGCATCTGTTGTCAGGGTATGGGCGGCGAAGGGACGAGTGAAAGTTAAGTCCCTTGTTGTGGTTGCATGCCTCTGCCCACGAAAGGAACTCTGCCATTAGACAAGTATGATAAGAATCACTGTTTCCAGGTCCTGAAAATGTTTACACCAGCAATGTTTTAAGTACCATTGAAGTTTCCTCATACACAGTCTTGCATATGGAATTAGCAGAATGCATGAGGCCATGAACCCTAGGGCTTGCAGTATTTTCCTTGCAGATAGTTGAGATTTGGTGGCCATTAGTTTGAAATAGTTTGTCAAATGGACCTGCTTTTCTGGAGTGAGGAATGCCTTCTGGGAAGGTGTGTTCAAGCTTGCTCCCAGGAATACAATTTGTTGGCTGGGCACCAGTTGTGATTTCTTTTCGTTGATGGTGTATCCCAGTGAAGTTAGAAGACTTTTTACAAATGCCAGATGCTGAAGTAGCAAATCCTGACTGTCTGCCTGAATCAGGCAATCATCCAAGTATGGGTAAATTTGAATATTTCTCTGCCTGCAGTATGCAATGGTGGGAGCTAGGCACTTTGTGAATACTCTGGGCGCAGTAGATAAGCCAAAGGGAACTGCAGAGAACTGAGTGCATAGAGCCTGCCCTGAAACATAGATATTTCCTGCAAGACTCCCTTATGGGGATGTGCAGATAAGCTTCTTTTAAGTCTAAGGTGACTAACCAGGCACCCTTGGCTAGCATAGGAAGAAGCTGTTGCAGTGTAAGCATTTTGAATTTTGGGACCACCAGAAAGGTGTTGAGAAGTGATAGATCCAGGAGAGGGCACCAAGAGCTCTCTTTTCAGGGCACCAGGAACAGTCTGGAGTAGAAACCCTGTCCCCTTTGTTCTATTGGAACAGGTTGAATAACCCTGATATGGAGAAGGGAAAGTACTTGCTTTTGAGCCTCTGCCCACTGGTCTGGAGGAAGGTCTGGCAACCCACTTGGGGTTGGCAGTGAGTGGAAGTAGAATCTAAATCCCTGGGATACAATGTTTAGAACCCATCGGTCCTGAGTAATGGACATCCAGTTTTTTTGCATGAATAGCGAGTTTTCCTCCTAGGGGTGCAAGTACTTGGGATAATTGGAAAGTCATTGTGAACTTTTTCCATAAGGGGGTGGCTTACCACTCCCTGTTTCTGAGGTGAGAACACTCCATTGTTTAGATCTCTGCATACCCTGAGACTGTAGTTTTGATCGTCTGTTTCTCCTGGGTTTGGACTGAGAAGGCTTGGGAGGGACTGGAAAGGACCAGTTTTATGAAGGCCAATGCCTACAGAATCTAGGTGGCTGCACCTGTAAGAAATCTTTGAGAGTTTGCATAGATTTAGTTTTTTCTTCCATCTTTTTAAAAACGTCTTCTGCTTTTGTGCCAAACAAACGATCCTGATTTAATGGCGCGTCTAGTAATTTTGCTTTGACATGGTCTGGCAAGACTTGTTCTTTCAGCCAAGCATGGCTTCTCGGTACAGACCCAGTGACAGCAGCCCTGCAAGATACTTCTAAGGCATCAAACTTACACTGCAAAGTATGTTTACTAACTTGGTTTGTAGAATGCATTAACTCTTGTAAATTTTTATTTTCTGCACAATCTGGAAGCAACACCATTTTTTGTTTAATTAGTTCTATAATATGTTGCTGCTACTGCCAGATGTGAAACTGGCAATTCAAAGCTTTGATGGCAAGAGTTGCAGAGGTATATACCTTCTTACCCCATCTGTCTAAAGCTCTAGAATCCCTGTCGGAAAGGGTAGTATTTTTGGCTGTAGTAGCATTAATGCCTTTAGGTCCCTTGGAAATGGTCTCTGGAACCGCAGTAGGATTCTTAAAGAGAAATTTGTGGAGTCAGGTACTCTGTAGTACCTGTCAGGTTTTCTAGCAGCTGGTGGTAAAGTGTCAGGAGTAAGACTGGATTCCATGAAGACATCATCTACAATATTCAGGACAGGGGGTATAGCTAGAGGCCTGTGCTGAGGCAATTCTAAAAATTCCCTGAGTCTCTTTTTGGACTGAGGATAGTCCTGGCATTCCCAGCAGAAATGCTCTCTTAAGGTATGCAAGGTTTCACCAAAAGAAAAATCCTCTGGAGGGGAGGCAGAGGGAATGGATTCCTCTGCATCTGAATCCTCATAGGTAGATAAGGGTATGTCCTGGTAATCAGAAGGGTCAGAGTCATCGGACTCCTGGTCTGTAGAATCAGAAGGAAATTCAATTCTTTGTCTTTTAGCAGGGGAAGGCTGGCTTCCCTAATTAGAGTAATAAGGTCTTCAGCCATTCTAAGCATTTGTTTTTAAGGCATGGGAGCTTGAGCATGCACTTTGGACATCGGTTTTCTAGGTGTAGTGCGAACTCTGGGCCTGAGAAACTCGGTAGATTTAGTTAAAAATGAAGATGTCGGTTTAATACGAATATCGGCAGGTCGGAATACACCTTCTGAAGCCAGTGCCTGCACAGCAGCTCCGGACCCATCCAAGGTAGAGACATCCACAGGTTCCATGGTTGAAGAAGGATCTCGCGGCATACCGGAGTCCGAATGGGTCTCAGCAGAGGCCTGCGAATCTGTAGAAGCGGGCATCGGGGGCTGCAAAGGCACCTCACTGAGTACCGGCGGACTGGCGACTAGCTTAACAGAATCGTCGGCGGCGTTTTTTGACCTATGCAGCCTGTCTCTGTCTTTGCACTTTTTTGGAAGATCGTTAGTCAGATGGCTTACCAAAGCCATTTTGGAAAATGGAGAACGAGAGCAAAAGAATTTAGCTACAAAAATAGCCCGGCAACGAATGGTTCAGGCATTAAACAAGGCACAAAACCGACAGCGAGGGACGTCGTGGTCTGGGCCTAAACAGGTGACGCAGTAAGAATGAAATCTCTGTGAGGTATTTACTTTCCACAGGCAAGACAATTAACTTTTTCTGACACCAGTTAGAGCAAGAAAAAAGAATCCCCAACAGGGTACTTAGCTTTAGAAGACTTCAGGTTTGAAACTCGAAAAATTAAAATTTCAGGTAGCGGCCGACCGGCACTTGCAAACTGCTTCTGCTTCAGGCTCCTTCTCGGCAAGAAAGACTGATGTAATGGCGTCAGCTGCATGTTTTATACCCCTGACGTCATGGAAGAGGCGACAGCATCCAACGCAGAAATACCAAGACTCTGGTATTCAGGCCGACTGAGGGCTACCTGCAGGCAGATAACCCAAGTGTGATGACTGCAACAGTAAAACACGAAAATCATCAAAGATTTCCAAGAAAAAAACTTTAGGTCACACAGCAGCAGGCTCAAAGGGCTTTTAAGTCAAGGACTGGAGGACTAAAGTGAGGTTCCGTGGCTCCACAGGCTGTCTGCGGGGAGGCCTGAGATGAGAGGTCCCTTTGAGGAAAGCCTTGCAGAGGCGTAAAGAGATAAGAGGGGTGCCATCTATACCATTGTGGAAATTGGAAATTGCTGCTAGATGCACTCGTACTGTAGAGGCAGAGGCTCCATTATCAAAAAACTTAGCCAAGTATTGAAGCACTGGAGTAACTGGAGCTGAATACGGCTCTCACAAGTTATCCTTGGACCAAATGGAGAACCTTTTCCACTTATCCTAATATAGTCTTCCGATGGATGGTTTCTGAGTGACCAGAATGATGTCTCGAACAGGTGAGGAGAGATTAGCCTGCCTGGTGACTAGCGGAAGTGGAGAAACCAAGCTGTCAGCTTGAGAGTGGACAGGTTTGGGTGACTCAACCCCTGGGGGGGGGGGGGGGGAGTGATCAGATCTGGTAGAAGGTCCAGAATCCATGGCAGGTATATTAGGTGAGGCCGAAGAAAGGGTAACCAAACTTGTCGAGGCCAGAATGAGGCTATCAGGATGACCTTGCATCTCAACTGAAGAGCTTTCTTTAGAAATTGTGGGATCAGAGGAATAAGAGGATAGGCGTAGAGAAGTCCCGTGGGCCAATCGTAGATCAGAGCGTCAGTCGGTGACTCCCCCTCCGGAGAAAGTAGGGCGAAGTAGCTGCTGCACTTGGTGTTTGATGGGGAAGCAAAAAGATCGCAGCAAGGCTGGCCCCAGTGGCTGAAGATTACAGATGCCACTTCGGGGTTGAAGGACCACTTGTAGGGCATGAGGATGCATCTGCTCAGTTTGTCCACAATCACGTTGGAGCTCCCCAGGATATGCATTGCTATCAGAAAGTGGTTGGAAGCTATCGCCCACTGCCAAATTCTATTGGCTTCTCGACATAAGGGGTAGGACTTGGTTCCTACTTGCTTGTTGATGTAATAGACCAATGACATATTGTTTGATTGAATTGCAACTGTCCTGGAGGAGAGAGTCAAATGGAATGCCTGCAACGCTAACAGCACGGCTCTCAGTTCCAGAACACTGATACGCAGATGGGCCTCTGAGGTGGACCATGTGCCTTGGACAGTCTTTCCCTGGAAATGGCACCCCCACCCAATCAGGGAAGCATCCATGGTCACAATGGCTGTGGGCTGGGAGGGTTGAAATAGGTGGCTCCAAAGATCTACGTCTAGCCTCATCCACCAAAGCAGGTCCTGCTTGCAGGAGTTGATCATTTGAATCTTGTAATCCAGGGATGATAGTTTGGGAACCACTGACACAGAAGGAGCCATTGGAGAATTTGCATATGTTGCTTTGCTAGAGGCACTATTGGAATTAACGCAGCCATAGAACCTAGGGCTTGAAGAATTTCCCTTGCAAAGGCTGATGTTTGAGAAAGAATCACTCAGATTTGAAGCCTCAATCGATGGAGTCTGTGGAGAGGAATTGATACCAGACAGGATTAAGTATTGAACACTGCTCCAATGAACTCTATTTGTTGTGTAGGGGTAAGATTTGATTTCTCCCAATGTATCATTATTCCCAACAATTTTGCCAGAGAGAGAGTATGTTGTAGCGCAGTTAGCAGAAGATGTTTGGTAGGGGCAGTAAGGAGCCAACTCGTCTAGATATGGAAACACCCGGAATCCTTTTAGTCTCAAGTGAGCTGTTACCACTGCCATGCATTTCGTTAACACTCTGGGGACTGTAAAAAGATCAAACTGCAGGGCACGGAATTGGTAATGACTGACTCCTAGCTGGACGCGAAGCAGACTCCTGGAGCATTTTCCCATCCTGATATGGTAATACGCATCCCAGAGATCTAGATAGCACATCCAATCGCCTTCTCTTAGAAAGGGAAGGATGGACTGAACTGTGACCATCCGGAATTTGGTGTGAGTGACACACTTGTTTAAGCTGCTGAGATCCAAAATGGGTCTCCAGTCCCATTTTTTTGGCACCAAAAGAATCTCGAGTAAAATCCAGATCTACGGTGGTCTGGTGGAACTGGTTGGCTGACTTTTTTGAGGCAGCTTTATAATCTCTGAAACTGCTTCTTCCCTTTGGGTGGAACGTCGGGAAGTTTTCTTAGAAATTTTGGCTGACAAGAAAGGGGAATGGTGTAACCTCTGGTGATAATATTCTGCACCCAACGATCGGTGGTGATAGATTGCCAGGCAGATGGTGCAGAGAGAAACGACCCCCGACTGCTTCCAAAGGTAAGCAATCAGGCCGTCCCTCAGGAGCGCTGACAAGGCTGTCCAGCGAAGGAGTCCCTGGAGCCTTGGTTACGGAGACCCCCTCTGCCTCTATAGGGGTGTCTTCCAGAATTGTTATGCCCTCTGCCTCTGGGAGTATCACCACCAAGTGCGGCATGGAAATGACCCTGAGATTTCTTATGTCACATTTTCCCACCCTTCTGATTCCTGGAGAAGATATGTTGAGGGTTGGAAAACCGTAGACCTATGGCAGACAGGGTTTTTCCATCTTGCTCACACCTGGCTAGCATGTCCTTCACTTTGGAGCCAAAAATGGATGAAGCTTTGATGGGAGCATTCAGAAGGGAAGACTTGAAGGGATCTGTGAGGTCACAGATGTGCATTCAGGCATGACGCCTCTTAACAATGCCAGAACCCACTGTTCTAGCCGCCCCTTTGGTCGTGTGTGACAGCAACCTCATGGACGAGTTGGATATTGATTCCAGGGTAGCTAGCTGCAAGGCCACTTTGTCCCTGACCTCATCAGACAACTGTCCTGTGAGCGTCCCAGAGAGTTTGGAGATCAAATCCCTCTGGAGCCTCGTAACATGTGCCAAATAATTCAGGGATCGTACAGTAATGGTCCCTGATGCAAAAACATACTTCCCAAGTCTGTCCACTGCCCAGGCCTCCCTGTTGGGTGGGTGGACAGTGGGACTTTCCTCAGCCAAGTCCTTTTTCGTGGCCACTGCCACCACCATAGCATCAACTGTTAAACCTTTGGACTAGTGCGGATTCTCCACGGGAGGGGGAAGAATTTTGTCTGGTCTCCAGGGGATCGCCTCAATGGAATCAGGTGTCTTCCACGCACATTGCACGATGAGCTGGACGAGTTCATCGTCAGGCAGGGTCACCCAAGAGGTAGAAGGCCGGGCACGAAAAAGCTTGCAGGAACACAGACTCCTCAGACAAAGGGTTGGTGGGCTTCCAGTCACCTCTCTGCTTAAGCATCTCCAAGATGTCTCCAAAGGAGACCATCAGGAGGTGACCGTGGGGACGCCTCACCATCATCATAATCAGTGTCTTCCATCAAGGACTCCTCAGGTGAGTCCACGTGCTTCTTCTTACATGTCTTCTTTTGAGGGGGCTCCTCAGTGAGGGTCTCTGAGGAAGACTCGAAAGAGTGGGTACCCTGAACAGGGGTGTCCTGAGGCTTTTCTGCCCGGGGGGGTGGGGTGGTCTGTGACAGCTGTAGCTCAGAGGGTGAAAACTGGGGTTCCGACATCAAAGGATTCCTGCCAGAAGCAAGAGCCCTCTCCATCGCACGAAAGGCAGGCCCACCTGAAGAGGGATGGAAGCCTGGAACCGAGAAAGACAACCTCGGGACTGGGGTCATACCCCACTCCGACGGACCTGCCCCCAAGGATAGAGCCTCAAGCAAGATCGGCATGGATGCAGCCATCGGTGCCAAGGAAGGAACAGAGGATAGAGTCGGCACCATACCCTGGGCCGACGCGCCTGTCCCCCAATCCCCAGACTGAGGAAGGACTGGTTCAGTGGGAACCGAAGACCAAAGAGACAAACTCGGAGCCAGAGTGAGATGCACTGTAGGCGCAGAGGTGATGGGATCCAAGAAGGATGTTGGAGCAGAAAGCTTCGGAACCGAGATGGTCAAAGGAGGAGTGTAAGATGGAGTCTGTGGATAAAGCAACCCAAGTCCTGTAGGTGGATGGGTTTTAGAAAGTGAGGGAATCCCCCTGGCTACCAACAGCTGGTCTACAAGACGCACCACGTTGTGTTCTGAAAGGCTCCTTGTGGATCTAGTGGATACACCAGACAGAGAGTCAGGATGTTCAAGGAATGGGCTATACGCTTGGCCCAGAAACGGGTCTACGGAGGGGGAGTATCGGGTCCGTGGTGCAAGGTCTGCCGGCACCGAAGTCTCTAGTTTTGAGACTGGAAGCAAAGGGGTCAGATCCAGTGAGGTTGGTACAATGCTCGGTGCCAAAGTGGCACTCGGAGCCGAAACGGTCAGTTCCAAAATGGAAACTGATGGTGTAGTTGAAGGTGTGCCCTGAGCCCAAGTAGCTACAGGTGCCGAAGTCGAAATAGGCATAGTAAGTTCAATGATCGGTGCTGGAGGCAGAACCTGTGCCAAAATAGGACTTGATATCGAAGATTTCGAGATGGTCGGAGCCGAGGAAGGCAGAGCCGAAGAGGCAGATTTTATGTTCTGACGATAACTTAGGGACCTTAGATTTCCCCGGTTTGCTCTGATCACCTGATGGTGAAGAAGGAACAGAATGGGATCTCTTTTTGTCCTTAGAAGGAAATGGCCTCTGAGAAGGGAGACTTGAGTAACCCCTTCAGAATGAGTTTATTTTGCGCTCATTAAGAGTGCATTGGCTGAAGCTCTGGCAAATATCACATGGAGGCTGCACCAAAAGGTGAGCCACTCCCAAACAGTATACACAGTCATCATGTAAATCACTGTTAGGTAACTTGCCCTTACAAGAAGTACAATGCTTAAAGCCTGAAGTACCCTTCTTATCTGACATCTTGGCAGAAAAAGGACACCACAACCAACTGTATAATCCAACAATAGTGAAGTCAAATCTGTTCAAAAAATCACAAGAAAATCAGTAATATAACAATACACTGTATGAAGAGAAGAAAGGGAAACACCTGAATAAAGAAAAAGCTAACAGGTTAAACAGGAGAAATACCAGCTATGGTACTGAAGAAATACCACAAGGGTAAGGGAAAAGGCTACACCAACAATGGTACTTGAAGTTTACCAACGGTAACAATGGGTACAGTGGAAAGAATAAGGTTAGACCGAAGAAAAGACACTAGCAATAGTAAAGATTTGGTAAAATCTGAAGATATCCAAATTTTTTTACACAAATATCTGCTGAGAGCTCAGCTAAAACGAAAAGCGGCTTTACGGCTACGTGGCAAACGAGATCTGAGGTAACAGGGAGAAGGGCATTCTGGGTATAGACTTAGCTTAAGAGGTTTTTATTGGCTGGCGTGAGCTTGGTAATAGGCCGACTCGGTTCCAAGGGGCTCGGAACCGAACCAATCAGTGATGAATGGAAAAAAGATTAACAAACATCAGATCAAATATTCTATATGCTACCTAAAATCCACAAAAATATGGAAAAGCCCCAAGGCAGACCCAGTACAGTAAGCCATTATTGAAAGGCATGCGTTCTTGTATTTAGGACACGATGGAATTTCTTAATATAGTAGAAGATATGCAAATTGAAGAGGGCTGGTTACTATGTACTCTGGATGT
Source organism: Protopterus annectens (assembly GCF_019279795.1). Taxonomy (NCBI): domain Eukaryota; kingdom Metazoa; phylum Chordata; order Ceratodontiformes; family Protopteridae; genus Protopterus; species Protopterus annectens. The sequence continues at coordinate 692,767,972 of NC_056733.1, forward strand.
TTCTGCTCTTTATGCAAATATTCCTCATTGGGCTGGGCTTATTGGCATTGGAGTATTGGTTAAATAGGCCAGGGTTATATTTCCCAGGTCTAAATGAACATGTCCTTACCAAAAATGTACTTTATTTTGGAAATCAATGTTATTGACAACTTAAGGGAACTGCAATGGGGGCTTCATTTACACTAATACATGCCGACCTGTTTATGGCCTATGTAGAGGAACAACTTATTGATGATGATTTTCAATGGTTTTTTGGATTCTATGGATATCTGGCACAGATATCTTGAAGACTGCTGGTTGGTTTGGAGGTCTGATTCCATTTATTTACAGGAGTTTGTTGAGTACCTAAATGAGAATAAATGGGGGATTCAATTTATGGTGAATTCCCATTCTAAAACTATAACGTTTTTGGATGTATCAGTTACGGTAATGCAGGATGGTACTTTGCAAAGTTCGATCTTTAGAAAGTACCCAAAATTTAATACCTTATTACATGCCAACAGCTGTCACCCTAAACATATAATTAATTATATCCCCAAATCTCATTTTTGAGGCTTAGGAGGATATGTTCATCTTCCTCGGATTTAAAAATACATGAACAGGATCTGGTTCAGAGATTTTGAGATACAGGATATTCCATCAATGTAGTTAATCAAGCATTTATGCTAATAAATGCAGTGTCTAGATCCTCTTTGTTAAAATATTGGGCAAAAAAATAAACAGGTTAGGCAACCTATTAGGTTTATTACGAGTTTTGGTGATACTACTACAGAATTTAATTTTTAAACATTGGGATATATTGTTGACGGATGACAGACTTAAAGAAATTATACCCTCTACATATCTCTTTTCTTACAGAAAAGGGAAAATGATGGCTGGTTGGTTCAATCACTGCAAAATAACTTATAATATGAGCAAAGAAAAAAACGAAGTTATGCACCATAATGTTCCATGTTTGTAGTCCATATCATCCTTCATTTTTAATGATGGGATCGGAGACGACCCTCGGCTATGACTCGGCTTATTTACAAGCTTGAAGTCTTCTAGTTGGCTCGTGGCTAGGTAGGTATCCCATGGTGCACCAGTACAATCACCAGATCTTGTTTGCTGCTAACTAGGAGAAATAATAACAAACATACAGAAAGAAGCCAATAATAAAAGGTCTCCGGTGAATAATGATAACAATATTTTTCTGTTTCCAGATACTTCCAGGATGGGGGTAGGAGGGTGGGTTCGTAAGAATGAAAGGCGAGATCAACTACAAACATGGAACATTATGGTGAGTACATAACTTCTTTATGTTCTGTAGTCCTATCTCGCCTTCATTCTTACTGATGGGACAGCGTCCCTAGCACCTTATTCTTGGGTGGCTCAAGAAAAAATACTCCTGAGTACCGTGGAACCAAAGGATGCTCTACCCCCGGAGGTTGAATCCAATTTGTAGTAAGTAATAAATGTGTGAGGGGTAGCCCAAGTTGCTGCTGCACAGATATTATCAAGTTGAACCCTGGCTTGAAAGGCTGCAGATGTAGACTGAGCCTTAATTTTGAGAGGTAAAGGCTTACTCTCAGAAGTGTAGATGTCAGCTAAACAGCTAGAAATCCAATTTGAGAGGGTCACTTTGGAAACTGGTAAACCTGATCTGGATTTGGAGAAGGAAATAAATAATTGATCTGACTTCCTGAATTCCTTAGTCTGGTGCAAATAAAAACGCAATTGTCTATGAACATCCAACTGATGAAACCTGTATTCTGTTGCGTTGGAATGATTTGGGAAGAACACCGGAAGTTCTATGGATTGGCTGAAAGTGCTATGGGAACAGACCGTGGGGACAAAGGATGGATTAGTACGAAGAGATACTCTGTCTTTGTGAAAAATCAGATAAGGGGGTTTTACAGACTGCTTGTAACTCTGACACCTGTCTGGTAGATGTGACTGTCACCAGAAACATGGTCTTCCAAGACAGAAATTTCAAAGGCGATGAATGAGAAGGCTCAAAGTGAGGAGACGTTAATTTGGATAGCACAAAATTCAAGTCCCATGAAGCAACAGGTTCCTGAAATAGGGGTCTTAACAAAGTGGCACCTTTGAGAAAGGTTTTGCACAGCCTATGTGACATCAGATTAGAATCTTGTATGCCTAGATGAAAATTAGAAATCGCTGCCAAATGAACCCTGATTGCGGCAGCCGCAGATCCCTGGTGGAAAAGCTCAAACAAGAATTCAAAAACCACCGGAATGGAGGCGGTATAAGGGTCAACATTCTTTTTCGCAGCCCAGATAGAGAATCTCCTCCGTTTACTGGAATATAATCTCCTAGTAGAGGGTTTATGAGATGGCATTAGGATATGAGTCATGGAAGGTGAGAAGTCGTGAAGCCTGACTAGGGAAGGAACTGCAGCAGCCAAGCTGTCAAAATGACGGTGTGTAAAGTGGGATGAAGTGAGCCTGACATGTGCGTCAAGAGATCTGGCACTGGGTCTAGAAGCCAAAGATCATCTAGGAGAAGAGGCCCGAGAAAGGGGAACCAACCCTGACAAGGCCAGTAAGGAGCAATGAAGATCAGTTTGCTTTCCAGCTGTTTCGCTTTCTGAATAACCATGGATATGAGAGAAAAGGGAGGGAAAGCATAAAGGAGACCAAGAGGCAAATCGTGAACAAGTGCATCTCTCGGTGACTCCCCCGGAGGGAGGATGAGGGAGAAACAGCTGCTGCATTTGGCACTGATTGGGCTGGCACAGAGATCGCAGCAAGGCTGTCCCCATCTGCGGAAAATCTGCTCTGCTGTTTCCTGTTTCAAAGACCACTTGTGAGGCATCAAAATGCCCGGCTGAGTTTGTTGGCTATCACGTTGGTTGTCCCTGGGATGTGCATTGCCACCAGAAAACACTGGAAAGATATCGCCCATTTCCAAACTCGAATGGCCTCTCGACAGAGTGGGTATGATCTGGTTCTGCCTTGTTTGTTGATATACCATACTACCAAAATGTTGTCTGATTGTATTGCAATCGTCCCAAGAGGCAGAAGGTTGTAAAGTGCTTGCAATGCCAGGAGCACCACCCTCATCTCTAGAACACTGATATGCAGGTAAGCCTTGTGATCTTGCCATGTGCCTTGGACAGTAGTGCCTAGATAATGCCCCCCCAACCTATCTGTGAGGCATCCGTGGTCACAGTGGCAACGGGGTGGCGAGGGACAAATGAAGTGCCCGTGGTTAACTGGTTGGGTTGAGTCCACCAAATAAGGCCCTTCTTGCAAGAGTCTGTCAGCAGTATGTGATGAGTTAATAGCAGATGTTGAAAGGACCACTGGGACGACAGCGGCACTAGTAGTATGGTAGAAGCCATGGTCCCTAGAAGCTTCAGAACAGTCTTGGCCTTGACTTTTTGTAGGGGGAGAAGACGCTGAATTTGAAGAACCAGATTCTGTGCCCTTTCTACTGGAAGGCAAGTCAACATGTCTACTGTGTCTATCACTGCACCTATAAAAAATCACAGACTGAGAGGGCAATAATGCAGATTTTTCCCAACTGATAGTAATCCCCAACTGGGCACAAGGTTGAATGGTAGCATCCCTGGTCTGAAGAAGTAGATGCCTGGTGGGGGCGGTCAGGAGCCAATCGTCCAGATATGGAAACACCTGGAATCCTCGACATCTCAGGTGAGCTGTCACTACTGCCATACACTTGGTGAACACCCTGGGGGCTGTGGTGAGACCAAAGGGCAGAGTACGAAACAGGTAGTGACTGGCTCCCAGCAGGAAGGGTAGATGACTCCTCAACGCCCTGTCCATTTTTATGTGGTAGTAAGCGTCTTGGAGGTCTATTGAGCACATCCAAGTGTCTTTCCCTAGTAACGGGAGTATAGACTGCACTATCACCATCCAGAACTTGTCCTTCTTTACTGATTCGTTCAACCTGCTGAGGTCCAAGATGGGCCTCCAGTCCCCTGTATGTTTTGGCACTAAAAAGAATCTGGAGTAAGTTCCGGATTCTATTTGGTCTGCTGGGATGGTTTGGATGACTCCTTTTGCCAGCAACTTGTTGATCTCCACAGTTGCCTGATCCCTGTGATTGGGTGCAATATCCGGGATCCTCTTGGGAACATAAGGTGGCCGAGAAAAGGGTATGACATAACCTCTGGTGATAATTCTTTGTACCCATTTGTCTTGAGTGATCCTTAGCCAGGCTTCTGGATACAAAGAAATGTGACCCCCGACCGGCTCCAGAGAAGCACAGTCGGGCCCCACATCAGGAGCGCTGGTAAGGCCGGCCCTGAAATGAATCACGGCCTCCCTGGTTTTGCAGTCCGCCCCTGCCTCTAGGGCAGCATCTACCATTTCCTCTTCCTCCTCTGCCTCTGAAGGAGGAGTCACCCTGTGCATCTTGGAAAAACCTCTGGGACTTCTTAAACCACATTTTACCACCCCTCTGACCCTTAGGGTATGGTCCAGAGAGGACAGTAAAACATACTCCCATGGCAGAGAGTGTTTTTCCTTCTTACTCACACCGGGTGAGTGTGTCCATTACCTTGGGTCCAAACAATGAAGAACCGAAGGGGGCGTTGGTAAAGGTAGACTTGAACGGTTCCGCAAAATTGCACAAACGCATCCAGGAATGACGCCTTAGGGAAATTCCTGAATCCGCTGCTCTACTCGCTCCATCAGCTGCATATGAGATAAGCCTCATGGACGAGTTGACAACAGAGTTTAAGGTGGACAACTGGCAGACACCTTCTCAGGGACTCCCTCAGTGAATGTACCTTGTAGAGAATCTCCTAACTCCTTTAGGAGATCTCTCTGAAGCCTCGTGAAGTGTGTAAGTTAGTTCAGTGATCTAAGAGTAAATGCCGCTGACGAAAAGATACGCTTCCCGTATCTGTCCATCGTTCGAGACTCTTTATTTGGCGGATGAACAGAAGTAGTTGTTTCTGCTAGCTCCTCCTTAGTGGCCTCCGCCACCACCATGGCATCTACAGGAACATCTTTAGACAAAAATTCCATTTCCCTGGGCGCAGAAAGAAATGTATTTGGTCTCCTAGGGACTGGCTCCACGGCATAAGGAGTATCCCACACCTTCCGACTAATGAGCTCCATCAGTTCGTTGAAAGGTGGAGACACCCAAGAGGCTGAAGGTGGAGACACGAAAGCCTTCAGGTACACCGACTCCTCATAAGAAGGGGTGACAGTGGGCCAGCCGCACCTCTGCTTAAGGATTTCCAGGATGTCTACGAAGGAGACACAATCAGAGGACAACTTGGTGGACCCTTCTGACTCCTCGAGGTCGGTGTCTGAGGTATGAGACCCGTCCTGGGAGTCTACATGCTTCCTCTTGCATGTTCTTTTCCGTGGGGGCTCCTCAGAAGGATATTTTGGGGAGGTCTCAAAAGAATGGGGGCCACCAGCTGGTGGCTCCTGAGGCTGCGGGTCTCTGCTGTCAAGACAGGGAGTAGGAGCTGAAACAGAAGTAGGTGCCCCAGGGGATAGTGTTGGTACCCCTGGTAGGAGCTGATGACAGGGACAGCACACTCCTCATCATCTCGAATGCCGACCTCTCCGGCTCCTACGACCTCCCCAGCTCTGAGAAGAGCGAGAATGCCATCGGTTCCAGAGCTTTCAGCTCCGAGATAGACGTAGGGTCCAAGCTCACCCTCACCGACGTGCCTAGAGGAAGGCTCGGAACCGAAGAGGTTCGGTTCCAGGCATCCCTGTCGGGGCCAACCAGACAGCTTCGGCTCCTAGACACCACGGACGGTACCGAGAATATCGGAGCGGAACTCGGCTCCAAAACAACCTCAGGGGGAGCTGGACCCGGGGGTTCCACCAATGGTACCAAACACTCCGGCTCCGAAAGACCAGCATGGCTCAGTGGAGGAATCACTGAAGGGGGGACAGACTCAAGTGGCCCCGGGACCGACTGGGTCAGAGCCAACAACAAATTAGGTAAGGCAGATGACTTCAGGAGTCTCAGCACTACTCTCTCCAAATCTTCTTCCGATAAACTCCTGGAAGACCTGGAAGACAAAGTGGGAAAACGGGATCTCTGCAATATGGGTGACCTTAATGTAGGGGAGACCCGTAAAGAATCCGTAGACCGGCTCTGTTGAATACTCTCAGTGGTCAGCTCTGAACTACTTGGTGCCGAACTTGTAACCACAGTAGTAGAACCCTCGATCGACTCCGAACTCAGTAGGGCCGATGAGGCAGTAATTTCATTAGATTTGGTCATTTTAAGAGGTGGCTCCGAAGCACCAGCCGGCGCCGGGGGATGGCCTCTTAGGGGACTTAGATTTCTCCTTTTTAGATCCCGGAGATCTGGCAGAGGAGGAAGAGCTAGCCAGATCTTCCTCAAAAGAAGGCTTTAGGAGACCTTTTAGTGTGAGCTTATTTTTCCTCTCTTGCAACACCCTAGCACTAAAAGAGTGACAAAATAAGCATGTTTCCTGCAAGTGGATGGCCCCCAAGACAGTATACGCAGTTACTGTGGCCATCCGTTATAGACATCTTCTGTGAGCATTTCATGCACTTTATAAAGCCAGATGGCTTATGATCCTTGACCTCCTTAGACATCTCACAGAAGATTGTACTCAGACACACAGAGGAAGGAAAAGTGGGAGGACTAGGTCCTCTAACTTAAACAGACCTAGCCCTAAAGGAACCGACAAAGACACACCACGAGGACTAGGTCCTCTTACTTAAACGAGCCTAGCCCTGGTAGAGAAGAAAGAAGAAAACTAGGTCCTCTAAGTAAAACAGACTTAGAGGGAGGTAAAGAAAACAAGTAGAGAGCCTCGCACACACACTAGAGCAGGAATACAAAGTCTAATTATTGAAAAGACAAAGGACGAGAACGAAGGTCAAACAGAACCCCGTTCTGTATGCAACACCAAAACTGTAAGTATCAACAAGAGGAAAGCTCCACAAGGAAAGCTATTAATTGTAATGTTTATGAAAATCACACAGTCTAAACTAAGTGCAAAAGGCGCCTACAACTACTAATATAACAGTATGAGGACTAGGAATATAGATAGCTATATATATATATATATATATATATATATATATATATATATATATAACAACCCAGAGAAGAAACAACTGGCACACATGATACCAAATAGTACTATAGGGCCAACAGCCAACTGTACTTTGAGAAACTGCACACAAAAAGCGCTCTGATAAACGTTAACTATCTAACTACAAACACGACACTAACTATAGCTATGTAATGCTATCAACATATGAAAAATAGCAGAAAAATCCAAAATTTAGAACAAAATGTGTTGTGCTTCTTCTAGGCCGTGGCTAAGTCTATCAGAACTCGTTGACGCGGCAAACGAGATCTGGGGATTGTAATGGTGCACCATGAGATACCTACCTAGCCATGAGCCAACTAGAAGACTTCGAGTTTGTAAATAGGCCAAGTCGGACCCGAGGATCGGCTCCGATCCCATCAGTAAGAATGAAGGCAAGATAGGACTACAGAACATCATCAGTTCAGTTTAGATGGACAAAAATTAGTGGGTTGTTATTAATGTGGACACTGCAATTTTTGCAAATTTGTCAATAAAGACAAACACTTTACTTCGCAAAACAGCTCTAGGGTATTAGACATCTTAGTATCTGGTAACTGTAATATGGATTGGGTGATTGATCTAGGAACATGTTCTTGCTCAGCATTCTATGTTGGGCAAACTTCACGTCTGCTTAAATTAAAAACGTCTGAGCATCTGAGTGAAATTCAGTGTGCAAAATCTAAAAATGCTTTGTATAAACATACTTTAAAACATGCTTCAGCATGATTTATGTTTACTATTACTGACAGAGTTTGTTTTAAAACAAGTAAAGTTGGATGGTAGTCAATGTTAAATTATAAGGAACAAATGTGGATTATTGAATTAGGGGCATTATGTGCACCAGGGCTTGATGAGCAGTTATGTTAGCCAATGATGGGTTAGGGGACTGTATTTAATTGTGTTGAAAAGGGTGGCCAAGGTGGTGCAGAGGTTAGCGTTGTTGCCTCACAGTAAGAGGTTCTCTGGTTCGATCATTGGCTGGGTTGCCTTCTGTGTGGAGTATGCATGTCCTCCCTCTGGTCGCGTGGGTTTCCTCTGGGTGCTCCGGTTTCCTCCCACATCCCAAAGACCCACAAGTAGGTGGATTAGACACTCTAAATTGGCCCTAGGTGTGAGTGTGTGCGTGCCTTCCCTGGAAGGTTGGGCGCCGGGCTGGCATTGTAAAATTCCACTGCCAGTCATGAGTGGACAGGTGATCCACTGTGGTGACCCCTAATCGGGAAAAGCCGAAAGAAGAAGAAGATTTAATTGTGTTGAATGTTCCAGTTACTATGTACTGATGAAGGCTTACAGCCGAAACTGGTATGCTTTGTATTAATTCCAGTGGATGGAGTAATTTTAATATCATGGTGTGGTGATATTAAAGTTTCTTTTGGGAAGCTGGCAGAGTGCTGGCTTTTTTGTTTGTATTGATGTAACAGGTTAACCTAAATTGTTGGCAATGTTTTTATTCTGAGCAACATATCAAAGGAGGAGGGAATTCTTGCATACACTAGCACAAAGTACAGCTGTGTTAAGTAAACTTATCATAACAGTAAGATGTTCTACTAGATCACTGGTGGAGTAGCCTAAGCTATTTGGGTTATATCCTGTCAAGGATATAACCAGCCAGCCAGCTTTTCAAGGCTTTAGGTTGCCTTCCACGAGCTCCAACTGCAGGAGCTCAAACACAACTCCATATAAAAGGCAGCTAGAGGGCCAAAAGCTTCGGAGCTTTCTTGCACCAAGAAAGATGGGTGGCAATAGCCCTGAAAGGAAAAAGGCTAGTAAAAGTAAAACAGAACTAACTATATGCAAAAGGATCTATTCTAGACATACACACATGCATACACATACACATATTATATATATATATATATATATATATATATATATATATATATATATATATACATACACACGTTATATACATACATACATACATATATATATATATATATATATATATATATATATATATATATATATATATATATATATATATATGTATATATATATCATCTTCTCTTTCGGCTGTTCCCGTTAGGGGTCGCCACAGCAGATCACCTGTTTCCATTTCTTTCTGTCCTCTGCATCTTGCTCTGTCACACCAACCACCTGCATGTCCTCTCTCACCACATCCATAAACCTTATCTTAGGCCTTCCTCTTTTCCTGTTACCTGGTAGCTTCATCCTTAGCATCTTTTTCCCAATATACTCAGCATCCCTCATCAGCACATGTCCAAACCAACGTAATCGTGCCTCTCTGGTTTTGTCTCCAAACCTTCCAACCTGGGCTGACCCTCTAATATACTTATTCCTAATCCTGTCCACCCTCATCACACCCAGTGCAAATCTTAACATCTTTAATTCTGCCACATCCAGCTCAAACTCCTGCCTTTTTGTTAATGCCGCTGTCTCCAACCCATATAACATAGCTGGTCTCACTACCCTCTTGTAGACCTTCCCTTTCACTCTTACAGGTACTCGTCTGTCACAAATCACACCTGACACTCTTCTCCACCCACCCCATCCTGCCTGTACTCTCTTCTTCACCTCTCTTCCACACTCACCGGTACTCTGAACTATTGACCCCAAGTATTTAAACTCATCCACCTCCGCCACCTCTACTCCTTGCATCCTCACCATTCCTCTATCCTCCCTCTCATTCACACACATATAGTCTGTCTTAGTCCTGCTGACCTTCATTCCTCTTCTCTCTAGAGCATATCTCCATCTCTCCAGGGTCTCCTCCACCTGTTCCCTACTCTCACTAAAGATCACAACTTCATCTGCAATCATAGTCCACTGGGACTCCTGTCTGATCTCGTCTGTCAACCTGTCCATCACCATTGCAAATAAGAAAGGGCTCAGAGCTGATCCTTGATGTAACCCCACCTCCACCTTAAATGCATCCGTCACTCCCACCGCAGACCTCACCGCTGTCACACTACCCTCGTACATATCCTGTACCACTCTTACATACTTTTCAGACACTCCTGACTTCCTCATATAATACCACAACTCCTCTCTAGGAAGCCTGTTATATGCTTTCTCTAAGTCTACAAAAACACAATGCAACTCCTTCCGACATTCTCTGTACTTCTCCATCAACACTCTCAGAGCAAAGATCGCATCTGTAGTGCTCTTTCCTGGCATGAAAATCACTAATCATCTCGTCCCTTCTTAACCTTGCTTCCACTACTCTTTCCCATAACTTCATGCTGTGATTGATCAATTTAATCCCTCTGTAGTTACTACAGCTCTGCACATCACCCTTATTCTTAATAAATTGGTACCAAAACACACTTTCTCCATTCCTCAGGCATCCTCTCACTTATTTCATTAAACAATCTGGTTAAAAACTCCACTGCCATTTCACCTAAACACCTCCATGCCTCCACAGGTATGTCATCTGGGCCAACAGCCTTTCCATTCTTCATTCTCTTCATAGCTATCCTTATTTCCTCCTTGCTAATCCATTGTACTTCATGATTCACTATCCCTACATCATCCAACCTTCTCTCCCTCTCATTCTCTTCATTCATCAACCCCTCAAAGTACTCTTTCCATCTCCTCAACACACTCTCCTCGCTTGTGAGTATGTTTCCCTCATTATCCTTTATCACCTTTACCTGCTGCACATCTTTCCTAGCTCGGTCCCTCTGTCTAGCCAATCGGTACAGGTCTTTTTCTCCCTCCTTAGTGTCCAACCTTTCATACAACTCTTCATATGCCTTATCCTTAGCTCTCTCTTTGCCATGCACCTCATCTCCTTATACTCCTGTCTACTTTCTTCATCTCTCTGACAAGCCCACTTCTTCTTTGCCAACCTCTTTCTCTGTATACTCTCCTGTATTTCCTCATTCCACTTGTCGTCCTTCCTCTGTCCAGATGTGATACCAAGCACCTTTCTAGCCGTCTCCCTTACTAGCTCTGCTGTAGTTACCCAGCTATTTGGTAACTCTTCACTGCCACCCAGTGCCTGCCTTAACTCATCCCTGAACTCCACCTCACAATTACCGTTTTTAATTTCCACCACTTGATCCTTTGTGCTGCCCCACACTCCTCCTCCTCTTCTTGATAACCAATGTCATCCTACAAACCACTATCCTATGCTGCCTAACTACACTTTCTCCGGTCACCACTTTACAGTCTCCAATCTCCTTCAAACTGGCCCTCCTACATAAGATATAATCCACCTGTGTGCATCTTCCTTCACTCTTGTATGTCACCCTATGCTCCTCCCTCTTGTTAAAATACGTATTCACCACAGCCATGTCCATGCTTTTCGCAAATTCCACTACCATCTGACCTTCTGCATTCCTTTGTTTAACACCATACCTACCCATCACTTCCTCATCCCCTCTGTTCCCTTCACCAACATGCCCACTGAAATCTACTCTAATCACCACTCTGTCACCCTTGGGTACAGTCATCACCACTTCATCCAATTCACTCCAAAATTTTTCTTTCTCATCCATTGCACACCCAACTTGTGGAGCATAAGCACTAACAACATTCATCATTACACCATCAATTTCCAGCTTCATAAACATCACTCTATCCGACACTCTTTTCACCTCCAAAACACTCTCAGCATACTGTTCCTTCAGAATAACTCCTACGCCATTTCTCCTCCCATCCACACCATGATAAAACAATTTGAACCCACCTACGATACACCTAGCCTTACTCCCCTTCCATCTGGTCTCTTGCACACACAATATACCAACCTTCCTTCTGTCCATCATATCAGCTAGCTCTCTCCCTATACCAGTCATACTGCCAACATTCAAAGTTCAGACCCTCACTACCACAGTCCTAGCCTTTCTCCTCTCTTCCTGCCTTCGGCCATGTCTTCTGCCTCTTCTCCTCCTTCGGCCAATAGTAGCCCAATTTCCGCCAGCACCCTGTAGGCTAACAGTACTGGTGGCGGTCATTGTTAACCCCGGCCTTGACCGATCCGGTATAAAAATTTTCTTGGTATCTGCATGAAATGTTTTGGCGAAGGTTTATGCCGGATGCCCTTCCTGACGCATATATAAAGAGAGAGAGATACATATATATAACCATGGGTCTACTTCAGATGATCAAAGTTTTAAAACTTTGAATTTCATATGGCCGATACCATATGATCGAAGTTTCTAAACTTTGAACACCTGAAAGAAAAACAAAAACAAAACAAAAAAAATTTCCAGGACGTTTTTGCAGGGGGTAAGCCCCCCTGCACCCCCTGCTATTTAAATATACCAACTCCGAGATCGCACTACAGCGAGGAAAAGGGAAAATTTCCCATTCCGCGCTGTATGGAGATCTCCGTTCAGAACGTTCAAAGTTTTAAAACTTCGACTGTATGGTCTCGGCCATATGAAATTCGAAGTTTTAAAACTTTAATTGTCTGAAGGGAACCCATAACCACACACTGGCAATCCAAAAACAAAATAAGTGGGGACAGCTACTGCAACAGTGATATATTAAAACACCTCCTGATACTGGAAGTTTACTGTACTATGCTCAACATTAGATCACTGGTACAGTAGCCTAAGCTATTTGGATAGTTTGCCATAGGTTAGAAAGTTATTGGGAGGAAGTTAACTAAGAAACCAGGAACCCTTGAAGAATGATCCTGGTAAAACCTCTTCTGGACCAAGAAAAGGAGTCCAGTTTGCAGTGCTTTAATGGAATGGGAATTAACCCAGCCTGGAAGTGTCTCCCTGTTGTGAGAAAACTAACAGAAAGGGCACGAAGCAACCATCTAGAAATTGTCTACTTTGACATTCACTGTCCTTTTGTCTTACCATCATGCGAGACAAAGATGACTGGCTTTCCTGAAGGGTTTAGTTTTGTCTAAGCAGCATTTGAGCTGCCTGTGGATATCTAGAGTTTGAACAATTTCTTTTCTCCCATGTTTTGGGCTCTAGAAAAAAGACAAGACTGACAGGTTGACTCAAGTTAAACCCCAAGACTACTGTAGGAATAAAAGCAGGATCTGTTACAGAAACCCTGTCCTTGTGGAAAATGAGAGCTTGTAATTCAGATGCTATTTGTGTAAAAATCAGAATAATGAGTAAAACAGCAGTCTCCCATGTTAAGAACTTCAAATCAGCCTGATGAGCTGGTTCAAAAGGAAAAATGAGCAAGCACAAAATTCAAATCCCAAGGAGCAACCCAACTGTTCTCTAGATGAATGGATATATAATACCCCTTCAAAACTGTTTGACTTGGGAACAGGAAGAAGGGGGTTAAAGGCAAATAAGCAGAAAGAGATGACAGATGAATCTTGACAGAAGAGTAATAAAGATCAGCAGACAAAAAATTAATGCAAATAATTAAGAATCAGAGGCAGATGAGCCTTAAAAGGGTCTTGGTCCTTTTAATGGCAACAGCTAGAAAATATTTTCCACTTAGACATGTAGGATTTCCTAGTAGCATGTTTTAGCCTCCTGCAGTACCTGCTGCACGTACGTAGAAAAAAAAAGGTTCCTAAAACATAACACAATTCTAACATTCAGGCATTCAACTGAAGAGTCTTCAGGTTTGGCTGTATCAAACATGTCTTCTTTGAGTAAATCCAGTATCTAGCGAAGCTTGCAATAATTGCCATTGATTGGCCAGTTTCAAAAGAAGGGAGAACCACTGTTGCCTGGGCCAAAAGGAGGTCAACACCATTATCTCAGGTTAGCCCTTCTGGATATTTAGAAAACCCCTGGAAATTAGTGAAAAGGGTATAAGGGCACACAGGGACATTCCTGTCTATGTGAATGAGAAAACAAGAAGTTATCTACTCACCATAACATTCGATGTATGTAGTCCATCTCGCCTCACATTCTTACCCGTGGGTTCACATACTTTTTAGATCAAAGCCTTTCTATTGGCTGGGCTAAGATGGTATCCCATGCTGCACTGCTCTCTATCCCCAGACTTAGTTTGCTGCGAGCACCAGCACTCATTCTCCATGCATAACAACACCTAAGGAAAGGAAAAAAAAACAAGAATGAAGGAAACTCTGAAACCAGGCCTAACCTCCAGATCCTCCAGGATGGGGGAAGGGGGGGGGAGTAAGAATGTGAGGCGAGATGGACTACATACATCGAACATTATAGTGAGTACATAACTTCTTGATGTTATGTAGTCCAATCTCGCCTATATTCTTACCCATGGGACAGCGTCCCCAGCACCTAAATCCTGGGAGGCTCAGTGGAAAATACTCCTGAGCACTGTGGAACCAAAGGAAGACCTGCCCCTAGATACCACATCTAACTTGTAATGAGTAACAAAGTTGTGAGGAGATGCCCAAGTTGCCGCAGCACAAATATCATCCATAGACAATCTGGCCTGAAAAGCTGTAGCTGTAGATACAGACCGGGTAGAGTGAGCCTTCACCTGGAATGGTAAATCTCTTCTCCCTGAAGTATAAATGAAAGAAATACAACTGGAAATCCACCTGGACAACATGACTTTGGAAACAGGAGACCCAATTCTGTTTTCCGAAACAACTTATCAGATATTCTGAGGTCTTTCGTTCTGTGCAAATAATAACGTAATTGTCTGTGCACATCCAATTGATGAAATCTGTATTCTGCCTTGTTTGAGAACTGGGGAAAGAACACTGGCAATTCAATAGATTGGTTAAGGTTACTAAATGACGCTACTTTGAGAAGAAAGGAAGGATTTGGCCCGAGAGAAACCCTGTCCTTATGAAAAATCAAATAAGGGGGTTTGACTGACAAAGCTTGAAGCTCCGAAACGCGTCTGACTAACGTGATGGCTATCAAAAAGACAGTCTTCCAAGTTAAGAATTTTAAATCACAAGTGGCTACAGGCTCAAAGGGGGGTGAAGTAAGACCCTGTAGAACAAAGTTTAAGTCCCAAGGCATAACAGGTTCAGAGACAGGAGAATGAAAACAACAAAGTGCCCTTCAGGAAAGCCTTACAGAGTCTATGTGCCATTAGGCTAGGTTCGTCTGCGACATGAAAGGTAGAAATCGCCGCCAACTGGACTTTAATGGTTGCGGGTCGCTGAACCCTGGTTAAAAAGCATAGACAGGAACTCCAAAACAGACGAATTTGGAGCTGTGTAAGGGTCAATCTTTTTGGCATGTGCCCAGATTGAAAATCTCTTCCATTTGCTGTAACAAATCTTCCTGGTCAAAGGCTTATGTAAGGAAGATAGAATATGAACCACCTCCGGTGAAAATTGATGAAGCCTAACTAATGACGGAAGTGGAGTAGCCAGGCTGTCAACCGGAGGGTCCGAAGAGAGGGATGGAGCTTTCCTGACATGTGAATCAGTAAGTCTGGTTGTGGGTCCAGAATCCAAGGAGCATCCGTGAGACAGGAATGGAGAAAGAGGAACCAAATTTGACGAGGCCAGTGTGGGGCAATCAGAATCATTTTGCTTCCCAAGGATTGCGCTTTCTAAATAACCTTTGACAGCAGAGACACTCATCCTGGGAATCTATGTGCTTCCTCTTGCACGTTTTCTTTCTGGGTGGCTCCTCAGACAAAAACTCTGAAGGGCCCTCAGAAATATGGGGACCACTCGTGGGGGTACCCTGAGGCCTTGGGGCTCCGCTGTCCAGAGATAGATGGCGATCAGAGACCTGCACCGGTGTAGGGGACAGAGTGACCGACCCATATGATGCCGCTGACGACCTGGCCAGCGCACTCCACATGGCCTCGAAGGCTGGTCCTCCCGGATCCGAAGAACGACCAGCCTCCGAAGCAGAGACAGGAGTCAGGCTTCCCCATGCCGAAGCACCGAGAGGGAGACTAAGAGCCGAGAGGTGTCCCGAAGCCTCTCCCTCGAGTCGACCAATGAATCCTGAGTCCTGAACCCAGTGGACGGCACTGACGGGGGTCGGAGCTGACGGAACCAATAAGCCAGGTGGGGCTGTCAGAACCGACCTAGGGACATCACACGGAGCCGAGCACTCTGGCTCCGAAAGATGAGATGTGCTTGGAGGAAGTATCGATGTAGGTTGAGGGACCGGCTCCAGAGCACACTGGGTCGGAGTCGAGAACAATTAGCCAGTACCGGTGACTGAAGAAGTCTCTGCACCACTCTATCGATGTCCACATCCGAGAAGGTCCTGGAAGATTTGGAGGATAGGGAACGAGATCGAGACCTCCTCTCTGAAGGGGACCTGCGAGGAGGATATACCGGCCTAATGCTAGGCGACCGGCTCCGAACAGGCTCCAAGAAAATTGTATCCGAAGCAGGTTCCATAACCACTGACACTTCCTGCTGCCCCGAGGACAATGGAGCTGAGGATGTCGATGAAGATTTTGCTATTTTCTCCGGCAGCTCCGAGGATACTGATGGAGCCGGGGATTGCTTTTTTGCCTTGGAAGATTTTGCCTAAGAGCTGGAAGCACTCTCCAGACCCTCCTCGAAGGAGGGTTTCAGAAGTCCCTTCAAAATCAATTTGTTCTTCCTTTCCTGAAGAACACGCAGGATAAAGGCATGACAAAAAATACACGATTCCTGGAGATGAATCGCTCCCAGACAGTACACACAAACAGAGTGTCCATCAGTGATAGACATCTTATAACTGCACTTGGAGCACTTCTTGAAGCCCGAGGGCTTATGGTCCTTAGTATCTTTGGACATAGTTACCATAAACAGCAAGTAACTAACTCAAAAAAGACCAACGGTCAAATAGCCACAAGCACAGGAACAAGCCAAGCAACAACAGAACACCACAAAGACCTCTAACTCAAACGATCTTTATACACAAATACACGGGGGGGGGGCACTAATTCCTCTAATTTAAACGGTTTTAGTCCAAGGGAGGATTTAGCACAAAAGAAAAGCAGAGGGACAGGAAATGCAAGGGGACAGACTAGGTCCTCTAACTGAAATGGGCCTACCTCGTTGGAAACAGCTAGTGGGATACCACAGAATACGCTATAAAAGAAAATTTGAAGTTATGTACCTACCATAATGTTCCATGTTAGTTGTCTTCTTCTCGCCTTCATTCTTGCTGGATGGGTTCGGAGCCGATCCTCAGCTCCGACTCGGCCTATACTAAAGCTCGAGAGCTATTTTTACCGGCTCGAGGCTACCCTATATCCCACAATGCTAGGCGCTAACTACCCAGATCTCGTTTGATAGCTAAAACCATAGCAGTTCTGATCTCCAATGTAAGGAGAAGAGGAATCCTTACTCGTAAGTCATGTAGACCTATAGCTACCAGTAAAAGATAGCCAAGGGGGCTAATACTGAGGCAGAAAGAAGATCCCCAAGGATCCTTAGGTCTGTCCAGGCTAGGGGGATGGGGGGGGGGGTGGAACGCAAGAAAGAAGGCGAGAAGACAACTAACATGGAACGTTATGGTAGGTACATAACTTCTCAATGTTAAGTTGTCAATCTCGCCTTCATTCTTGCTGGATGGGACCGCGTCCCTAGCACCTTCACCCTGGGTGGCTCATCGGAACAGACTCTTGAGAATGGTGGAACCAAAATAGCCCGGCTTCGGGAGGCCATGTCTAATTTGTAATGAGAGATAAAGGTATGAGGAGAGGCCCATGTGGCTGCCGCACAAATGGAATCTATTGGTAATCTAGCCTGAAAAGCTATTGACGTGGCTAATGCACTAGTTGAGTGAGGTCTGGGCCTTGACGGTAGTTTTTGGTGTCTGAGGTCATAGATGAAAGTAATCACAGAATCCAGCCATCTAGAAAGGGTTACTTTGGAAATTGGAAGGCCTTTCTTCCCTGCTGCATAAGATAGGAAGAGCTGCTCAGATTTCCTAGCTTGCTTGGTTCTATCCAGATAGTAACGGAGCTGACGATGAATGTCCAGAAAATGCAGCTTTTGTTTCGCTCTGTTGGAGTAGTTGGGGAAGAAAACTGGGAGATCGATAGTCTGGTTTAGGTTCGCCTCAGAAGAAACCTTGGGTAAAAAGGACGGGTTAGTCCTGAGAGACACTCTGTCTTTATGGAAAACTAGATAAGGTGGACGAATGCAAAGGGCATGAAGTTCTGATACTCTTCGCAGATGTTATGGCAACTAGAAAGAGAGTCTTCCAAAAGAGCAACTTCAAGGAGCATGAAGCCGCAGGTTCAAAGGGGGGAAGAATCAAGGAAGTTAGAACCAAATTTAAGTCCCACTGTGGTGGGGGGTCTCTGATTGGGGGCTTAAGCAAAAAGATACCTTTAAGAAAGGTTTTACAAAGCTTATGGGACATGATACTTGAGTCCAAAAAGCCTACATGAAAGTTCGAAATAGCCACTAACTGTACTCTGATGGTGGAGGAAGAAGACCCTGAGTGAAACAGTTCGGCTAGGAAGTCTAGGACTGATTGGATATGGGCAGTAAAAGGATCCATATTTCTAGCTCCTGCCCAGAAGGAAAAACGCTTCCACTTGCTGGCATAAATCCTTCTGGTAGATGACTTAAGGGAAGCTATAAGGATGTCACGCACAGAATGGGAAATAAGGGGAAGCCTGGCTATGGTTGGAATTGGAGCAATCAAGCTGTGAGGTTGAGAGATTGGAGGGAGTGGTGCAGCTGAACCGACTGATGGGTGAAGAGATCTGGCACTGGGTCCAGATGCCAGGGCTGCCCCAAGAGGTAACGATGCAGGAACGGAAACCATATCTGTCGAGGCCAGTAAGGAGCAATGAGGATCATCGTGGCTCTCAAGGCGGTAGCTTTCTGAATCAACTGAGTGATTAATGGAAAGGGGGGAAAGGCATACAGAAGTCCCCGGGGCCAATCGTGGACTAGAGCGTCTCTGGGGGGGTGGCCGGGAAGACAGTGAAAAAGTCGTGGCACTTGCTGTTTTGAGGTGTTGCAAAAAGATCGCAGCAAGATCGACCCCATTTCTGAAATATTTCTTCCACTACTGATTGCTTGAGAGACCACTCGTGTGGCATGAGAATGGCTCTGCTCAACCTGTCCGCTATGATGTTGGACTTCCCGGGGATGTGCGTTGCTATCAGAAACCGCTGAGAGGAGATCGCCCACTGCCAAAGTCTGAGTGCCTCTCGACATAAGGGATAGGACTTGATTCCGCCCTGCTTGTTGATGTACCACACTACGGGACATATTGTCCGTCTGAACTGCAATAATCCCGATGGGAAGAGAGTCCTGAAGGGCTTGCAACGCTAAAAGTACTGCTCTCATCTCCAAGACATTTATGTGCAGGTGGCATTCGAAAGGTTGCCATGTGCCTTGGACCGTCCTGCCCTGAAAATGCCCCCCCCCCCACCCGACCAGGGAGGCGTCCGTTGTCACCGTGGCGACTGGGGGAGAAGGAACAAGTGGTCTGCCCTGAAGGACTTGAGGGGAGACCATCCACCAAGAAAGGTGTTTCTTGCAAGACAGGGTTATTAAGATGTTGTGTGACATTGGAAGCTGTTGAAAGGACCACTGGGAAAAGAGCATCCACTGAAGGATCCGCATATGAAAGCGAGCTAGGGGAAGTAGTGTAATGGCTGCCGCCATGAGACCTAATACCTTCAGGACTAACCTGGCCTGGATTCTGTTGTTCTGAAGGAGGATGTGAACATGCTTGTGAATATCTAGAACTCTTTGCTCGGTTAGTTTTGCGGAGAGTCAGACTGCGTCCAAGGTGGCGCCTGTGAAGGTAATAGACTGACAAGGCGACAAGGCAGACTTTTCGAAATTTATGGAGATACCTAGCCCTTTGCAAGTCTGAATGGTGTAATCTCTGGAGAGGAGAAGCTGACGCCTGGTGGTGGCAGTGAGGAGCCAGTAGTCTAGATATGGAAACACCTGGAATCCTTGACGCCTCAGATGAGCCGTAACCACTGCAATGCATTTGGTGAACACTCGGGGGGCTGTAGTGAGACTAAAGGGCAGGGCCCTGAACTGGTAGTGACTGGCTCCCAGCCGGAAGCGGAGAAACCTCCTGGAGCGCCTGTGCATCTTGATGTGGTAGTACGCATCCTGAAGGTCTACTGAGCACATCCAATTGTCCTGACCCAGAAAGGGTAGAATGGACTGTAGCGTGACCATCCAGAACTTCGTTCTTCTTACAGACTTGTTTAGTCTGCTGAGATCCAATATTGGCCTCCAGTCCCCTGTCTTTTTTGGTACTAAAAAGAACTTGGAGTAGATTCCGGATCCTTGTTGGTCTGCTGGGACTGGCTGGATGGCTCTTTTTGTTAGCAGTTTTGATATTTCTAGTACTGCTTGTTCCCTTAGACTGGGTGGAACGTCTGGAAGGGGCCCTTTTGGCTGAGTTGGGGTGTGGATAAAGGGAATTTTGTAACCCTCGGATATAATCGACCGTACCCATTTGTCTTGGGTGAGTGAAAGCCAGGCTTCTGGGTACAGTGATAACCTTCCCCCGACTGCCTCCAAAGGCGGACAGTCGGACAGCTTCTCAGGGATGCTGGAAGGGTTTGTCAGAGAGAGACTCTCTGCTACCCTGATTTTGCAGACCTCCTCTGCCTCTAGGGCGGCGTCTGTTATTGTCCCCCCCCCCACCTCTAGAGGGGAACTGACCTCTTGTGTCAGGCGCGACCTGTTGTGGTTTACGGAACCACATTTTCCCACCCTTCTGACCCTTAGGATATGGTCTAGACGGGGTGGAAAAACGGACTCCCACGGCAGAGAGAGTCTTGCCTTCTTGCTCGCATCTGGTCAAAGTATCCTTCACCTGAGGTCCAAACAAAGCTGAACCGTCAAAGGGGGAGTTAGTGAAGGACGCCTTGAAGGGGTCTGCAAAGTTACAAAGCCGCATCCAGGAGTGACGCCGTAAGGCCACGCCTGTGCTTGCAGCCCTACTCACCCCATCGGCTGCGTAGGAAATAAGCCGCATGGAGGAGTTGACAATGGAATTCAGGGTTGCCAGCTGGGAGTTGATTTTGTCTTGAGACCCCGCAGCTGTTGGATCCTGTAGGGCCTCACCCACTTCTTTGAGCATGTCTCTTTGAAGGCGGGTGAAATGGCACAGGTAATTCAGCGACCGCATGACAAAGGTCGCTGAAGAAAACATCTGCTTGCCGTACCTATCCATAGTCCTAGACTCCTTGTTAGGAGGATGGACAGGTACTGAAGGATCAGCCAGTTCCTTCTTAGTGGCTGCAGCCACCACCATGGCATCAACCGGGACACCCTTGGCTAAAAACTGTTTGTCCGAAGGGGCTGTTATGAATTTTGAAGGCCTCCGTGGGGTAGGTTCCATCGTATCAGGGGCCGTCCACGCCTTCCGCGCCACCACTTCCATGAGGGGGTCAAAGGGCGGAGACACCCAGGAGGTGGAAGTGTGACAGCTAAACGCCTCTAGGTAAACCGACTCTTCCTCGGAAGGATTGAGGGTAGACCAGTTCACCCTCTGCTTAAGGATCTCAAGGATGTCTGAAAAGGAGACATCCTCAGAGGGGGACCGTGGGGACCCTTCCGACTCATCCAAGTCGGTATCAGATGTAATGGACTCGGGGGAGTCCACATGCTTCCTCTTACATTTCCTCTTCCGAGGGGGTTCCCCTGACGGATCAGGGGAAACCTCAGAAGAGGAGGATATTCCCAATGGGGAAACCTGAGGCATTGGATCTCTACGGTCAGGAATGAGAGGGTGGGTAGAGACCGCAGCAGGCACTAGAGAGGAAGGAGCTGAGGGAGCTGACCGTGGAGCAGGCACAGGGGCCAGCACGCTCCTCATGACTTCAAAGGCGCCCCTATCAGGCAGGGTAGAAGGTTCCCCCCTCCGAAGAGATAAGGACCCCTCCCGGCACAGAGAGGGACGGCTCCGAAGCCGATGTCGGGGCCGAGCTCACCAGCGCCGAAGCTCCGAGAGGGAGAACGGGGTCGGACAAGGGTCCGATGCCACTCGCCCCCTCGGAGCCGACAAGGAAGTCCATGCGCCTGGATCCCTCCAAGGATGGGACCATGGAAGAGACCGGAGCTGACGACGGAGCCGAAAGGTGAGGTATCGGCTCCGACGTGTCCACGGCTCCCTGGCTCTGAACTCAAGGGAAGAGTCGGAGGAGGAATCGAAGATGGAGTGGGAATAGCCACTGTCTGTTGAGAAGGGCTATGAAGCATCTAGGCTAGTGCCTGAGACTTAAGAAGTCTACTAACTACCCTCTCAAGGTCATGGTCCAAGAGCCTGGAAGATCTAGAGGAATGGGATCGATGGCTCCGCTCTAAGAGTAAGGGAGACCTCGGAGCCAAATGAACAGATTCCAAGGACAGAGACCTGGACCATTTACGGCTGGCAGATGGCACCGAAACAACTATCGGAGCCGACTGAGTCTTAGAAACATCGGCTCCGGCTCGAGCCGATGTAGAAGACTGCGTTTGAGAAACATCGACTCCAGCCGGAGCAGATGAAGAAGACTGTGTCTTAGAAACATCGGCTCCAGCCAGAGCCGATATAGAAGCAGTCAGAGCACCCCCTGTCGAAGGCTCTGAACATGGAGCCAACGGCTTGGAAGGCTTTCCCGACGATGACTTGGCCGGGGAACCTTCAGGCTTTAATAAGCCTCTCAAAATTAACTTATTTCTGCATTCCTGCAGGACTCTCGGACTGAACGCATGACAGACAGAACAACAGTCCTGCAGCTGCAGACGGCCCAGGCAATAAACACAAGAAGTGTGACCGTCTGTCAGCGACATTTTCTGACAGCACGAGTCACACTTCTTGAAGCCTGAGACCCTGGTGTCTTTAGACATCCTAATAAAGGACAACAACAAAAATACACACACACACAGACACCCCTTAACACAATCTAAGTCAGCCACACAGACAATTTTACCTGACAATTCAAAGAAAAGGGAAATGGGCCCAAAGGCCTAACCTTTTAAAACAAATAAGGGGTTAGGATATTAAGGGATTTAAGGGACCGGAAGGAAGTTAAGCTAAGGAGGAAAGCTAATGGGATGGGTACTAACAAAAACTATCTGAAACACTGACTAAAATAGAGAAATTTTAAGAAAAATTAAATCCCAACCTGCAGAACCGGTAAGAAACGCACCTCGTAGCTGAAGCGGCAAACGAGATCTGGGTAGTTAGCGCCTAGCATTGTGGGATATAGGGTAGCCTCGAGCCGGTAAAAATAGCTCTCGAGCTTTATTATAGGCCGAGTCAGAGCCGAGGATCGGCTCCGAACCCATCCAGCAAGAATGAAGGTGAGATTGACAACTTAACATCACAACTTTTCCACAATACAGTCAAGAACACACACAACAGCTATTAAAATAGCTTTTTTGCAAAAAAACTTCTCTGATATAAGAAGAAAAGGGTACTTAGCCACAGCCAAGAGCGAGACCACATCCGAGCTACACGAGCGACAAACGAGATCTGGGGATAGAGAGCAGTGCAGCATGGGATACCATCTTAGCCCAGCCAATAGAAAGACTTTGAGCTAAAAAGTATGGCCGAGTCGGAGCCGGCATTCGGCTCCGAACCCATGGGTAAGAATGTAGGCAAGATTGGACTACATAACATCATCTGTTTTCCAGCTTGTAGCTTCTTTAACTGCTTGTTCTAAGAAGAGTCAAAAGTTCAGTTACAAGTACAAAATTGCATGATTCATATACATAACCATATTTACATGGTTAATTTACATATACAAAAATGACATGGATCATTAACACATCCAAACGTACATGGTTCAGTTATACTTTTAAATACATTACTTTGAGTAGGTTTTTGTAAAGATGGAGTGTTATCAGCCACAGAGGAAAGAAAGTTATTTTGTGTTTGGCATGTAAAGAATGCCATCTCCTAAGACTACTGGTGCCATAAGAGTTTAGAAGTTCAGTTTGAGGAGTATGTCTAGTCAAATTTGGAATGTATTTAATAAGCAGTATTAGTATGGACAGAAAAAAAGGACCGTCAATTATGCTAATGGGAAAGAGACATAGTAGTGAGAGTGATTTGAGAATAATTAAAGCTATGGCATATTAGGAAGGATATTAGGTTAGGGGTATTGGACGGGGCTAAGAATTTGATTAGGGTTTAAGGAGTATGTTTGGTGAGATGCTCACCAGGTAGCAAAACATCAACATAGCCAGGAGTGGCTAAGATGTTGTTTCAGCAGTATTTTAAAGTTTGGGAGTTTGTCTGTTTGTTTTACTTGGGTAAGGACATAGTTCCAGAGTTTAGACACATGGTAAAAACACAAGGAATTCCCTGCAGAATTATGGGCTCTGTTAGTATGCTACAGAGATGGTCATTTACCTAGGTGATGGATTAAGTCTGAATGCTGTAATAGTTTAGGTAGTTTGGGAGTTCTAGCCAGATGAGCTGTTTTAAAGCAAGAAAGTGATGTGCCTATATGAAAGACTGGTTGCGAACCTTCCTATCTTGCAACATGATGCTAACTTGTTTTGGTGTGTGTTATTTAGATTAGTGAGGATGGGAAATGCATACATTAGGGAGGAAGTAGGTAAGCTGAGGCTACTGTTGCCCTAGATGTATCTGAAAGGTATGACTTTGCTTGTAGGGTGAGCTTAATTTCTGTTTTTTTATACATATATATAGCCTGAAAGATATGCTGTTTCAACCTGAGTCTGCCATCTATTACTACACCTAAGAGCTTGCTATGGATTACTACATCGATCTTGGTGTTACTTGTGGAGGAAATGTTGAAGGATTGTTTATGGTTAAGATGGAGTTTTAGGGTAAAGAGCATCAACTTTGTTTTGTTGTGATTAAGTAGTAAATTGTTTTTTTTAGCCAGGTTTCCACTGATATGAAGGAGGTCTGAGTTATCTTCTTGGGAGTTTGGAAAAGGAAGAGGTACAGATATCAAGGTTGAATCATCAGCATGTTGTACTATGTGGGATGGGTGGGTAAAAAGTATGAAGTTTATTAATGAAGATGTTGAACAGAAGGGGTCCAAGTATGGATCCCTGTGGAATTCAAACGGTTATTGGTGGGAAGACTGAGATGGTATGTTGCTATTTAATGGCTTGTTCCCTTTGAGAGAGGTAGTTAATGAACCATAAGAGAGTGGTGGGACAGGCTGACAAATCTGAACTCTGTAAAGAGATTGTGTTGTCACACGGTATCAAATGCCTTAGACAGGTGTAAGAACAGTGTAAATACGAGTTTGCTATCACTTCTATGTTGGTTTATGGTACTGGTGAAATTTAAGAGTGCAGTTGTTCTGTGGTCAGGTCTAAAGCCATGTTGGGTGTCAGCATGTAACTTGCTAGAAATAAGGTGGTGCATTAGCTGGGAAAGGATTGTTTCCAGACAAGTGGAACATACTTTTCTGATATTCACCTGTTTATGAGAATATAGATTGGGAGTTTGATGGCATCAGCTGACATTTGCAGGTAGTCAGCTGGGAGTTGATTGGGGGCAAGGGAGATGTGCCTCTTTTTTGCATCTAAAGAAACCCTGGACCAAAAAGCAGCACAAGTAGCAACAGACCTGATGGAATGTGCCCAGACATGCCCTGGTGAAAAAAACCCTTTGGCTCGATAGGCCAACAAAATGCATTCCGAAATCCATCGAGCAATAGTAACTTTAGAAACAGATTTTCCCAAGAAGGGTTTAGAAAAGGAAACAAAAAGTTGACCAGACTTACGAAAGGATTTTGATTTATGCAAATAGCAATGCAGCTGTCTGTGAACATCAAGCAAGTGCAACTTGTACTCTCCCAGAGAGTAAGCATACAGTAGACCGGAGGGCCAAGCATGAACTAGAGCATCTCTGGGGCATCCCCCGGATGGGGGTTCAGAGCGAAATACTCACTGCACTTCGCATTGGAAGAAGAGGTGAAGAGATCACAGCAAGGCTGACCCCACTTTAGAAAGATCTGTTCCGCTACTAAAGGATTCAGAGACCACTCGTAAGGCAACAGAATAGACCTGCTGAGCCTGTCCGTTGTATGCTGGACCACCCCAGAATGTGCGTTGCCACCAGCAAATGGCCGGTGGAGATTGTCCACTCTCACAATCTCATGGCTTCACAACAAAGGGGATAAGACCTGCCCCCCCCCCCCCGTTTGTTGATGCACCAGAATACTGACATATTGTCCATCTGTATGGCAACAGTCCCCGGAGGACGATAGGCAAGAAGAGCTTGCAACACCAGAAGCACCGCCCTCATCTCCAGGACACTGATATGCAGACTGGTCTCCAGGGGGGACCACGTGCCTTGGACCGTCCTTCCCATGCAATGCCCCCCAACCGGAGCTGGGAGGAATCAGTGGTCACCATGATTGCAGGAGAGAGAAGAACAAACAGGCAAGCCCTGATGAAGGTCTGGGGATTGAAGCCACCAAAGAAGGGAGTGCTTGCAAGAACGTGACAACTGAACAGGATGGGATAAGGGAAGGTCTAGCAAACACCACTGAATGACTAAGTCCACTGAGGAACTCTCATATGAATGCATGTCGTTGGAATGAGAGTGATTGTGGCCACCATAGACGCCCAAAGCCCGAAGAACTGAATCTGCTGGGTGACGTTCGGCTTGAAAGATATAACTGACATGATGTCAGAGGCGGTGGTGAGCCCAAAGGGGAGTGTTCTGAATTGAAAATGACTGGCTCCTAGCCAGAAGCATAGGAACCACCGAGATCGCCTGTTCATCTTGATATGATAGTATGCATCTTGGAGATCCACCAAGCACATCCAGTCATTTATCTGCAGGAAGGGCAGAATGGATTGAAGGGTGACCATCTGGAATTTTGTCTTGGCAACCAACAGGTTGAGGGTTGAAAGATCCAGAATGGGTCTTAAGTCCCCCGTTTTCTTTGGCACTAAAAAGAACCTGGAATAAATGCCTAATCCAGATTGATTTGGGGGGATGGAATGGATGACTCATTTTTCGAGCAGCCTGGAAATTTCTATGACTGCCTGCTCCCATTGCGAGGGTGGAACATCTGGGAGGTGTTCGGGAGGGATTGGGGGATAAAGAAAGGGGATTGAGTATCCTCTGGATATTATCTGCAAAACAAAACGATCGTCAGTGATGGACTCCCAGGCTGTTGGGTGCAGAGATAGGTGTCCCCCGACTGCCTCCAGAGATGAGCAGTCGGGCAACCCTTCAGAGGTGCTGCGAGAGTCTGTCCGAGAAAGGATCCCGAGACCCCTGGTTCCTCAGGCCCCCCTCTGCCCCGGAGGCAGCATTTGTTGCATCCCCCTCTGCCCTCTGGGGGAAGGTGAATCCTGAGCGCCATGGGAAGAGCCTTGCGATTTCCAGAACCACATCTTCTTCACCCCACTCTGATTCCTACAAAAGGATTGTTATGGGATGGAGAAGTGGATCCCGGCGGCAGACAAAGCCTTCCTGTCCTTCTTGCTCTGGACTAAGGTGTCTCAAATGGTTTTACCAAAAAGAGTGGAACCGTAATAGGGGTCATTTGTTAAAAACGCCTTGAAGGACTCCAAGAAAGCACAAAGCCGGAGCCAGGTGTGACGTCTAATGGCTACTCCTTTCCCGGAAGCCCTAGAGGCACCTTCTGTAGCATGTCGTAAGAGCCTAATGAAAGTATTCAATATCGAGAAGGGTAGCCATACAGGAGGAGAACACATTTTTTTTCCTCTGCTGACATGGACCCTGGGGCAGACTCAGCAACCTCTTTGACCAGGTCCCTCTGCAGTCTGATAACATGTGGCAAGTGGTTCAGCACACATAGGGAAAACATAGCTGAATTATAAGCTTCCTTTCCGAAAAGGGCCATAGCCTGAGACTCCCTGTCTGGAGGATTGACTGTAGAGCTCTCCTGCATGAGCTCTTTCATGGTGGCTGCCACAACCACCATGGCATCAATCAGGGATCTCTCTGACCAATGCTGCCTATCTGAGGGACAGCTGAGTACTTTGTCTGGGCGCTTGGGGATAGACTCAACCTTATCCAGTTCCTTCCATGCCCTAGTTGAAATTAAATCCACAAGGGGATCCATGGGAGGGACACCCAGAAGGTAAAGGGTCCTGTGCCAAATACCTCCAGGAATACCAACTCATCGGGGTTGGGCTTTTGGACAGACCACCCACTGTGCTGATGCAGGAATTTCAAAATGTCTCCAAAGGAGACATCCTCTGGGTGTGATCAGGGGGAACCCTTTTGTCAGCCCCCAAACCCAATATGAAATAAGCTCAGGGGAATCAGGAGGCTTAAGTAAACACAGCAATCAATTAGAGGCACTGGGTCAGCTGTATGGGAGAAAAAAGGGAGCCCCCCCAAAAAAAAAAATACTTATACAGAAACACCTCCATAGCACTACTAGCACATGCCAGCCTGCCAATAAAATCTGGCTACGAGAAAGGGAATGTAATGAAAGCTGTTTGCTCTCAGATATGCGTTCCATACAAGATAGCTGGCAGCACATTGCCTTCAATCTTCACAAGCCTTTTAAAATGCAGTTCAGAATCTTCTGCTCCAGTGACCAATCCCTTTCTCAGCTGCCATAAACCTCATGGTAGGCATAAAACTACTTGAACCAAGACTACTGTACAAAAAAGGAAGGGTAAATGCACTCCACAGACCAGAATGCACATGCAGTCTACAAAAATTCCCTTTAAGATCCATAGCACCACCACCAGAATACACGTTGTTTATTTCAGCAAACACTGGTGTCATTGTCTAATCAGAACTCTAGGGCTCTAAGGCCTAAGACAGAGTGTGGTTTAGGAGAACCACCTCCAATGATCTGAAACACTCCTTAAAAAAAAATACCCCACTGCTATACTATACAAGTAGAAAAAAAATAAAGCATTGTCACTAAGAACAAATGCATATCTGTTAAGCAAACCTGCAATGGGATCATTCTAAGCACTATCACAAAGAATCCCGCACTATGAATAAAGTACAGTTGTATACACTTACCATAAATGTAGATTTTCAAGTGTATTCACTGTTGCAGTCATCACACTTGGGTTATCTGCCTGCAGGTAGCACTCAGTCAGCCCGAATACCAGAGTCTTGGGATTTCTGTGCGGATACTGTCATTTCTTCCTTGACGTCAGGTCTCGGGGGTATAAAACAGGCAGCCGACACCATTACATCAGTTTTTCTTGCCCCAGATGTCAGGAGCCCCCCAAAAAGGAAGCTAGTATATGGTGTGGAACACCACCAGTAAAAAGTAAATACCACTGCCATAAAAAATGGCCATATAGAGGATAGGTAGAAAGGATGGAGAAAAACAGGGGGCTGGAGGGAGGGAAACCAGAACTGCAACAGTGAATACATTCAAACATCTACATTTATAGTAAGTGTACACAACTGTACTATGTTCTTTGTGTTTCACTGTTGCAGTCATCACACTTGGGTTGATTCCCAAAGCTGAGGAAGGGTGGAGCCAGTCAAGAGGAGTTAAGGCTGGCTAGCAGGTCCTGTAAGACTGATGTAGCAAATCCAGCTCTGGATTTAGAAAACTAGGTAAGTGGTAATGCTTGGTGAAGGGGTGTACAGAACTCCAGGTGGTAGAGGTGGAAGTAGCCCTAGTGGTATGTGTTCTGATCCCCTGTGGGGTAGGTTTTCCATGGTGCTTGTAGCAGAAATGGATGCAGTGTGCTATCCATTTGGAAATGGTTTGCTTTAAAATGGCCTTGCCCTCTGCCCCTGTAGCAAAGCTGACTAGCAGCTGGTCAGATATTTTGAAAAGGTTTAGTCCTGTCAAGGTAGAACCTGAGCTGTCTGTGCATGTCCAAGGAGTACAGGATCCTTTCCCCTTTATTCTGAGGATCATGAAAGAAGGTTGGCAAATGGACGGCTTGGTTTAGAGCCACACTGGAGACCACCTTAGGCATTAAGGACGGGTTAGTCCTGAGGGAAACCCTGTCAGCATGGAAAATAATGAAGGGTTAACGCAGCCATTAGTGCCTGTAACTCAGACACTCTTCTAGCTGAGGTTATGGCTAAAAGCAAAGCTGCTTTCCAAGAAAGGAATTTTAACTCTGCTGAAGCCACAGGTTCAAAAGGGGGGAAGTATGAGCTTTTCCAGTACAAAGTTAAGGTCCCAGGCATGGGTGGGTGCTCTCCTAGGGGGCCTTAAGTTGTTAGCTCCTCTCAAGAACTGTCTGATGATCGAGTGAGAGAATAGAGGTGGCTCAGTATTATAATGAGCTAAAATGGCAGAGGGATGAATCTTAATGGAGAAGGATAGGCCTCTGCTAGGTAATCAAGGATGTGAGGTAAAGAGGGCACAGCTGTGTCCTTTCCTTGAGACTAATTCCAAGAACAATATCTTTTCCCCTTTTCAGCATAGGATTTCTTAGTAGTAGGCCTTCTGGCCTCAAGAATGACGTCCAGCACCTGTTTGCTGAGGGTTGCTGGTGGAGTACTCAGGGGATAAGCCAGGCTGCAAGGTTTAAGGTTGGCAGCCGTGGATGCAAAATCTGTCCTTCCTGCTGAGACAGCAGGGAAGATGTCTGATGAAGTGTCAGGGTGGCACTGTTGTCAGACTGCGTAAGAGTGGGTACCAGTGCTGGCATGGCCAGTCTGGGGCAATAACAATGGCCCTTGGGCTGTCCTGTCTGATCTTCAGTAGTACCTTTGAAAGGAGGGGCAGAGGTGGAAGGGCAAAAATTTAGTTTTTTTTCCCATTTGAAGGATAAGGCATCCACCATTCAGGCCCTGCTGTGAGGGTTCCTGGTGCAAAATTTGCTCAACTGGTGGTTCTTGGGGGAGGCAAAGAGGTCCATCTCTGGTGTCCCCCACCTCTGGATTAGAAGGTTGAAGGTGTTGGGTTCCAATTTCCACTCGTGTGGGTCCAGGAGATTTCTGCTTAAGTCGTCTGCCAGTGAATTCTGTTTGCCTGGCAGGAATTGAGCTTGTAGATGCACTTGGTTGCTCAAGGCTGTGTTCCACAGGGCCATGGCTAACCTGCAGAGCGGGTAAGAATGGGTGCCCCCCTGCTTGTTTATGTACCACATAACTGTGGTGCTGTCTGTTTTTATCAGCAGCTGTCCTGGAAGGATAAGGTATTTGAAGGCTGTCAGAGCATACTGTACAGCTAACAACTCTTTTTGACTGATGTGCAGGAGGATTTGTCCTGGGCTCCATTTGCCCTGAATGCATTTGCCTGCCATGTGAGCCCCCCATGCATAGTCTGATGCATCTGTAGTCCAGACTTGGACGGCGAGGGGGTTGAGTGAAAGGCAGTCCCTTGTTGCGGTTGCATGCTTCTGCCCACCAAAGGAACTCTGCCCTTAGACAAGGTATGATAGGAATGACTGTTTCCAGGTCCTGAGAATGTTGGCACCAAAGACTTTTTAAGTACCATTGAAGCTTCCTCGTATGCAGTCTTGCATATGGAATTAGCAGAATGCATGAGGCCATGAACCCTAGGGCTTGCAGTATTTTCCTTGCAGCTAGCTGGGTTTTGGTGGCCATTTGTTTGAAGTAGTTGTTCAAATAAACCTGCTTTTCTGGAGTGAGAAATGCCATCTGGGAAGTTGTGTTCAAGCTTGCTCCCAGGAATACACTTTTTTGACTGGGCACCAGTTGTGATTTCTTTTCGCTGATGGTGTACCCCAATGAAGATACGAGTCTTTTTACAAATGCCAGATGCTGAAGTAGCAATTCCTGACTGTCCGTCTGAATCAGGCAATCGTCCATGAATGGGAAAATTTGGATATTTCTCTGCCTGCAGTATGCAATGGCTGAAGCCAGGCACTTTGCGAATACTCTGGGCGCAGTAGATAAGCCAAAGGGAAGTGCAGAGAACTGATAGTGTATACAGCCTGCCCTGAAGCGTTGATATTTCCTGCAAGACTCCCTTATGGGGATGTGCAGACAAGTTTCTTTTAAGTCTAGCGTGACTAACCAGGCATCCTTGGCTAACATAGGGAGAAGCTGTTTCAGGGTAAGCATTTTGAATTTTGGGACCACCAAAAAAGTGTTGAGAATTGATAGATCCAGGATAGAGTGGCAGGAGCTCTCTTTTCTGTGCACCAGGAACAGTCTGGAGTAGAAACCCTGTCCCCTTTGTTCTACTGGAACAGAATGGATGGCCCAGATATTGAGCAGGGAATGTTCTTGCTTTTGAGCCTCTGCCCACTGGTTTGGAGGAAGGTCTGGAAACCTGCTTGGGGTTGGTAGTGAATGGAAGTAGAATCTGTACCCCTGGAGTACAATGTTTGGAACCCACTGGTCCTGACTAATGGACATCCAGTTTTTGGCATGAAGGGCAAGTTTTCCTCCTAAGGGCGCAAGTAGTTGGGCAGGGCTGGGAAGGATAATTGAAAAGTCATTGTGAACATTTTCCATAAGGGGGTGGCTTACAACTCCCTGTTTTTGAGGTGGGAACACTCCATTGTTTAGATATCTGCATACCCACAGACTGTAGTCTTGGTGGTCTGCTTCCCCTGTTTTTGGACTGAGAAGGCTTGGAAGGGGCTGGGAAGGACCAGTTTTTAGAAGGCCAATGCCTACTGAATCTAGGTGGCTGCACTTGTAAGAATTCTTTAACAGTTTGCTTAGATTTATCTTTTTCTTCCATCTTTTTATGACCTCTTCTGCTTTGGTGCCAAACAAACAGACTTAAAGGAGCGTCTAATAATTTTGATTTGACATGGTCTCGCAAGGTTTGTTCAGCCAAACATGCCTTCTCAGTACAAACCCAGTGACTGCAGCCCTGCAAGATGCTTCTAGGGCATCAAAGCCACACTGCAAAATATGCTTACTAACTTGGTTTGCAGAATGCATTAACTCTTGTAAATCTTTATTTTCTGCACAATCTGGAAATAACACCATTTTTTGTTTAATTAGTTCCATAATATGTTGCTGGTACTTCAACACGTGAAAAGTACAGTTGTGTACCTACCATAAATGTAGATGTTCGAGTGTATTCACTGTTGCAGTCATTACAATTGGGTTATCCTGCTTGCAGGCTACCCGCAGTCAGTCTGAGTTCCAAAGTCTAGGTCCGGCGTCAGTTGCTGTCGCCTCCTCCCTGACATCAGTGTGTCAGGGGTATAAAAGATGCAGCAGACGCCATTTTCTTCACTTTTTCTTGCCCCAGATGTCAGGTGCCCCTAAGATGGTAGGCTCACTAATGGCAAAAAGCATGCAAAACCAAAAAACAACTCTTCCTTCATCTACAAGCAAATACACCACATAGGTTGTATAGAATAGAGAAGTACAGATAAGTCCCAGCAAGGAAAAGGGGGATGGAGGGAGGGTAACCTGGACTGCAACAGTGAATACACTCGCACATCTACATTTATGGTAGGTACACAACTGTACTATGTTCATCATGTTTCACTGTTGCAGTCATTACAATTGGGTTGAATCCCAAAGCTATGGTTGGGAGGCTGGTGCTAAATAGGATTAGGAGAGGCTATCAGGCCCTGCAGAACTGCAGTGGCAAAGCCTGCCCTGGATTTAAAATAGAGAGGTAAGTGATAGTGCTTTGTAAAAGTATGCACTGAACTCCAAGTTGCAGCCTCTAAGATGTCTTTGGTTGGTACTCCTCTGAGGAAGGCTGCTGAAGTGGCTGCTGCTCTGGCGGAATGTGGCCTAAAGCCCTTAGGCACTGATTGCTACTAGAAGTTGTTCAGTCTTTCTGAAAGTTTTGGTTCTGTCCAAGTAGAAGCGTAGCTGTCTGTGAATGTCCAAAGAATGCAGAATTCTCTCACCCTTATTCTGTGGGTTTGGGTAAAAGGTAGGCAAGTGAATTGTTTGGTTAAGGGCCACACTGGTGACTACCTTAGACATAAATGTAGGGTTTGACCTCAGAGAAACCCTGTCAGGATGGAAAATGATAAAACGTTCCACAGCCATGAGTGCCTGTAACTCTGAGACTCGTCTAGTGGAGGCTATTGCTAGGAGCAGAGCTGTTTTCCAGGATAAGAATTTTATATCAGCTGCAGAGGCTGGCTCAAAGGGAGGCAGTTTAAGTTTTTCCAAGACATAATTGAGGTCCCATGCAGGTATTGGTGCTCTCCTTGGGGGTCTTATGTTTTTGGCCCCTCTGAGGTACTGCCTTAGTAATGGATGAGAAAAAAAATAGGTGGTTCTGTATTGTAATGAGCTGAAATGGCAGAGGCATGTATTTTAATGGATGAAAAGGAAAGGCCTTTATCCAGCATCTCAGTTAAGTATTGCAAAATCTGAGGAATATTTGGAACAATCGTGTCAATACCTTGTGCCTGGCTCCAAGCACAGAATCTCTTCCATTTTTCTGCATAAGATTTTCTGGTGCTAGGCTTCCTGGCCTCCAAAATAACATCCATAACTGCTTTAGAAAGAGGTGTGTCTTGAATGGCTACATTATCCGCCATGCTGCCAGGTTTAGGGTCCTGAGTTGGCTGTGCAGTATCTGACTGTTTTGTTGAGTCAATAAGTGAGGAATTTGAGGTAGTGTCCAAGCTGGGCCTTGGGACAAGCTGTTTAGAATTA
Organism: Protopterus annectens; assembly: GCF_019279795.1. Classification (NCBI taxonomy): domain Eukaryota; kingdom Metazoa; phylum Chordata; order Ceratodontiformes; family Protopteridae; genus Protopterus; species Protopterus annectens. Next base: position 692,802,307 of record NC_056733.1, read on the forward strand.
GGTACCAGTGCTGGTGGGACCAGTCTGGGGCAATCAGAATCATTTTTGGCTTCTCTTGTCTGACCTTGAGGAGTACCTTGGGGAGGAGAGGCAGTGGGGGAAAGGCATATACTGTTAGGTTTTTCCAGCTGAAAGATAGAGCATCCACTTTCCATGCTTGCTTGTGATAAGTCCTTGTGCAAAATCTTTGTAGTTGGCAATTGTGAGGAGAGGCAAATAGGTCTATGTCCGGGCATGTCCAATTCCTTGTTATCATGCTGAAGACTTGTGGATCCAATTTCCACTCATGGGGATCCATTAGGTTTCTGCTTAGTTCGTCTGCCAGAGTATTTATCCTTCCTGGCAGGAATTGTGCTTGCAGATGTACTTGGTAAGTCAATGCTGTGTCCCACAAGTTCATGGTTAGTCTGCAGAGGGGTTAGGAATGTGTGCCCCCTTGCTTGTTTATGTACCACATGACTACGGTATTGTCCATTTTTATCAGTACTTGTCCTGGATGAAGTAGATCCTTGAAGGCTGTCAGGGCATTTTGAATTGCTAGCATCTCTTTTTGATTGATATGTAGATGCATCTGACTTGCGGACCATGTGCCCTGAATACATCTTCCTGCCATATGCCCCCCCCCCCCCCCCCAGGCATAATCTGATGCATCTGTTGTCAATGTCTGCCTGGCTGTGGGTAAGGTGAATGGTTGTCCCGTGTTGTGGTGACAGGCTTTTGCCCACCATCGAAACTTCTGTTGCAGGCAGGGAATGAGGGTAATTATTGTTTCCAGGCTGTGGCAATGTTGAGTCCAAACACTTTTTAGATACCATTGAAGTTTCCTCATATGCAGTCTTGCATATGGAATTAGCAGAATGCAGGATGCCATGAAGCCCAAAGCCTGCAGCATTTTTCTTGCAGATAACTGGGTCTTTGTTGCCAACATTTTGAAATAAGAAGTCAGTTGTCTGTGTTTGTCTGGTGTGAGATAAACCATCTGGGCAGTTGTATTTAAGCTTGCACCCAGGAATATTATCTCTTGAGAGGGTACGAGTTTTGATTTCTTTTCATTTACTGTGTACCCTAGGCCTGCCTAGTAATGTTTTTACAAACACCAGATGTTGTAGTAGTGTCTCCTTGTTCTCTGTTTGAATAAGGCAGTCGTCCAAGTAAGGATATATCTGAACTCCTATTTGTCTGCAAAAAGCAATTACTGGTGCCAGGCACTTTGTAAAGACCCTGGGCGCAGTAGATAAGCCAAAGGGCAGTGCAGAGAATTGGTAATGCATTGAGCCAGCTATAAATCTGAGGTATCTTCTGCATGATTGTCTGATTAGACCTAAAAGAGGCATACCTGCATGTCCCAAAGTCACAAGCCAAGCCTTCTTGCCCAGCATGGGCAGAAGCTGCTGCAGAGTTAACATTTTGAATTTTGGAATGTCCAGGAATGTGTTCAGGAGACAGGTCCAGTATTGGTCTCCAGGTTTTGTCCTTTCTGGGCACCAAGAACAGCCTTGAGTAAAATCCTCGTCCCTGCTCTTGCTGTAGTACTTGCTGAATGGCCCTCATGTCCATGAGGGATAAAACTTGTTTTTGTGCCTCTGCCTATTTTCTGCATGGCAGGTCTGGCATACCATTTGGCCTTGGCAGGGTGTGAAAATGGAACCTGTAGCCCTGGGATACGATATTTAAGACCCATTTGTCCTGAGTGATCATGTGCCAATTTTGAGCAAAAAGTGCTAGTTTTCCTCCCAAGGGAGCTGCCAGAAGATAAGTGCTTGGTACTGGCAGGGGAAAGTCATTGAGACTGTTTCCTGTATGGCTGTGATTTTTCTTCTCCGCTGTTGGAGGTTGAAGCACCCCATTGTTTAGGCCTGTATGAGCCTTGGGGATGTGACCTGCCTCTGGGGCGTCTGTATCTACCTCTTTGTGGCCTGTCTGACACTGGAAAGGACCGATTCTTTGCAGGCCAGTTCCTGCTAAATCTGGGAGGCTGTACCTGTAAGAAATCCTTGACTGTTTGCTTAGATTTAGCTTTGTCCTCCATTTTCTTCAAAACCTCTTCTGCTTTTAACACCAAACAAGGTATCATGTTGTAATGGAGCATCTAATAGTTTTGCTTTAACATGATCGGGCAGATTCTGTTCTTTTAACCAAGCATGTCTCCTAATGACAGAACCTGTAACATTGGCCCTGTAAGAGGCCTCTGGAGAATCAAAACCACATTGCAAAGTATGCTTTCCTACATGTTCAGCAGCATGCAATAAATCCTGCATTTCCTTGTTTTCTGCACATTCTGAATTTGTCAACATTTTTTGTTTAAGCAGTGACATTAGATATTGCTGATATTTAAGCATATGAAATTGACAATTTAAAGCTCTTACAGCCAAGGTAGCAGAAGTATAAATCTCCCCCCCCCATCTGTCCAGGGCCCTTGAATCCCTATCAGAGGGTATAGGGTTTTTTGCAGTGGATGCCTTGACCCCTTTGGGACCCTGAGAGATAGTTTCTGGGTCTGCAGCAGGGTTTTTATAAAGAAATGTATGTGAATCAGGAACCCTGTAGTATCTGTCTGGCTTAACAGGAGCTGGTGGCAAAGAGTCAGGAAACGGTCCGGACTCTGAAAATACATCATCTACAATGTCTAAAACAGGAGGAATAGCAAGGGGCCTGTGCTGAGGTAATAAAAGGAAGTCTCTGAGTCTTTTCTTGGATTCTGAGTAATCTTGGCTCTCCTAGTGGAAATGCTCCCTCATAGTATGCAGGGTTTCCCCAAAAGAATAATCCTCAGGAGGAGAGGCTGAAGGAATAGATTCTTCAGCATCAGAATCCAAGAGATATTCCTGGTCAGAGGAGGAATCAGAAGAAATGGAAACCTGATCTGAAGATGCATATTCTATCTCTTGCCTAGGCCTCTTATCAGGAGGGGGATGGGAACCCCTGATCAAAGTAATTAGGTCTTCGGCCATTTTAAGCATCTGTTTCTTAGGCATGGAGGCCTGTCCAGGAGAATGCTGTACTTGTTTCTTTGTCTTTAGGGCTGCTTTAGTCTTTGCCTTTGAAGCTGAAGTTGGTTTAACATATAACTGTGTAGGCCTGAAAACACCCTCAGAAGCCGATGCCTGCTCAGCGGCTCCGAACCAATCTGAGGGAATAGTTTCCGAGTGTCCAATACCTTGAGTTTCCAGTGGCCTAGTCGGCTCCACGTGGGAGTCAGAAGTGGCCTGTGGCTGAGGTAGCAGACGTCAGGGGCTGCGAAAGCGCCTCACTGAGGACAGGCCTGGCAGAAGTCGCGTCGTCGGTTTTGGACCTCGGGTGCCTGTCCTTTTCTTTGCGCTTTTTATAAACTCCGGTAGTCGGTTGCTCTGACGGCATTATATAGTTAAATCTTCTGCCAAAATAATGAAATGTAAAATCGTACTGACGCTTAATAGTGCGTTGGTTAAATCTAGCACAAAACCGACAACTAGCAACATCGTGGTCAGGGCCTAGGCAAGGAATACAGTAAGAATGAAAATCCTTATGAGGTATTTGCTTCCCACAAGAAATACAATTATTAACTTTTTCTGACATCGGTCTGGAGAAAGAAAAAAGTTTCCCCAATGGGGTACTTAGCTTTAATGAAGACTTCAGATCTGAAATTCGAATTTGAAAATCCCAGGAGTCGGCTGACCGGCACTTGCAAACTGCTTTTGCTTCGGGCACCACGCAGCAAGAAAGACTGAAGAAAATGGCGTCGGCTGCATCTTTTATACCCCTGATGCACTGACATCAGGGAGGAGGCGACAGCAACCGACGCCGGACCTAGACTTTCTAACTCAGGCCGACTGCGGGTAGCCTGCCAGCAGGATAACCCAATTGTAATGACTGCAACAGTGAAACACGATGATTATCTGGCAATTCAATGCCCAGATGGCAAGAGTTGCATAGGTATATACCTTTTTACCCATCTGTCTAAAGCTCTGGAATCCCTGTCTGAAGGAGTAGAGTTTTTGGCTGTAGTAGCCTTAATACCTTTAGGTCCCTGGGAAATGGTCTCTGGATTCTTAAAGAGAAATTTGTGAGAATCAGGTACTCTGTAGTACCTGTCAGGTTTTCTAGGGGCCGGTGGTAAAGTGTCTGGAGTAAGACTGGAGTCCATGAGAACATCATCTACCACATCCAGGACAGGGGGTATAGCTAGAGGCCTGTGCTCAGGCAACTCTAAAAATTCTCCGAGTCTCTTTTTGGACTGAGGATAGTCCTGGCATTCCCAGCGGAAATGCTCTCTTAAAGGTTTCACCAAAAGAAAAATCCTCTGGAGGGGAGGCAGAGGGAATGGATTCCTCTGCTCTGAATCCTCAAAGGTTGATAAGGATATGTCCTGGTAATCAGAAGGGTCAGAGTCATCGGTCTCCTGGTCTGTAGGTTCAGAAAGAAACTCAATCCTTGGTCTCTTAGCAGGGGAAGGCTGGCTTCCCCTAATTAGAGTGATAAGGTCTTCAGCCATTCTAAGCATTTCTTTTTGTGGCATGGGAGCTTGAGCATGTGGGCCTGAGAAGCTGAAAATGAAGTTGTTGGTTTAATGTGAACATCGGTAGGGCGGAATACATCCCCAGAAGCCGGTGCCTGCACAGCGGCTCCAGACCCATCTCCAAGGTAGAGACATCCGCAGGTTCCATAGTCGAAGAAGCATCTCGCGGCATACTGGACTCCGAATGGGTTTCAGCAGAGGCCTGTGAATCTGTAGAAGCGGGCATCAGGGGCTGCAAAAGCGCCTCACTGAGTACCGGCAGACTGGCGACTAGCTTAACGGAAGCGTTGTCGGCAGTTTTGGACGTATGCGGTCTGTCTCTTTATTTTTATGCTTTTTCAGAAGATCGGTTGTCGGATGGCTTATCAAAACCATTTCGGAGAACGAAAGCGAAAGAATTTAGCAACAAAAATAGCCCGAAGATGGATGGTTCGGGCGTTAAACAAGGCACAAAAATGACTGGGAGGGACGTCGTGGTCTGGGCCTAAACAGGTGACACAGTAAGAATGAAAATCTCTGTGAGGTATTTGCTTTCCACAGGGAAGACAATTGTTAACTTTTTTTGACATCGGTTAGAGGAAGAAAAAAAAGAATCCCCAACGGGGTACTTAGCTTTAGTAGACTTCAAGTTTGAAACTTGAAAACCGAAAATGTCAGGTAGCGGCCGTGCGAACTGCTTCTGCTTTGGGCTCCTTCTCGGCAAGAAAGACTGATGTAATGGTGTCGGCTGCCTGTTTTATACCCCTGATGACCTGACGTCATGGAAGAAGCGACGGCATCCGACGCAGAAATCCCAAGACTCTGGTATTCGGGCCGAGTGAGGGCTACCTGCAGGCAGATAACTCAAGTGTGATGACTGCAACGGTGAAACACGAAGAACATCTACATGTTTCTATGGCATTTTACAGAATTCACATTAGGTTGAATCAAATTACACTGAACCCAGACAGCTGAAAACTCATTTGACAAATAACAATTAGTAGAAAACAGCAGAGGAAAGCGACTGAAACCCCTGATACCCACTTACTTAAAATGTATTGGCAATGTTTGGTAGCATCTTCGTTTTACATTTAATTTTCCTACAGTACACCCTCATGACAAAGTTGCAAGTGATTTTGCAAAATATAGACTATTTTGACTTTTTAGCTTCCATGTTTACTTAGTTTTTCTCTATAACCTCGCCAACACTATAATGTCATGGGAGGTACTGAGCAAATGTTTACATACAGCAGCAAAGAATTATGGACAATTAAAATAACTTACCTCTTTAGAGAAGCTGCATCTTATTTACTACTACATCATCATGTGTTAATTTTCAATGCAAAGTGTTCCGTCTGTAATAACTATTTGAAAGCTTACCTTCCTAGGAAGAAAAACTAGTTCTGTTGCATTTAACATGGAAATACAGTAGTTTATATATTAATTTAGGTAGTGAGACATTGTGGGTTCAGTCTTTCATGATGTCATGGCAGAGATTTTCAACTCTGAGAAATTTTTTTCAGGGGCCATCCTTTTCAACAAAATGCAAAAAAACACTTTTTGCACCAACAACTGCACAATTTGTCACTGCATATAGTAAGAAGGTTATATGCAACTCTAAAGGTTTGTTACATAACATTTGCTTCAGAACATCACCAATGCACTTTCAAATATATGCTCCAATTGAAAAACACATTTACTCAGAGCCTATTGAACACAAGTTTGGCAGTACTTTTTCTTTTTTTTCTTTTATTTTTTAATGTTTTTAAGAAATTACCCAAGTTCCCATAGTAACTAGTTTTGTTTGCATTTTGAGGTACAAGCAAGCAAAGAATCAACCTTACAGCATTTGCTACACAGGGTGCTTGACTTGGTACTCTGAGCTCCTGACCCAGCACGTATTAGTACACGTTTACAGAAAGTTACACATTTATTACAGTTACTGTGGTGACAAAGCTGAATTTAATAAGTTGAGAAGACAAGAGCCAAATAAAGAAAGAACAAATAAAACTTGTTTTTCGAGTATAATACCAGCTGTTCATGGTGAAGTAATGCCAGGAAATAACTAATTTTCAAATCAATAATTACATTGTGTTCTGTGGCAACTTGGTCCACAAATTTAACTTGGCATGTTTTAAACTTGTTTGACTTAACTGCAGCTGTCAGCAAAAATGAAGACAAAAAATAGTTACAAGACCAACTTTAGACCATTAAATTGGGGGAGTGGTTGCAAAACTGTTACTGCTGTGGCTGTTCTGAGCTTGACCAAATAACATACAGGTACAATTACACAACAAAAATTAAAAGAAAACTTGAATTACACAACAAAAATTAAAAGAAAACTTGCAGTCCATGCAAGTATTCTAACAACCCTTCAGCAACAAAATAGTCTATTTATAATATAAATAATAAGGTGCAAATATTCTTAAGCTTTGGTAACAAGGATGTTTGACTGGGTCAGGCCCTCTTTCATCATTGTATGCAACACTTCTGGTTAAAAATGCTAACAAATTTTACGTACAGTATTATGTAGTAATTCACAATAATCCAAGACAGTTGTAACATATTCAGCTCAACACAGAACTATGAAAGTGAAAGAGAATGAAATACATTAAAACTAACGGACGATAAAAGAAAAGTACACAACATACGAACAAGATTCAAGGAAACAAGCAGACCACAAGAGTCACATTAGTAAACTGAATCAGCACATTGTATAGGGAATTAAGAAAAAGCAAGAAATGGCAATCAGAGTGATGGGGTTGATGCAATTACTTAAAAAAAAAAAAAAGAATATGATATAGTGGAAGCATTTACCATTAATTGTTCATATATCAGTCAGCTGGCCTATCAAATTACTTAAACCTTACAATAGACTGCATTCAAAATGTGTCTGAGGGGGGGGATATGTGTAATTACATAGGTTTGGTACAATAAATCATATTTGACAGTGAAATGCACCAAATGGGGCAAAAACATCAAAAGACCATACATTAAAAAAAAATGAAACTATAATCTCTCATAACTAAATAAAACCTGCACTAACTCTGAAGAATTAACTTTTACTTGGGGGTTATACTTCCCTTACTCCCAATGTGAGAAGTTTAATTCCAACACCTCTGTGACACACACACACACACACACTCAAACACCATGGCCATACAAGTAAAAATAGAAAGGCAAAGACCTTATCCAGCAAGAAACATTGCTGGCACAGCATAAAACAATGCACTACCACTACCTTTAAACAACACAAAGCAACAAACCACATTAAAAGGAAACCAAAAGCAATTATCTCATACAGATTACTTTTAACTACAGACATGTTGCAAACAGCATACATGATAACTGCATGTTTAACTGCTCATCACACAGCAACATTTATTCAGGGAAAAACATGCTGATAAAAGTCACCCTGTACTCTGTGTGTGTGTGTTCGCACACGTGCTTGTGTGTGCGTGTGTGAGTAGTTAGGTGTAGTGCTCTACATCTGACACATCATCAACACCCATAATGTTGATATCAAGACCTCGGAAAACAGAGCATCAACAACTACTGCACATGCTCCAAGGCTTAACCTCAGAGTAAGGGAAACCATGTGTGTGTGTGTGTGTGTGTGTGTGTGTGTGTGTGTGTGTGTGTGTGTGTGTCTGTGTGTCTGTGTGTGTGTGTGTGTGTGTGTGTGTGTGTGTGTGTGTGTGTGTGTTGGGGGGGGTTGGAGGGGTTGTGCCCCCCACACCCCCTGCTAATTATATATACTAACTGCAAGATCGCACAGTACACAGGGAAAGGGTATATTTATCTACCCAAGAACTGTCAATTTTGCACATACATCAACCATCTGTTACTGTCAAACAAACAGGCACTGGTCTTGTATCCATTCACTTAAAAAGATCAAACCCATATATAAAAGTATAGAGAGACAAGTTTACTACCAGAATCTAGGCCATAACAACAAAAGACCAAAATGTTGAAGACCACATCATCTAAAATTCTCATATAAGAAATTCCCCCTATCCAGTATGAACCTAGGCATGAGTGCTAACATGGGAGTTGCAGGGGTATGGACCCTGGATCAAGTACTAACATGGATCCTACAGGACAGCAAAGGCAGGAGTTTGATATTGTGTCTTCCATGTTAAAAACATTAAGCCTACAGAAGCTGCTGGTTCAAAAGGAGGTAGTGTAGAGGCTGGAAGCATCAATGGAATATCCCGCGGAGGGACTGACTCCCTTACATGGGGTTAAAGAAAGTCCTTCTAAGAAAAACCTTATCTTTAAAGAGGCTGTAGCGGTCTCGTTGTGCCGTATGTGAAAATAATAAATGGCTGCGATGGAAAGACATCAACCATAGCTACACTCTCATGTTTTTTCAACATAAAAGATAAGATCTGGTCCCTCTGTTCTTGCTGATATACCAGACTACTAACATGTTTTCCATCAGAATTGAAATCACATCCACTGGCAGAGAGTACATAAATGTCTGTAATGCAAATAGGACTGCTCCCATTTTCAGGACATCGATGTGAAAGTTGGTCTCTAATGGTGTCCGAGTACCTTGAACGGTCTTCCTTTCATAATGACCCCCACCCTAAAAGGGAAGCGTCCGGGGTAATGACAGCTGTTGGAGATGCCAGACAGAATGGATGTCCTGACAATTCTGTAGATGTGATCCACCATCTGATGTGAGCTCTGCACACAGGTGTTAAGTCTGAATGGGGTACGGAGGGAATGATAAAGTTGGAACCACTGGACTGAGAGGGTCCATTGAACTCTCATGTGAAATATGGAAAGAGGGGTCAAGGTGATCACAGAAGCTAGGGATCACGGATGACAGAATACATGGTTTGCAATTTCCCAAATGGAAAAAATCCTGGGCTGTGGTAAGGTGGCTATTTGAACAGATGCATTCAGGTGGCATCTGATGAATTCTATGGACTAATTTGGACTCAATTTGCTCTTTACCATGTTTACAGTGAGCCCCCCCCCCCTCCCAAGTTGTGAAGTAAATTAAGTAAATGGTCCGTCTGTTGTATTAAAAGATGTCTGGTCTGAGCAGTTAGGATCTAATCATCCAAGTACAGGAACACCTGGAATCCCAGCAGTTTGAGATAGGCTGTCACTACTGCCATGCATTTGCCAAAATCTGCTGGAGGGGGGCTGTGGTGAGTCTAAAGGGCACAGATCTGAATTAAAAGTGATTTGCTCCCCAGCTTGAAATGGAGGAATCACCCGGACTGCCTGCTTAGCTTTACATGATCGTAGGCATCTTGGAGATCTAGTGTGCACATCAAGTTATCCGTTTTCAGTAGAGGTAAAATAGACTGAATCATGACCATCCGGAATTTTGTCTGCTTCACAAATTGATTCAGATGACTTAAGTCCAGAATATGACTTAGGTCCCCCATTTCTTTGGGACTAAAAAGAACCTGAAGTAGACTTTGGAGCCTATCTGGTCTGCTGGGACTTATTGGATTTTGTTTCCCGAACAGTTGTTTGACTTCTGCTCTTGCAGATTCCATTTGTTGGGGTGCCACTAAGGGAATCCTTGTTTTTACTTGAGGAGGAGAGATAAATGGAATTGTCTATCCTCTGGTTATTATCATCAACACCAAAGAGTCTGAAGTGATGGCCTGCCAGGCTTGAGGGTGTAGGAATAAGCACCCCCAAACTCCCTCCAGGGTGCTACAGTTGAGCAACCCTTCAAGAGAGCTAAAAGGATTTCTCGGAGAAGGGAGCACAAAATTCTTGGTTTAGCGAACCACCTCTGCCCCTAGGACAGCATCCATTAAAATTACTACTTCTGCCACAGGAGGGTTTGTCCAAGGAAGTGTCTTGGTTAAAGCCCTGTGTTTTCTGAACCCTATCTTTTTTCCTCCTCTGATTCCTGCACAAGGTCCGCCGAGTAGAGAAGAGATCCCCATGGTAGACAGGGTCTTAACATCCTGCTTGCTTCTGTTGAGTGGCTCCTTAATCTTAGATCCACAAAAGTGAAACCATCAAAGGTGGCATTAAGGAAAGACATCTTAAAGCCTTCAGCAAAATCACAAAATAGCATCCAGGCACGACAGCATATTGCTATGCCAGTACCTGCTGCTCTAGCCATTCTGTCACTTGCACTATAAAGCAGATGCGTGGAAATGTTAGAGAGGCAATATTAAGGTAGATAGCTGTGATTCCACATTCTTATAGATATCAGCTGGCACATTACCTGAAAGAAAACTGATGATCTCCTTGGTCAATTCTCATTGGAAATGTGTAATATGGGCAAGATAGTTCAATGCTCTGAGGGAAAAAGTCACTGAAGCATAAGTCAATTTGCCAAAACTGTCCAAAGCCCTAGATTCCTCTACTGGGGAGTAGAGAGATGCAGTCCCTTTGGAGAGCACTTTCTTTGTGGCTGCCGTTATGATCATAGCACATACAGGAGGCCCATTACTCCAGTAATTTCTATCCTTTGGTGCTGCCAACATCTTGTCCAGTTTCTTAGGAAATGGCTCTGCCAACTTAATGAGAATGTCAGGAGGTGGAACCACCCAGGCAGTAGATGAGAAACTTCCAAAAGCCTCCAGGAATGAGGATTCTTCCGGAGAAGGTATATTCCAGTGAACCATCTCCAGTCCTGCCTCATTAATTCTTGGATTTTTGCCAAAGGTGACGTGTCTGAAGGGGTATCTAGGGGAACCTTCCCCTTCATCCAAATCTGTGTCTTCTGCAACAGATACCGGTGAAGAATCTAAGAGCTTCCATTTGCAAGTCTGCCTACTATGGACCTGTCATTGGGGAACCTCTGGCAGTTGGTTCGAATCAGACTGGGAACTCAATGACAGAACTTCCCCAAGGCTTTTGGCAACTGCCTCTGTCGACGTGAAGGAGCAAAGTCTGAAGCAGTATACATAAGAGGTCAGAAAGGATCCAAATATGATGGAAAAACAGCATCTCTTGGCTTGGAGAGAGCCCAGTGGAAAGCCTCAAAAATCAAAGTGGAAATCAGAGTCGAGGAGATCTCTCTAATGGGGAGAAACAGTGAAAGCTCCAGAGGCCCAAACTCCCCCTGGCTTCAATGATGACATTGGGACCGAGCTGTCGAGAGCTGAGGGTCCTAGGGGGGAGGGATGGATCTGAAAGGTACACAGTAGACACCTCTCCTCAGGCACCAGTACCAACACTTTGGTTCCAAGTCTCATCCTGAACCAACAATGTCAGAGTTAAGAGAGACTGCAGAATAGTTGGAGATGAAGTGGATGGCACTATCAGCATTGACATAGGTGCTCTGGGAATGTTCAGATCTGAGGGCTTCAGTTACAAAAAACAGATATGCAGCAGAGTCACCAGTTATGGGGTCATCGAGACTGGCTCAACCTGAGATGGAGATGAGAGGACCCCCAACAGTATCTGCATTTGTAGGAACCTCTGCATCATTCTGCTGATGTCAGCTTCAGAATGGCTCCTGAATGAACAGACAGACCTGGAAGAAGAGATGATCAAGGAAGACCTGAAATTATGCTGTTGTAGAATATGAGAATGAAGTCGAGGATTAGCTGGCTCTGGGGAAAATAGGAGTGGAGGTAAAAGAGAATGGCTCCAGCAGGACTTCAAATCTGAAAACGTTGGTATTTGCAGTGCAAGACCCAAAGAAACACCTAGGTCAGGGTACCATTTGTTTGGCTTTTTCGAGCCTTTTCTCTTGTGTCTTGCTCTCTTAATAGACTCTTTCTGTTTTGAAAGTTCTTGCCCTTCTCTTTAAGTTTCTCTGAAGATATAGATGGAGAAAAGGATGCCACTGTTTTACTTGTGGAACCCGGCTGAACTAGAAGACCCTATTAGATTAACCTGCCCTTCTGCTTTGAAGGGCCTTGTGTCAAAAGAAGCACAAGTCTCACAGTGTGTGTCCAGATATGCCATTCCCAAGCAGTATACACAAAGGGAGTAGAGGTCTTGTGAAGGAATGTTGTGGCCATATTTAGAACATTTCTTAAAATTTTTGTCAGCCATAATGAACAGCCACAGCAACAAACCAAAGAACTATAGACAACTAAGTTATACGTAAAGAAAAAAGTCACACAACACACTAAGCTCTAAATGCTAGCATGACTGCGTTTAAATTGAAATCTTAACCTTAACTGCAGAAAAAAACTCTATAAATAACCCTAAATGTAAATCTTAATCATAAAAACAAAATCTATATATCTATATGTGTTATATTTAAAAGGCGACTGAAGTCGCCAATAGGAAAATGGGCAAGGAAGGAAAGGTGCAAAGCGTCAGCTAAGGTTAGAACAATAATATATTTTAATAGACTTATTGCCAAAACAGACATCAGAGCCCTTGCGACAATTTGGTTCAGGTGGCAAATCAGATCTGAGATATTCTAAGGAAGCAGAGAAAATTATGGGTAGGGGAGGAGTCAAAGCCCTGGATCTAAATTAAGGGTGCCGAAACTGGATCAGAGTCCCAACAGTTGAAGCAGACAAAAATGGACAACACTGGATCTGCAAGTTTGCCAAAAAAGACAAGTGTATCACTTTCAATATAAAATAAGAGAGGAGCACGACTTTATTGTATTTTGATGTAAAACTTTGGGGTTCCAATTATATTTTCAAAGTTAGTCACTATTAGGGTTTGAGTTTTGGGGTTAGAGTTAAGGAGAGGTTTTAGGACTAGGGTCAGAGCTTTAGAATTAGGGAGGGGGCATTAGGATTAGTATTAGGAATGGAGTTTTAGGACTGGGTAAAGGTTAGGGAGGGTTTAAGATGAGAGAAGGGGTTTTAGGGTTAGGGATACAGTTGTAGGGTCAGGCTTTCGTACATTTAAATTGAGTACTTACAGTGAGAAGTCCTAACTTGAGTTTATATTCTAGGAACTAAAATACGCAAGTTTTATATGCATGTTATAAGTAACCATTATCGATAAGCCTTCTGAGGAGAATAAAAATATGGACAAATAAACAAGCCAAACCTCTAAACTAAATGGTAGTACTGATGAAAAAAATCTCAGAAAAAAAATGCAAAAACGTAGTACAAACCAAACACAGCAGAGAAAATAAAAGAAAAAGATTTTAATATGGTAAGCACTTTTGCAGAACACTCTGCTTCATCAGACCATATCAGCTCACCCATGTCATCGCACTTTTTGATAACCTCTGTAGCAAGGGGGACCAAAAAACAATCTCCAAAGGAGAATTTAAAATCTCACTTTCCACATCATCTTATAGGTTTCTAAGAATGCAGCTGGCAAACCTCCTCAAGAATAGTACCAGTGGCCATAGCTCTGGAAGAAGTATCAATAGAATCATATACACACTTTAAACAATGAGATGGAAGAAACTACACCATTTAAAGCAGATTTTCCCCACAAGAAGAAAATGCAGACAAAGCATTCCTCATACTTTCACAATTAGAATAAACTTTAACATATGAGCCTGACAATTCAAAATTCTGAAAATCAAGTAGTAGAAGCATACACTTTTTCCACATACTTGTCAATTATTTTCCTGTCTTTGTCAGCAAGTGTAGGCTTGGGATTAACTAAACGTTTAGCAGCAGTAGGATTAACCAAAGCTACAGCTGCTGGGTCACATTTGGGATACGTATATAAAAATCTAAAAGACTGAGGAACTTATACTCTATCAATCTTTTAGAGGCGGCAGGCTAACTATCAGGAAAATTGCAGGCAGTGACATACACATCTTCCAATGCTGACAGCACTGGGAGAATGAGTGAAGGTTCTGGACGTTCTCTTTGTAACAGTTCACAGTATTTTCTGAGGGACTGAAAAACCTCAGTGTTCTCCCTCTGAAAACACAGGCATACTCTAGAAATACTCTCAGATAAAGCGACACTCCCACAGGAAGAATCAGATAGACTCTTGGAGTCTGTCTCCTACAGTCTGGTTAATACTGGACTCTGATACCACTTTAGGAGGGGAAGGAGGGAATGGTTCTGAATGATACTCTCTCTCTCTGTGGAAGGTGAGGTAGGGATTATTAACACAAAAAGCCGGTAAATCTGAAATTCTCCGAGAAGATGTGATAGCTACTAGCAAGAGGGTCTTCCAAGAAAACAACTTGAAGTCACAAGTGGCTGCTGGGTCAAAAGGCTGACGAACTAGGCATTGCAACACTAAGGCCAAATCCCAAGGCGCTATTGGATCTTTGAAAAGTGGCTTCAAATGCTGAGTGCATTTAAGAAAAATTTTGCAAAGATGGTGGGACATTAATGAGTGATCATCGAAACCATTAGGAAAATTCAAGATGACAGCTAAATGAACTCTAATGGTAGAGGTTGAGGCTCTCAATTGAAATAAGGTGGCTAAGTACTCCAGGACCTTATCTACTGGAACCAAGAAAGGATCAAGCCCATTTGCATCTGACCAAATAGAGAATCTTTTCCATTTGTCAAGGTAAACTTTTCTGGTGGGTGGTTTATGAGAAACCAGAAGTATGTTTTGCAGTGAGAAGGACAAATTGTTCTGCCTGGCAATCATTGGAAGTGGAGAAACCAAGCCGTCAGCTTGAGATGTTGGAGGTTGGGATGTACCAAGCCCTGAGGGTGAGATAATAGGTCTGGAGTTGGATCCAGAGTCCATAGGCGGTGAACCAGATGAGGCCAGAGAAAGGGAAAGCAGATTTGACGGAGCCAGTAAGGTGCAATGATAATCACTTTGCTTCTCAACTATTGGGTTTCCCTTAAAAATTGGGGAATTAGAGGAATTGGTGGAAAGGCATACAGAAGTCCCGGAGGCCAATCGTGAAGAAATGCATCTCTTGGGGACTCTCCACGATGGGGGACTACAGCAAAGTAGCTACTGCATTTGTGGTTTATGGGAGAGGTGAACAGGTCGCAGCAAGACTGACCCCATCAACGAAAAACTTTCATCACTATGATGGAATTGAGACCACTCATGAGGTAGAAGGATACACCTGCTTAGTTTGTCCGCAATCACATTGGAGTCCCCCAGAATATGCGTTGCTATTAGAAATCAGATGGAGGTGACTACCCATTGCCGAAGTCTTAGGGCTTCCTGGAATAGTGGATAGGATTTGGTTCCCCCATTTGTTGATGTACAGACGACCAACATGCTGTCCGACTGTTCCAGATGGAAGGACAGACTAGAATGCTTGCAACGCTAAAAGCACTGCCCTTGGTTCTAGGGCAATGATGTGCAGATTGGCCTTCTTTGGGGACCAAGTGCCTTGGACAGTCCTTCCCTGAAAATGCCCCCCCCCCCCCAATCAGGGGACCGTCCATGGTCACTACAGCCTTGTGCTGAGAGGGGGAGAAGGGATGACTCCATAAATCCTCGTCTGGCTTTGACCACCAAGATAAATCCTCCTTGCAGCGATTTGTTATGAAGATTGGATGAGACATGGGTCGAGTCAGAAGTGACCATTGTGATGCTAGAAGCCATAGAAGCAGCCTCATGTGATACCTTGTTAGGAGGACTAATGTTACTGTTGCTGCCATGGGTCTGTGAAGTTGTAAAACCTGATGAGCAGGGACTTTGTCTTAAGACAGAATCACTCAAAGTTGCAATCTCAACTTTAACAACCTGTGATGAGGAAGAGAGGCCACACAGGTTTTCGTATTTAGTTTTCCTCTGATGAATTCCAGGTCCTGTTTGGGAGACAGTTGTGATTTTTCTTTGTTGACTGAAATGCCTAAGAACTTGGCAAGGCACAGAACAGAGTCTATGGCACAAAGCAGCAGATGCCTAGTGGGGCGGTGAGGATCCATTCATCTAGATATGGAATCCCTGTAGCCTTAAGTGAGCTGCTACAATTGCCATGCATTTGAACACCTTGGGGGGGTTGCGGTGAGACCAAAGGGCAGTACTTGAAACTGATAATGACTGGCTCCTAGCTGGAAGTGGAGATATCTTCTGGAGCACTTGTCCATCTTTATGTAGTAGTACGCATTCTGAAGATCTATAGAGCACATCCAATCGCCCTTCTCTAGAAAGGGAAGGACAGACTGAACCGTGACCATCCGGAACTTTGTCTGTTGTACAAATTTGTTCTATATACTGAGATCCAAGATTGGTCTCCAGTCCCCTGTCTTTTTTGGCACTAAAAAGAATCTTGAGTAGAATCTGGATCCTATCTGGTCTGGTGGGACTGCTTGGATTACTCTTTTTTGAAGCAGCTTTTGAATTTCTAAAGCTGCTATATCCCTCTGACTGGGTGTAACATCGGGGATTTGCCTTTGTGGTTTGGGAAACAGACTGAAGGGAATGCGGTAACCTCTGGTTCTTGGGTTCATAGGTAGGTATTAGGCTATTGGCCCTAGGGCCTATATAAGCCTTGCCAAAGGCACCCTGGCTTTTGCCACCCAAGAAAATTATTTTCCTGTGCCACTGTCGAGCAGAGCCACAGAAGTGATCCCTGGGGTGAATTTCCTATCTCCGATCCAATCAAAATTTTTTTTGAAGAGTGCTAATGAGGAGCTTTGTTTGATATAGATAGGTAGTTTGTTTCGGTCTGCACCCTGGAATCTGATGTTATTGTGAGCCAGGCTGAGAGGTGCAGAGAAAAAGCTTCCCCCGACGGCTTCCAGAGGTAAGCAATCGGGCTGCTGCTCAGAAGTGCTGGTAGGATTGTCCAGAAAAGGAATCTCTGGGGCCCTGGTTGCATGGACCCCCTCTGCCAGAGGAGGGGCGTCTTCCAGATGAGTTTCCCACTCTGACCCAGGGGGGTGGGGGGATACTCGCCACGCCATGTGTGTCCCAAAATGGCCCTTGGGTCTTCTTGAACTACATCTTTACACTCCTCTGAGTCCTAGAGTAAGGTCGCTGCAGCGTGGAAAAATGCACGCCCACAGCAGAAAGTGTCTTTCAGTCTTTCTTACACCTGAATAACGTCTCTCTAACCTTTAGCCCAAACAATGAAGTAGCGTCAACTGGAGCATGGACAAAGGAAGACTTAAAGGGTCTGCAAAATCACACAAGCGTATCCAGGTGTGATGCCTAATGGCAACGCCTGTACCTGCTGCTCTGGATGTCCCTTCGGCTTTATGTGCAATAAGCCACATAAACGAATTAGAGACAGACTCCAGGGTGGCAAGCTGAGAGGCAACCTTATCTTGAACCTCATCAGACACTGCTCCTGCCAGGGTATCCGACAGCTCAGTTATCAGATCCATTTGGAGTCTAGTGAAGTGCGCCCAAAAATTCAAGGACCAAATACCGAAGGTCGATGAAGTAAAGACCAGCTTCCCAAATCTGTCTATCATCCGGGACTCTCTGTTGGGAGGATGGGCAGTTGAACTCTTCAGCAAGTTCCTTCTTTGTGGCCACCTCCACCACCATGGCATCCACCGCTAAACCCTCAGACCAATGGGGCTGGTCCTCCAGGACTAAAAAAATTTTGTCCGGTCTCTAGGGAATAGGCTCTATGGTATCAGAAGCCTTCCATGCACGCTGTACAATTAGTTTAATTTGCTCATCAGCAAGTGCCGAGATCGCTGGAGCAGTGGGCTCCAAGACCTGCAGACTGGTGGAAGGAGGAATAAAGTGGGAGTCTTGGGAGAGTAAGCCTTGGCTCCAGGAGGGAGGGAGGTCTGAGAGGTCACAGTAAGGCCTCTGTCTGCCAAGACTTGATCCACTAATCGAATTCCAATAGAGTCCTTTAGGAACAGACGGACATCCCCAAAGGAGATTCAAGTCTTTCCACGAAGGGACTCGGCTGCTGACCCAAGAAGGGGTCTACTGAAGGGGAGTATCTAGTACTGGGGATACGTAGGATCTCAACCTTAGGCACCACAGGCTGTTGTTTGGCAGGCGAAGATGGAACCAAAACATTTGAGGTGGCAACTATCAGTACTGGTAAGGTCGTTGCTCCCAAAGATATAGATGGTATGCAAGGAGTCTGTATTCTTTCAATGGTAGACGGCATCATAGAAGATTTTATTGGTTTCCGTGGTGGAGCAGAAATAAACACAATATTTGGAACTTCTGGTTTCGGTTCCAAGGACGGAGTCGGAACCTGAGATTTTTGAGTCTTGGATTCGTGTACCTTAGGGGAAGACAGTACCAAATGGCTCCATTTCTTAGGGTCGGTCTTCGGAGAATATGAAGTCTCCACCTCAGAGAGAGCTTCACCAGAAGGACATTTCAATAAACCCTTAAGAATCAACTTATGTCTTTCTGCAAGAGTTTGAGCATTAAATCCCTTGCAGAGTTCGCATGGAGGTTGAATTTCCAAATGAGGGACACCCAAACAATAGGCGTATGAAAGATGCCCATCTGAACTGGGCATCCTTCTGCCACAGTCTTTACATTGCTTCAACCTGAAGGTTCATTTTTGTTTTTCTGCCATTTGTCTATACAAGTAAACGGTACACCCACACACATAAACACTCGTAAGATAAAGCAAAAGATAAAGACAAAGCTTTTTTTTTTAAAACTATACCAACAATGGTATATAAAGACTACCCAAAAAAGGTAAAAAGAAAGGAAGGAGGTAGGGAGAAAATACCAATGATGGTATCAAAGAGTTAGCAATGGTAAGAGGGGACGAGAGGTCTAATACCAACAATGGTAAAAAAAAATCTCTCTTTTTTTTCTTTTTTTTTACCTTGAGGTAAAAAAATAGAACAAAAGATTCAAATAGAGTCACTCACACCAAAAAAGAGAACTATAGAGTTGAAAGGATAGCTAAATAGCAAAATATTCGAGCACTTAGCTGAGAGCAATAGCTGACTCTTCCAATTTTCTATGTGGCAAATGAGATCTGGGGTAATGGTAAGAGAGGCAGTATGGGTAGAGCCTTATCTTGAGAGTTTTTGGCTGGAGCGAGCTTTGTATAATGGCCGAGTCGGTTCTAAGGGTTAGTAATCAAACCCATCAGTCAAGAATGAATGAAGATTGACAACATTAGATTCACACTTTCCACAGCATCTTATAGGTTCTAAGAATGCAGTTAGCAAACCTCCTCAAAAACAGTACCAATGGCCATAACTCTAGAAGAAGTATCAATAGAATTATACACGCACTTTAAATGACTTGTGACCTGTGAGATGGAAGAAACACCACCATTTAAAGCAGATTTTCCCCACAAGAAGAAACTGCAGACAAAGCATTCCTCATACTTTCACAATTAGAATAAACTTTAACATATGAGCCTGACAATTCAAAATTCTGAAAATCAAGTTGCAGAAGCCATAGTTGTCAATTATTTTCCTGTCTTTCTAAGCAAGTGTAGGATTGGAATTAACTAAATGTTTAGCAGTAGTAGGATTAACTAAAGCTATAGTTGCTGGGTCATGTTGGGATGAGTATATAAAAATCTAAAAGACTCAGAATAATCTATCAGTCTTTTAGGGGCAGCAGGCTGACTATCAGGAAAATTACAGGCAGCGACATACACATCCTCCAGTGCTGACAACACTGGGAGAATGAGTGAAAGTTCCAGAAATACCATGTTTTCTGAGGGACTGAAAAACCTCAGTGTTCTCCCTCTGAAAACACAGGCAAAGTCTGGAAATAGTCTCAGATAAAGAGACACCTCCACAGGAAGAGTCAGATACAGTGCTCTCCTTTGAGTCTGTACCAGAAATCTGAAGCGAAAACTCTGCATCTGTCCTTTCATCTTCCTGTACATCAGCATCTTGAATCTCTTCAGGAAAAGAGGCATTCATTTTTCCTTTACCAGAAACCACCTTACAAGAAGGATCAATACCCTGAATTAGACACAGAGCCAAATCTACTAAACTACTCCTGTCAAGGGAAATTTGAGCATAAGATACTTTGTTTAGTTTTCTGTTTCGTTTTGACAGGCAAAATGGGACCAACAGGATTGTTAACGGCAGCATTAGCAGCTTCCCCAGGGATGGGCGCAACATTCTGAATAAATAGTTAAGATTACCCTGCTCCGTTTCCCTGGACCAAGAAGAATGACTTTCCCTTGCTCACTGCGGGGACCCAAACAGAAGCAGAGGATGTGGCTAACCCCCCGTCCATTGTGGCTACAGGTGTTACACCAAAGGAATACAGGGTAAAAGATGAGTAGTCTGAGGAACTAGCTTTAGCCATAGAAGAATCACCCACTTATGGCTGAGGAAAACTGCTTGCCTACTGTGGTAGCAAAGGCTGTTTGCTTAACTTTTCCCTTTTGTGGCTAGAAGAAGGATCGACCAAGACATTAGTACTTTGTTCCATGCTGAACCTGAAAATGGTGGCTCTTTCCCAGGTAAAACAAGCAGCACAAGGCGGTAAAAATATAAAGCTGCAAAAATTTACTTTTTTCCAATAAAAATATAGTAAAAATTACTTTAATACACTTTGACAGCCCAAAAAAAAAGAAAGATAAACATTTTTTTTCCTCGAGTAACAATGTTTTTCAACTGCTTTTAAATTAAAGTTATGTACTCACCATAACTATGCATTTGTGTTGTCCATTTTCTTTCTTCCTAAATGTATGGTCTCAGCTCCAACTCTCGGATCCGACTTGGCATATCTCTCTAAATTCTTGGATCCGACACTCAAGCTCCTCCCTTTACCCACAATGCCCCTTACTTGACAGACTACCTCAGCTCGAGTTTGCTGCTGCTAAATATGCCAGAGGGCTTAAATACTTATAATAATAATTATAATAATTACAGGAAACAGGATAGAGACAGAGTAGGTGCTCATACTGGAAACAATGGTTCCAATGTACTTCATCAGGTCACTCCCAAAAGGATAGAGGGAAGGAGTATGGGGAGTTGAGAAAGAATGGAAATGCACAATACAGATGGTTAGTTATGGTGAGTACATAACTTTAATATCTGATGCTTTCATTTTCACTTCACTCTTCATCGTATGGTCCCCAGCTATGTCTTGGGTGGCCCTCATGGAAGGATATTCTAAAGAACCCTGGAGCCAAAGGCAGCCCTATTCCTGGATATGATGTCCAACTGGTAATGAGCAACAAAATGTGGGAATTGGACCTAGTGGCCGCAGCACAAATGTCATCAATTGAAGCTCTTGACAAAAAAGCGGAAAATGTAGCCACAGATCTAGTCGAATGAGCCTTTGGAGATTTAGGTAAGGACAAACCTCTTACAGAATATACAAAGGAAATATCTATTTAGCTAAGGTGACTTTGGATACTAGTTTGTTTTCCCAATTTGTTTTTAAAAAGAAAAAACAAACAACTGATCAGTTTTTCAAAATTGTTTTGTTCTATAGTTGTCTATGTACATCTAAAAGATGTAGCATGTATTCTCCCTTACTGTCAAATTTTGGAAAGAAGACCAGTAAACTGATTACTTGATTCATGTTTGACTCAGAAACAACCTTTGGCAAGAAGAAAGAGTTTGTATGCAATGTCACTCTATCTTTGTGAAAAAACAAATAAGGCCCTTTTGAAGAAAGTGCTTTCAGCTCAGAAACTTGCCTTGCTTACATAACAGCTACAAGAAAAATTGTTTTCCAAGAGAAAAAATTTCCAAGTCTGACTTAAGGTTCAGATTGGGTTAGTCTGTAACAAAACAGTAGGATCCCAGGGTGGATTAGGGTCTCTTACTGGTGGTCTAAGCAGAAGAGTACCCTTCAGGAAAACCTTAAGAAGCTAGGGAGAAGGCATTATGATCCGAGTCATAATTAGAGATGGCTGCAAGCTGGACTTTTACAGCGGAGAAACTAGAACCGTCCTAAAAAAATGAAGAAAAAAAATCTAATATAGCAGGAACTGGAGCTGTGAAGGGATCCAGCTTCCTTTGTTCTCCCCAAAATGAAAATCTCTTCCATTTACTCTTGTACATCTTTCTGGTAACAGGTTTTTGATACAAGTATAATATCTGATGAACTGGCGAGGAAAGCCTAGACTGTCTAGCCATCATTGGAATTGGAGAAACCATGCAGTTAATTGAGGCTTTGAATGTCCACATTAATCATTCCTGATGGCTGCAATAGTAGATCTGGACTGATCTGGACTGGGGTCCAGTGTCCAAGGTGGACAGAAAAGTTGAGATGATAGGAAAAGGAACCACACTTGCCAAGGCCAGAAGGGAGCAATGAGGATTACCTTGCTTTTCAACCACCGTGCTTTCTGGAGCATTTGGGTATTAAGGGAAGGGGAGGATAAGCATAAAGGAGACTGGGGGGGGGGCAATGTGGACTACAGAGTCTCTCGGTGGAATTAGGGCACAGAACCTGCTGCACTTGTTCCCACTCATGCGGCATCAGGACGGATCTGCTGATCCCGTCGGCTAAAACACGATTTCACCGGAATATGCATCGCCGCAAGAAAGTGATGGGAGGAGATCGCCCACTGCCAGACTCTCACTGCTTCTTGGCAAAGGGGGGTACGATCTGCTCCCCCCCCATTTGTTGATGTACCAAACCACTGACAAATTGCCTGTCTGAATAGCAACCGTACCCAGAAGGACAGAGCTCTGAAAGGCCTGCAAACACTAAAAAAACTGCTCTCATCTCCAAGACAATGACATGCAAATTGGTCTTTTCTGGGGACCATGTACCCTGAACAGTCTGTCCCAGGAAATCTCCCCCCCCCACCCCAACTGGGAGGTGTCCGTGGTCAGCGTGATCTTTGGGGGAAGGAAAGATAAATGGACATCCCTGACAGAGCTTGTCGACTAGATCCACCAAAGCTGGGAATCTTTGCAAGCCCGCAAAATCTTTATAGGATGCTTTAACGGATGCGGAAGCATCGACAATTGCACCAACAGAGTCCATTGGAGAATTTTCATGTGAAAGCGAGCCATGAGTAATAAGAGTGATTGCTGCAGCTATCGAACCTAAGGCTTGAAGAACCAGTCTCGCAGGCAGCTAGGGACAGTCTAGAATCTGTCTGACATGTAATCTCAGGGAGTGAATTCTGCTCTGAGGCAAGAATGCGAATTGTCTGACTGTGTCCAAGCGAGCTCCTATAAACTCCACGGCTTGGACTGGTTGAAGTTGGGAACTGGAAAGATTTACTGTGATCCCTAGGAATGGACACAAATGGAGTAAGAAATCCCCGGCCTGCTCTAGGAGATGCTTGTTTGATGTGGAAAGAAGCCAGTCATCTAAATAAGGAAACACTATGAATCTGTGCGGTCTGAGATGGGCTGCCACCACTGCCATGCATTTGGTGAACACCTTGGAGGCTATGGTGAGACAAAGGGCAAGGCCCTGAACTGATAATGAATAGCACCCAGCCAAAAGTGCAGAAATCTTTGAGAGTGCCTGCTTATTTTGATATGATAGTACGCAACTTGAAGATCTACAGGGCACATCCAGCCATTCTTCTGTAGAAGCGGCAGAATAGGCTGAACCATTAACATCTGGAACTTGGAATTCTTCACAAATTGATTTAGATGACTGAACTCTAGGAGAGGTTTCAGGTCCCCTGATTTCTTTGGCACTAAGAAGAACGTTGAGTAAATCCTGCATCCTGCTTGGTCTGGTGGGACCTCTTGGATGACTCTCTCTCTTCTAGCAGCTTTTTGGATTTCTAATGCTGCTAACTCCCTCTGACTGGGTGGAACATCGGAGAGACGTTTCTTTTGTGAGGGGTTTTGTGAAAAAGGAATGAAGTACCCTCTGGATATGATCCTTTGCACCCAAGAATGTCTTGTGATAGCTGTCCAGACTTTTTGGTGCAAGGAAAAGCACCCCCCTGCCTCCAAAGAAGAACAGTCGGGTAACCTTTCAGGACGCTGAAAGGCCCTGTCTGTGAAAGAATTTCGGACCCTTAGTTCTGCGAACCCCCTCTGCTGCAAATATGGCATATTCCATTATTATTTCCCCCTCTACCTCAGACAGAAAATTCCTTACATAAATCCTGAAAAGGTCCTTGAGATTTCTGGAACCACATCTTACCACTGCACTGATTCCTACAGAAAAGTTTTTGTGGGGTAGAGAAACAGATTCCAACAGCAGACAAGGTCTTTCTGTCCTTCTCCCTGCAGGAAAGTATGCCTTTAACTGTGGGTCCAAATAGGGAAGATCCATCAAAGGCAGCATTGATAAGAGAGGATTTAAAAGGCTCTGCAAAATCACAGTCATCTAAGCATGCCTCCTTCTGGCAATGCCTGAACCAGCAGCCCATGAGGAACCTTCAGCAGCATGAAAAATAATCTCATGGATGCGTTGGATATAGACTGCAGGGTGGTCATTTGGGAGAAGTAAGTTTTCTCTTCTTCTGCCAACATAGACCCTGTGGTAGTCTTACAGAGTTCCTTGATCAAGTCCCTCTGTAATCTAGTAAAATGTGCCTAATAGTTGAGCAACCACAAAGCAAAGGTCACCGAAGCATAAACACACTTTCCAAAACTGTCCAATGCCCTAGACTCTGTTAGGAGGGTAGACAGAGGAACTCTGTTCTGCTAGTTCCTTCTTGGTGGCTGCCCACAAAACCACAGCATCTACAGGGATTCCCTTACTCCAGTACTGCCTATCTTTGGAGGCTCCTAGATTCTTGTCTAGATGGCGGGGATAGGCTCCACAGTATCTGATTCTTTCCGCACCTAGCAGGAGATAAGGTCTACAAAGTTATCCACCAGGGGATAATCCAAGACGTAGATGGGCCAGACCCGAAGGGTTCCAGAAACACAGATTCCTCTTGGGAGGGGCTTTGGGAGGCCCAGCCACCTTTTTGGCACCGGATGTCTAAAATGTCTCCAAAGAAGATATCCTCATGTGGGGACCTAGGGGACCCTTCCCCCCTCATCAAATTTAGTGTCCTCGGTTAAAGATGCCTGAGGGGAATCTAAGTTCCTCCTCTTCCATGTTCTTGGACTTATTCAGTGGGGTGTTATAGAGAAGTATCAGAAAAGACGGGGAGTTCCTGATAGAACTGTTTGGAAGCTTTTACGGGCTGGCTGTCACTGTGGAGAAGTATGAAGGGACTTAAAAGTTCAAATCCATACGAGAATGGGTACAGAATCCGATAAAGTGAGAGTAGAAGATTCCCTGGGGTGGGAGAAAACCCTCTCCACTATCTTGAAAGCAGAGTGTCCAGGAGAAGTAGAAACCAACCTCGCTGGAGCTGCAGCTCTCAGCTCAGTCAGTTATTTACCCCTCCTGGATCTCCCCCTCCTAGTAGGGAGCAGGACTCGAGCTAACCAGCACCAAGGATCTGACTGGAAGTTACGGCTCAGAAAACCTCGGAGTCCAATTCAACCCCCCAGATCCAGCACCAATGCTTTGGCTCCTAGACTTCTCCTGCTCAGTAGGGATCAAAGCCGAACGAAGAAAAAAGTAGTATCCTTGAATCAGACACTTCAAATCTTGCTGCTCTGAATCAAACACTTCAACTCTCAGTGATCTTGGATCCAATGGCTCCAAAACTATGGGTTATCTCAAACGAGGAGTCACTACAGGGTGTGAAGGTGGCTGAAGGCTCATGGACCCAATGGGAGACAGAGACGGCAACACCACCATCTGGAATTGTCCAGTAAGAAATTTCCTCATTATCTGCCTTGGATCAACTATGGGAGGACCTGAAGTTGTGGAAGGAGGGAGGGATGACTTCCTAGGAGTCTCCTGTAAAAACGGAGATCTAATTCTAGGAGACACTGGTTCCAGAGAGAACCTAGGGCTCAGGATCCAGGGAGACTTGACCACAGAAATTGCTGGATATGGCACTTTTTTGATTTTGGAAGGAAGCTTCAAACTCAGAGCAGGTGCAGGAGACTTCATATGGGAGCACGTCCTAAGCTCCCTAGGCTCCGGTGACCTTTGCTTTTTCATGGGGGTGTGAGCCTCAGAAGTAGAAGCAATAAAGGAAGAAGCTGGCAAAATACCCTTCACTGTCACTGATCATCCTCGAGTTGAAACCAGCACAAATCTCACAAGACATCTGCAAGTGAGGCAGGCCTAAACAATGTACTCACTCCCTATGGGCATCAGAATTTGGCATTTTATACCCACAGGAAGTGTTCTTTTTAAAGAGGGTAGGCTTGTCAGCTGCACCAACTATCAAACTCTAGCTAAAAAACAGAAAACAAAGGAAGAGAGAAGAGGTAACTATAAGATACTATATATGGAGAGAGTTTTTTTTTTTTTTTTTTTAAGAAAGGTAAACATAAAGAAGGCTTAGTACAAACAATGGCATAAAAAGTTACTTACGTGGAATCCCGAACGTAAAGAAGAGTAAAGGGAGGAAGGCTAAATAGATATAGATAGTAAAAATAAGGAAAAGATGAAAAAATAAATTCTATTTTTTACTCACAAAACCCAAGAAAACACTCTAGAGCTCAGGAGAACCCAATCCTGACTGAATTATTAGAGTGGCAAACGAGATGTGAGATAATCTGGCAAGTATGGGGCATTGTGGGTAACAGGAGAAGCTCGATAGTCAGAAGAATCTAAAGAGTTTGGTGGACTTGGATCGGACACCATATTTTGAGGAATGAATGAAAATGATAATATCAGATTAACTTTTAAACTGACAAGATTAAAGTATACTCCTGTTTACAAGTACAGCTAAGTCTCCAGATAGTCCATTAAAATACAAACTTCTAGTAGAAAAAATAATTTTCCTAACGAGGAAAGTACAGTTAAACAATACATATTTAAATGTGGAGGGTCTTTTCCCAATGGGACCTTATTTGCCCAGCAATGGAATAGCACAAGCCGACTGTTGATCCTGCAGAAGCATGCTTTTTGGCAGCAGGAAAGCTCTGGAGGACTTGACGCCCAAACCTGTCTTTTTACGGAGCTCAGCTCGAGCTGCCTAATGGTTTGAACATGCAGAAGATGCCCTGAAGCTTTGGAATCTCGACAGCTGTTTTATGCTTGGCAGTATGTAACTCCTATATGCAGCATTGATCAATATTACGAACATCTGAAATATTCTAAGTTTTATATTTTAATGTTGCATATAATGCTGATTTTACTAGTCTGAAAGCAATAGCAAGTGTGCACACGAGTACTGGAATGACCACTGAAAATGGCTACACCATGTTAGTGTGTAGGCATTTACAAGTAATCTCTGTGGTATCCCGAAGTCTCAAAACAACCCACTAAAGTGTAGTGGGTCAAAAAACAAAACAGTGTAAAAAACTTCTCTCTGTGGAAGATTTTCAGTCCATATGTTTCTAGTTAAGCACTGTATATTAATCAGATCAGACAATAGTAGTAGAAGTAGCGAAGTTAAACTCGTCTTAAGTCAAAACAAAACAAAAAATAATAGTAGGGGGGAAAAAATGATATATATATATATATATATATATATATATATATAGTTTGTGTCTTTCGGCTTTTCCCGGTTAGGGGTCGCCATAGCGGAACTCCGGTCCGCTAATGATTGGTAGTGGATTTTTACATACCGGGTTACCAGCCCTGACGTACAACCTTCAACGAAGGCACGCCCCATTCACATATGCCTCCACGCAGAAGACGTTCTAGCTGAGAATCGAACGGGACAACGTCTTGCTATGAGGCGACAACGCTATATATATATATATATATATATATATATATATATATATATATATATATATATATATATAAAATTGTACAGCATTACTAAGTATT
This sequence comes from Protopterus annectens, assembly GCF_019279795.1. Classification (NCBI taxonomy): domain Eukaryota; kingdom Metazoa; phylum Chordata; order Ceratodontiformes; family Protopteridae; genus Protopterus; species Protopterus annectens. The sequence continues at coordinate 692,830,244 of NC_056733.1, forward strand.
TGAAAGTAATCCAAGCAAGGCAGGCAGTCTGTTTCCAGTCAAAAATCCTTTATTAAGTACACAGACAAGCGATCCAAGTAAAATAAAAATAGTGTAACAATTTCCTCACAAGCTTTCTAAATATATATATATATATATATATATATATATATATATATATATATATACACACACACACTTTTTATCGGCCATGGGAGTGGTTTATTGTGCTGTAAAACAAAGTGTTAAATTCACATCCCTTCCCCCATCAGTGTGATATTCGAGCTGGTCCTGCCCTACTTAGTAGCTGTCATAATAATATATAACCCTTATGTACTTAAAATAAAATTTATAATGATGTGGTACCTCTTATTTAACCAGATTATTAAGTAGATTATTAAGTCTGTGATTTTATCCAAGACAATATACTGCATGGCTAGAAATATATCAACCTTAGTTCTTTTGGCAATCAAAAAATTTATATAAATATATACATATACATTTTGCTTGTAAAAATCAATTTCTATTTTCATAACCTATTGTTAACAAAGATCGCTTTCGTCCTTCTAGACTTCTTCAGGTCTGTGTACAAGAACCCTAAAAACAATGTACAAAAATGAGAAGTTATGTACCTACCATAACGTTCCATGTTAGTTGTCTTCTCTTGCCTTCTTTCTTGCTTGATGGGTTCGGAGCAGATCCTCGGCTCCGACTCAGCACTTTGCTAAGCTCGAGAGTCACTTTTACCAGCTCGAGGCAGCCCCATATCCCATGATGCAAGGCGGTAAGTACCCAGATCTCGTTTGTTACCTATAGGCAATAACACCTAGCACAAAAAACTTCCCAGAAGGAAAGAAAGGCAAAAGGCCTGAAGGATGGGCTATAAAGTAGACCAGAACTAGCTGGTCTTAAGAAGCATTCTTCCATATAGGGAGAAAAAGGTCTGTCCAGGCCAGGGGGCAGGAGGGAGGGTCGCAAGAAAGAAGGTGCGAGAAGACAACTAACATGGAACTTTATGGTAGGTACATAACTTCTCAATGTTAAGTTGTCAATCTCGCCTTCATTCTTGCTTGATGGGACCGCATCCCTAGCACCTCTATCCTGGGTGGCTCAATGGAACAGACTCTTGAGAACTGTAGAGCCAAAACTGGCTCTATCCCTGGAGGCCAAATCCAATTTGTAATGAGAAACAAAGGTATGAGGAGTGGCCCAAGTGGCTGCTGCACAAATAGTGTCTAATGGAAGTCTAGCCTGAAAAGCTGTGGAAGTGGCTAAGCTTCTGGTTGAATGCGCTTTAGGTTTTGAGCACAGCTGTTTTCCCCTGAGCTGATAGATTTCGGAGATGATGGAAGAAAGCCATCTAGATAAGGTCACTTTGGAGACAGGAAGGCCTTTCTTGTTATCAGCATAAGAAAGAAAGAGCTGATCGGATTTCCTGAATTGTTTTGTTCTGTCGAAATAATATCTGAGTTGGCGGTGAACATCAAGATAATGTAATTTTTGTTCCGATCTGTTTGAGTAATTAGGAAAAATACAGGAGGTCAATAGATTGGTTCAAATTATTTTTGAGGCCACCTTAGGCAAAAAGGTTGGATTAGTTCTCAAGGATACCCTGTCTTTGTGGAAGACCAAATAAGGGGGACGAACAGAGAAGTTCTGACACTCTCCTTGCCGAGGTAATAGCAACAAGGAAGAGTGTTTTCCATGAAAGAAATTTCAGGGAACATGAAACAACTGGCTCGAAGGGAGGAAGAATTAAGGATGTCAGCACTAGATTTAGGTCCCATTGAGGAGGAGGACTTCTGACTGGAGGTTTCAGGAGAAAAATTCCTTTCAGAAAAGCTCTACAAAGCCTGTGGGACATAATGTTGTGATCTGCAAACGCGACATGAAAGTTCGAGATAGCAGCCAACTGAACTTTGACCGTGGAAGATGAAGAGCCTGAGTGAAAGATTTCCGCTAAGAAATCCAAAACTGCTTGAACAGGGGCAATAAAAGGATCTATATTTTTAGCTTTTGCCCAACAAGAAAAGCGTTTCCACTTGCTGGTATAAATCCTTCTAGTAGAGGATTTAAGGGAAGCCACTATGATATCCCTAACAGGATTAGAGATCATAGGAAGCCTGGCTAAGGAAGGAAGTGGAGCAACCACGCTGTGAGGTTGAGAGAAGGAATAGACCGATGCAGCTGACCCGATTGGTGAATCAGAAGGTCTGGCACTGGGTCCAGATGCCACGGCTGCACCAAAAGGTGACGATGGAGGAACGGAAACCAAATTTGTCGAGGCCAATAGGGAGCAATGAGAATCATTTTGGCTCTCAAAACGGTGGCTTTCTGGAGTACTTGTGGAATCAACGGGAAGGGAGGAAAGGCATAAAGAAGTCCCTGGGGCCAATCCTGGGTTAGAGCATCTCTGGGGGGATGGCCTGGCAGTGGGAAGAGAAAAGAAGTCTGGGCATTTGCTGTTTTGGGGAGTAGCAAAAAGATCGCAACATGGGCGGCCCCATTCTAGAAAAATCTCCTCCACTATAGATTGTCTGAGAGACCACTCGTGAGGCATGAGAATAGCTCTGCTCAATCTGTCCGCTAGAATGTTGGTTTTCCCAGGGATATGCGTTGCTACCAGAAACCGATGAGAGGAGATCGCCCATTGCCAAAGTCTGAGAGCTTCTCGACACAAGGGGTAGGACTTGGTTCCGCCCTGTTTGTTGATATACCATACTACAGACATGTTGTCTGTGTGAACTGCAATTGTTCCCACGGGAAGAAAGTCGTTGAGGGCTTGCAACATTAAAAGCACTGCTCTCATCTCTAGGACATTTATGTGCAGGTGGTATTCGAACGGTTGCCAAGTCCCATGAACCATCCTGCCCTGATAATGACCCCCCCACCCAATCAGGGAGGCGTCCGTAGTGACTGTGGCTACCGGGGCCGGGGATACAAAGGGTCTGCCTTGATAAATCTGGGGAGAAGAAATCCACCATGATAGATGATTCTTGCAAATTTGTGTCACCAGGATTTGGTGACGCATGGGAAGTTGTTGGTAAGACCACTGGGTGAACAACATCCATTGAAGAAGACGCATGTAGAAGCGGGCCGGGGGAAGAAGGGTAACAGCCGCAGCCATGAGGCCCAACACCTTCAGAACCATTCTGGCTTGCACCTTTTTGCTGGCAAGGATGATCCTCACGTGACTTTGGATATCTGAGATTCTTTGGTCTGTGAGGGTTGCTGACATCCGAACAGTGTTTAAGTTTGCGCCTATGAAAGTAATAGACTGGCAGGGCAATAAGGAGGATTTTTTGTAGTTGATCGAAATTCCTAATTGAGTGCAGAGATTTAGGGTGTAATCCCTGGCTTGAAGAAGTTGATGCCTGGTGGTGGCTGAAAGGAGCCAGTCGTCGAGATACGGAAACACCTGGAATCCTTGACATCTCAGGTGAGCCGTGACCACTGCCATACATTTGGTGAACACTCTGGAGGCTGTAGTGAGACCAAAGGGCAGGGCTCTGAATTGAAAATGACTGGACCCCAGCCGAAAGCGGAGAAACCTTCTGGAGCGTCTGTGAATTTTTATGTGATAGTACGCGTCCTGAAGATCTATTGAGCACATCCATTTGTCCTTTTCTAGGAAGGGCAAAATTGATTGAAGTGTGACCATTCGAAATCTTGTCTTTCTCACAGACTTGTTGAGTCTGCTGAGATCCAATATTGGTCTCCAGTCTCCCGTCTTTTTGGGGACCAAAAAGAATCTTGAGTAGATTCCGGGCTCTGAATGGTCTGTTGTAACTGGCTGAATGGCCCTTTTTTGTAGAAGCTTTGATACTTCTAACTCTGCAATTTCCCTTAGACCGGGTGGTACATCTGGAAGGGAATTTTTGTGAGTGAAAGGACTTTCCTCTAAAGGAATCTTGTAACCCTCGGATATGATCGACTGTACCCATCTGTCTTAAGAGAGGGAACGCCAGGCTTCTGGATACAGAGATAGTCTTCCCCCGACTGCCTCCAAGGATGGACAGTCGGGCAACATCTCAGGGATGCTGGAAGGGCTTGTCAGAGAGAGGCTCTCTGCTTCCCTGGTTTTGTGGACCCTCTCTGCCTCTAGAGCGGCGTCTGTTATTATTACCCCCTCTGCCTCTAGGGGTAAACTGACCACGTGCGTCCGCCATGACTCCCTGCGATTTACGGAACCACATTTTTCCGCCCTTCTGACCTTTGGGGTAAGGTCTAGAGGGGGTAGAAAAACGGACCCCTACGGCAGAAAGAGTCTTGCCGTCCTGCTCACACCTGGTCAATGTATCCTTCACTTGAGGGGCAAACAATGCTGACCCATCAAAGGGAGAATTCGTGAAGGACGCCTTAAAGGGATCTGCAAAATTACAGAGCCGCATCCAGGATTGACATCTAAGAGCCACACCTGTACCAGCGGCTCTACTCGCTCCATCTGCTGCATACGAGATCAGTCGCATGGAGGAGTTAGCTATAGAATTAAGGATTCCTAGCTGAGAAGCAATCTTTTCTTGAGCCCCTGCAGCCGTAGGATCCTGCACTACTTCACCTAGTTCCCTAAGGATGTCCCTTTGGAGTCTGGTGAAGTGACATAAATAGTTCAGCGAACGCATGGCAAAGGTCGCTGAGGAGAACATCCACTTACCATACCTATCCATGGTCCTAGAATCCTTATTAGGAGGATGGACTGAGTGCGGAAGGATCTGCAAGTTCCTTCTTAGTGGCGGCCGCCACCACCATGGCATCAACAGGGACACCTTTTGTGAGGAATTGCTTTTCAGAAGGGGCTGTAATAAATTTAGACAGCCTCCTAGGAACTGGCTCTACAGAATCCGGAGCAGCCCAAGCCTTTCGAGCAATAACCTCCATAAGGGGGTCGAAAGGTGGAGACACCCAGGAGGTGGAGGGTCGAGATCCAAACGCCTCTAGGTATACCGACTCATCCTCGGAGGGATTTATGGAGGGCCAGTTTCCCCTCTGTTTTAGGAGTTCTAGGATGTCTGAAAAGGAGACATCCTCAGAGGGGGCTCTTGGGGATCCCTCCGACTCATCTAAGTCGGTATCTGAAGTGGTAGACTCAGGGGAGTCCAGGTGTTTCCTCTTACAAGTCCTCTTGCGTGGAGGATCTCCTGACTGGTCAGGAGAATCCTCCGAAGAGGGAGTTCTCCCCAATGGGGAAACCTGAGGCGGTGGATCTCTAGGTCCGGGAGGAAGAGAGATGGAAGAGATATCGACAGGCACTGTAGAGGGAGGAGCTAAGGGAATAGACTGCTGACTGAGGCCAGTGGCCAGTACACTCTTCATCACCTCGAAGGCCCCCCTCCCAGAGAGATCAGAGAGAACCCGTTCCGAAGAAACTGGGACTCCCGGGCCCACCGAAAGGGAAGGCTCTGAGGCAGATGTCGGAGCTGAGCTCACCAAGGCCGAAGCTCCAAGGGGAAGAGCGGGGTCGGACAAGGGTCCGATGCCACTCACCCCCTCGGAGGAGACCAGGGAAGCCCGACCACCGAATCCTTCCAAGGAAGGTCTCGAGAAGGAGATAAGAGTAGATGCCGAGGGTGCAGAAGGGGGGGTATCTGCCCCTCAGCCATAGCCGTAATTATCCCCGTAGACTCCAGCTCCAAACTCTGGGGTAGAGTCGAAGGAGGAACTTGAAGAGGGTTTGGACTAACAGTCGTCTGTTGAGACGGACTATGAAGCATCTGGGCCAGTGCCTGTGATTTTAATAATCTACTTACCACCCTCTCTAAATCATGGTCAGATAACCTGGACGACCTAGATGATCGGCTCCGATGGCTCCGTTCCGAAAGAAGAGGTGAGGCCGGAGCCGACAGAATCGGTTCCAAAGAGGGGGACCTGGACCTCTTCCTCGAAGGAACCATCGGAGCCAACAAAGCCACTGATCCAGTCAGAGCCGATAACTTTTCGGCTCCGAGAGAAGATCTAGACGCATCGGCTCCAGCCGGAGCCGATGCAGGCATCGAAATAGCGGTGTTGGAGCCGGTCGGCGCCGACACCGAAGCCTGGGCCACATGCTGGTCGGAGCCAGTACTCGGAACCAACACCAAAGTGACCATGGAAGTATCGGCACCGATAGTCTTCTGTGCCGAAGATTTAGCCAATGTCGGATCGGCTCCAGCCGGAGCCGATCTCGACTCTGACAAAGTCGGAGCCAAGGCCGAAGGCTTAGGTACAGAAGCCTGGGCCTTAGACTTGGAAGGCTTTCCCGGAGCCGATTTGGCCGGGGAGCCCTCCGGTTTAAGGAGTCCCCTTAAAATCAGTTTGTTTCTCCTTTCCTGCAGGACTCTCTGGCTAAAAGAATGACATATTGCACAGGAGTCCTGCAGGTGGAGAGGTCCCAGGCAGTATAAACAAGAAGTGTGACCGTCTGTCAGAGACATCTTCTGACAGCACGAGTCACACTTCTTAAAGCCTGAGACCCTCTGCTCTTTGGACATAGTGGATACAGAAAACAGTACACACACAGTCCCAAACAAACAATTAAAATTAAAGTATAAACAGCAAAAACCTCACACACACACACACACACCCTGACAGGGGGGGGGGGATGGGAGGGAAGGAAAGCCTGACTAAAAAAGTTAAGGAGGAAGGATAATTTTAGTCAAAAGGGGGCTTACAATTAACAAAAAATGAAAGATTTCTAAGAAAAAATAGTGTAAAAGGGGCTAAAGCAGTTTAAATTTAAACACTTACCAGGAGCTGGTAAAAGGAGGACCTCATCAGCGAAGCGGCAAACGAGATCTGGGTACTTACCGCCTTGCATCATGGGATATGGGGCTGCCTCGAGCTGGTAAAAGTGACTCTCGAGCTTAGCAAAGTGCCGAGTCGGAGCCGAGGATCGGCTCCAAACCCATCAAGCAAGAATGAAGGCGAGATTGACAACTTAACATTATATATAATTGTATAATTAGTACTGTTATTACACATCATTTTGAATAAAGTGGAAAAAATAACCAGAAAAAAAATAAAAATAAGAAAAAAATGTATGTATGATGATGGAAACAAAATATACACTTACATTTCAACTGATTTAAAATGGTATTTAAAACCAACTTGTAGAATAACATAAAATAAAATACAATTAGTTATGTAAACAATGTGGCAATTTTCTAAGTGCTTGAGCTAGGCAATGATAAATCCAGGTGTGTAATGAAGGCAGACAAGGGAGGAGGTATACTTGTGACTGATACCACTAGCTACAACCAAAAGATAGAGAACATGCTGGTGGATAACAGATTTTATGAGTTATTTACCATGGATGACATAAAAAGAGCATGATTTATGGAACACTAATCTCACCACATTATGGGAAGAAAAACTATCACTGAAGATCTTTATAATTATTTATGGAGCCCATGCCCACGTTTACCTTACTTTTTTGGAATACCAAAGCCACACAAGAACAGAGAAGACCCATCTTATAGACCGGTGGTAGCAAGTGGAGGTTCCCTTACTGAAGCCACAGCCATTTACCTTGATTACGTGCTGAAACCTCCAGCAGAAAAGAATAAGTCATACATAAGAGATTCAATGGATTTTTTGAAGAAAATAAAAAACATTACAGTGGAAGCTGACAGTATTTTATTAACTATTGATGTGGAATCCTTGTACACAGTGCTCCTTCACAATTACGGTATAACAGCAGCTATGGAGTCTTTTAAGAAACATAATCAGGGTACACAGGCACAACTGCAAAAGTTAAACAAGCTCATTTATCTTGTACTGGACTTCAGTTTCTTTACTTTCAATGGTAAACACTACAAGCAAAAACTGGTATAGAAATGGGGCTGCCATGGCTCCCAGCATATCTAACACAGCCCTGGGCAAATGGGAGGAGGACTTTGTGTTAAGCATAGACTAAATGCAGCATATCACATGCTATTTACGTTTTACTGATGACATTTTTATTGAGGTGGAAGGTTACACCTTGCAGCTTGGAGATTTTATCTCTTACCTCAATCAAACAACCCCCTTCCTGACGTTTACCTCTTCCCATAGCTGTATTTCAACCAGTTTCTTAGATATGCAGATTGCCAAGGACACCAACAATAACAGAATCACCACTGATCTATTCAGAAAACCAACGAGGGTTAACTTATTACTCCACAGTAAAAGTCTACATCCTACAAAAACCAAGTATAATGTAGTGAAGTCCCAAGGCTATAGATTAGCTAGAATTACCACAGAGATGGAACTATTTTTGAGAAACCTGAACAACTTAAGAAAATGATTTTCTAGTGAGAGGCTATGAAATTCAGATATTAAAAAACATCCTGGAACCCATTATAGAACTGAAAAGGACTGAAGCACCTTCACTCAGCCCCCCCAGTAGAAAAATGTTAAGTAATTCCACAGAGAATAACAAATGCAAAAATAGCTGCATCCTGACATACACTTTGGATTATCACAGTATCAAAAATATTACTGAAGAAAACTGGGACATTGTCACAGGAAACCCTTTTCTGATTAACATCTTAGGTGAAGCCCCATCATTTGTTTATAGGAAAGCCAGGAACATTAGAAGTTTTGTTGAATTTAAACCTAGACCATATGAGAAAAGCACTAAAAGATGTGAAACTAATTGTACATTTTGTATATTTATACAGCAAGGTGATAGTTTTTATTGCCCTTATTTAAAGAAGATCATTAAAGCCTGTGCAGGGGGTGACAGTAACACTACAAAAGTAATTTACAGGGCACGGTGCAATGAATGTGATGCATTCTATACGGAAAAGACTGTAAATAAACTCAAGCTTAGGATTTCACCTTTCTCTTCATAAAAGACACACAGGTTTTAAGTTCCAGATCCTGGATCGCAAAGACATGGGTGATCTTGAAGGAGACATCCCGAATATTCTAGAGAAACATGAACTCATGTGGCAATTAAAGCTGAACTCTTTTAGGAAGCCTGGACTAAACTACTTCAATTAAAAGTGCACTGGAACTTAGAAAATTGCCACATTGTTTACATAACTAATTGCATTTTATTTTATTCTACAAATTGGTTTCAAATACCATTTTAAATCAGTTGAAATTTAAGTGTATATTTTGTTTCCATTATCATACATTGTTTCCATCATCATACATACATTTTTTTCTTATTTTTATTTTTTTCTGGTTATTTTTACGACTTTATTCAAAATGATGTGTAATAACAATACTAACTAATTATACAATTATATATATTTTTATAGATTGTTTTTAGGGTTCTTGTTCACAGACCTGAAAGAAGTCTAGGAGGAGGAAAGCAATCTTTGTTAACAATAGGTTATGAAAATAGAAATTGATTTTTACAAGCAAAATGTATATGTATATATTTATATTATTTTTTTGATTGCCAAATGAACTAAGGTTGATATATTTCCAGCCATGTAGTATATTGTCTTGGATAAAATCACAAACTTAATAATCTGGTTAAATAAGAGGTACCACATCATTATAAATTTTACTTAAAGTACATAAGGGTTATATATTATTATGACAGCTACTAAGTAGGGCAGGACCAGCTCAAATGTCACACTGATGGGGGAAGGGATGTGAATTTAACATGTGTACCAATAACACTTTGTTTTACAGCACAACAAACCACTCCCATGCCTGATAAAAAGTATATATATATTTAGAAAGCTTGTGAGGAAAATTATTACACTATTTTTATTTTACTTGGATCGCCTGTCTGTGTACTTAATAAAGGATTTTCGACTGGAAACAGACTGCCTGCCTTGCTTGGATTACTTTCAAATACTTAGTAATGCTGTACAATTTTATATATATATATATATATATATATATATATATATATATATATATATATATATATATATTCTATTTTTTTCTTGTTTTGATTTAAGACGAGTTTAAGTTCGCTACTTCTACTACTATTCTCTGATCTGATTAATATACAGTGATTAACTAGAAATATATGGACTGAAAATCTTCCACACATAGAAGTTTCTTACACTGTTTTGTGTAGGCATTTGCAAGACATTTACAGAAGATGATTAGTATAAGGGCAAATTGCAGCTATGCAAAGTAGTGACACACAGTGGTGTACATTTATATGAAAAAGTGCAGCAAATCTGAAAATTCTGATGAATCCTAATTCAAGCTTCTGTGTTAATGGAAGTGTAGGTTAGTGAACATGTAAGCTGACTAAGAGAGAAAAGGAACTCAGTACACTGCTGCAGTAATTTGTTCTGCACTGACAGGAAGGAATACCTAAACCTTGTAAAATTATCCAGTTTTTTGTTGGCTTTGGTTAAGTTACCACCACCAAACCAATTTAAATGCAGATATTAAAGGTGTAGTTAAAGTTGAACTGGGTAATGAGGATAATTTAAAGCATGACATATGCATAGCTATGTTTTTGCAGACAAGAAACCATGAAAAGTAAAACCAGCTTGTAAATAAAACAGGCCAAGTCCTTTATAATGATGTATGGATCTGTGCTACATAAAAAGGATGCTTTACATAAAACAAAATGATCCATAAGATCTTCAAATCCAATACCACCACACTGGCTGCCAAACAACTGACAGGTAGACTTTTAAAGACAGAAGATTAAACAGGAATGAAGTGTAGAAAAGAATCTTGCTCACTAGGCATTAAGAAAGATATCTAAATCTTCAGATTTTGACCACCCCATCCCCTACCATTTGTTTGTCTTTCGGCTTTTCCCGGTTAGGGGTCGCCACAGCGGAACTCCGGTCCGCTAATGATTGGCAGTTGATTTTTACATACCGGCTTGCCAGGCCTGACACACAACCTTCAACGAAGGTACGCTCATTCACACATGTCTCCACGCAGAAGACGCTCTAGCTGAGAATCGAACCGGACAGCGTCTTACTGTGAGGCGATAATGCTACCACAGCATTACCACCGGGAGCTGGGTATTTCATAAAAGCCTACATTCTTAGGACAGAACACTGCTGCCGAATGGAACCAGGTAAACTGGTCCTAAGCTCATCAACTAGAGGAAAACGGAACCCAGCTCTGGTAAGAATAGCAAAGTTTAAGAAAGGGAGATGTAATGTTTTCCTGGAACTGGAAGATTAAAAGCATATGTTCATAGGTAGGTACTAGGCTATTGGCCCTAGGGCCTATATAAGTCTAGCCAAACGGTACCCTGGCTTTTGCCACCTAATAAAATTATTTTCCTGTGCCCCTGTCGAGCAGAGCCACAGAAGTGATCCCCAGGGTGAATTTCCTATCTCCCATCCAATCATCATGATTTTTCTTGAAGAGTGCTAATGAGGAGCTGTGTTTGATACAGATAGGTAGTTTGTTTCAGAGTATGGGAAGTCTCTGAGACAGGAATCTATCCCTCCAGCATGTTCTGTTTATTGTGGTGACAAGGTTTAGGTCCCTAGAGCGTGTAGCTCGGAGGGACTGGAATTTCTTTATATGGAGCATGTCCAACAGCTCCGAGTTTGACATGGCTTTGTATGTTAGGCAGAGATCGCCTCTGTGTAGGCGATATGCGACAGAGTAAAGCTGGAGTTTTTTTGAGACAGTCTGCGTAGGGCATCTGCTTGAGGCCGGTAATCCTCTTTGTGAGGTATTTCTGTGGCCTTTCCAGTTGTTGTAGACGTCTTGTGAGGTACATACCACAAGGTGCGTTGTACTTTATAATGGGTCTAATGAGTGATGAGCAGAGGGGAACAATGACCTCTTTTTTCCTGGATGAGAAACCTTTTGTGATGACGTGTGCCACGTAGAAGGATTTCCTGACTACTGTGGCAATGTGATTATCAAAGGAGAGACTACTGTCCACCTGTGTCCCAAGGTCTCTTATCACACTTTCGGTGTTAAGTAGACTACCGCCTATGTGGTAGTTCATAGGCACAGAGTTTTTACCAAACGGGATGACAATGCACTTTTTGGCATTGAGCTTGAGGCCATGGCTTTGACACCAGGCATCTGTCTCAGTGAGGCCCTTTTGTAGGATGTCCACATCGTTAGGAGATTTGATTATGGCTCCTAGTTTGCAGTCATCTGCGAACTTTGTTGGCCAAAGACCTTCTGTGTTAGTCTGTATTTCAGAGACGTAGATACCAAACAGGAGAGGACCTAGGACTGAACCCTGTGGTACACCACTTGTCACTGGCCTGAAGTTGGATTTACAGTCTGCTACTTTCACAGTGTGGGTTCGGTCAGTGAGCCAGTTGGCAACCCATCTTGTGACATTGGGATTTATACCTAGTTTAGTGAGTTTGTCTATAATTCCAGAGTGGGGGATGGTGTTGAAAGCATTGGCGAGATCTAGATAGGCTGTGTGTACCACCTTACCCTCATCTACAGCTTTGCTGACTGCTTCAAAGAAGTCTATCAGGTTTAGGAGACATGATCTGCCTTTTAAAAACCCGAACTGGGTAGGGTCCAGAGTTTGGAGATTACCAATGTCATTGTTTATAAGTTCCATGATGATACTCTCCATAGCCTTGCAGATCAGGCTCGTCAGGCTAATGGGGCGGTAGTTCCCAGGGTCCGTGGTGGCTCCCCCTTTGTGGAGTGGGATAACCATTGCTGTGCGCCATTCAGTGGGCACAAAGCCTCAGGTGAGGCTATGATTGAACATGGTACTTAGGTGGGGTGCCAGTTTGTTCTGTAGTTCATGTAGAACTCAGCCTGGAATGTTATCAGGTCCCATGGATGCTGTGTTCTTGGCTTTGCAGGGTATGTTTTTTACCTGTGCAGCCATGATTACAAGTACTTTGCATTCTTCCGGTATAGAGATGGGCCCTTCAGGGGATGAGAGAGGGGTAAAGTTACCACTGAACCTATCTGTCAAGATGTTGGCAATATCAGTTGGTTCTGTTTATTTAGTGCCATTGTGCTGTAACTCAGAGCAGATCTGAGTGTTGATTTTGTTTTCGTAATTAGCTTTGGAGGATTTTATGAGGGATCTCAGCTTCTTACTGAGGCTGACCACGGAGTTCCTCCAATCATGGGATTTTACTCTTTTTTGCAACAGTTTCTTTCTTCTGTATAGAGTTTGTTTATAGCAGGGGACCACCAGATTGGCTTCCTTTTTTTGGAGGATTTAGATTCATTTTAGATTCATAGGTTGGTACTACTACTGCCCTTGCCCTTGCCATTTATTTTTAGCAAATTATCTATTGACTCAAAAACCAAACCCACCTTGTGTTTAAGGCAAACACACCCTAATTAGGAGCCACCCTCCCAACCCTTGGTTCTGTTAAGGATTGCATGATCCATGCACTCATGTAAGTGCTTATAATGTGCAATTGTATAGGATTCAGCAGTCATACCTCTATTGTCCGTCAGCATGGGTGTTGTGACGTTTGCCACTTCTGTCTTAAGAAGTGTGAAGTTGGCTTTGGAGAAATCTTTTACTGTGGTTTCCCTAATGGGGGGGGGGGGGGGATGGGGCTGGGATGTGGATGTCTAGGGTGATTTGTTTGTGGTCGGATCTGACCAACGAGGAAGTGACCTCTGGTGTGGAACACCAGTTGCCCATGTTGGTAATAAACAGGTCTAGGCTACTGCTGCCCCTGTTGGGGGTGTGGATAAGTTGATCCAAGGCAATGGAATTTATGAATTCCAGAAAACGTTGAGCACAAGAGTTGGTACATGAGTAGTTTTCCCAGTTAATGGTGGGGTAGTTGAAATCGCCCATTATCAGGGTGCTAGGTTGTACCCTAATATTTTCCAGTGTATCAAGAAATGAGGAGTGGGAATTCTGGGGCATGGTGGGGGATCTGTAGCAAGCTACAATTTGTATTGTGGTCCTGCCCAGAGTTAATTGCACTTGGATAATCTCAGATGCATTATGCTGAGCAACTAGCCTAGAGGTGTGGATATCCTTAATGAATATGGATACGCCTCCGCCTTTAGTACTTCGGTCCAAGTTAGGTGGCCGAAAGGTGTGGCATGAATTATAGCCTGGTAATGCAGGTGTGCTCTCTGGAGCCTTGAAACGGGTCTCTGTCACTGCACAGATGTCGATGTTCTCCATTTTAAGGAGTGCCTCGAGTGAGTGTATTTTGAGGTTTAGACTTCTAGCACTGAGCATCATTACCCTCAGATTATGCTTGCGGTAACTTGCACCTGTTACGGTGGTGAATTTGTCATTTGAATCTTGCCTAAAAAAGGCACTATAGGGGTGGCAAGAGCCTTAGCCAGTATCCGGAATCCCAAGGGCGACAGGTGCAGGCCATCTCTGGCAAAGCATCGTGGTTTGTCGATCCTGTCATCCCAGGCAGACAGATACTGGATCCCCTTAGAATGACACCAGAAGCTTAGCCAATTGTTGAAGTCAATCATTTTGTCCTTGTACTGTGGTATCATTCTGGGTGATGGCAGGATGCTACTCAGGGCTAGGGTCATACCTGCCTGGGCTACAAGATCAGAAAGCTCCTCCATGTCTCTTTTCATGTAGTCCAGGGAGGTACGTCTCAGGTCATTCACACCAACATGGACAATGGCACAGTCATATTTGTACTTGCTGTGGAGTGACCTGAGTGCATGCGTTATGTGGCAGATCCTGGCACCTGACAGGCAGCTAGCTGACAGTGACTTTCCCCTTGTTTAGCCTGGTGAGTGGAACATCAGTGTGCCTGACTATAGAGTCACCTATGACTAGAGTGTTAGGTATGTTGTTATGCCTTATGGGCTGTGGTTGAGTGGCACACTGAGTTTGTGGGCTATGTGCCATTTGGGTTGTGTTGGGGAGGGTGGAGGTTGCTTGCACTTCTGCTCTGGAGGTACCTGCTGCTTGGGTAATTTTTTTTTTGAGAGCCTCCACGAATGTAGGTGTGCGGTTTGTGTTTCTATGTGTGTGTTTTGGTGGTGTAGGTTTTGAGGGAATATGTGATGAGTGTGGTATGGTGCAAGTGTTTACCTTCTTCTCTTGACTGTCTAGTCCAGTCTTTGGTGAAGAGAGCTTTGCTTCCAGTTTGGTTACATAAGTGCATCTCTCACAGGTTGTAGTGTTGGGTGGTAGGAGGAGAGGGTTGTCTGTGTACATGAGGCAAATGCTGCATTGCCCCAAGATGCCCAGATTCATCAGGTAGACAGGAGAAAACACCGGGAGCTGACCCTTAGACATGCCTGGATAGGTGCTTATTTATTGAGTACTAAAAACTGTTTTCCTCTAGACAAGTGAGGAAAGTTGAGTGCTGTAGTAATTTGTAACTTATTTAGTGCTTAAAATGAGTTCTGAACAGGTGCTGAGCTGAAGAAACAGATTTGAGTGCTGAAACTAGAAAGTTCTAACAAACAAAATTAAGCTAGAAGGCTTCCCTCCAACACAGAAAGGCTTGGGGGCTCAGAAGCTTACAAACAGTCCTGGATATAGCAAATCTGTATCTGGACTAGATAATGTATAGGAAAGGCAGAAAACAAGCTTAGAAGGTTTTGATATCTTGTAACCCTCCTAGTAAATCCTACAAAGACATACAACCATTTGTCAATGGTGAATGTTGACTTGCACTGAATGTGAACTGCAGGAGTAATGCTAAAAAATAGGTAGTCAACAAACTCAGGATGTACAATGCAGTGAAAAACCTGAAAAAAAGATACAAGTACTAGACTGGATTCTCACACTGTGCTGCACAATACTTACCTGAGAGATGGTAAACATTTATCACAGTGGAAAAAGAAAAAAAACGTTAGCCTTTTTTTATCAAAACATTTCTTACATTTGTAAGATTATGTTATGAAACAGTTACATGATGAATGTGTTAGTTTTACCACAAAAAAAGAAAACAGCAAGACTGCACAGTAAAACGTGAATGTGCAAGCTTAACTTTTGACAATTTACTTTTACAATTCAAGCACGCACCTAATTTAACTTTATGATCATGTTTTTGAAGTAAAAGTAGTGCACTTGCTTAAATGTACTTTAAAAAGAGATTTTACAGGGGAATGCAGCATTTCCTAGTCAGCTACAAAAGCAAAATTGAAAAAGCAAAACAATTCTCTGCGGTTCTGCTTCTACGTCCACATGAAAACAGCAAAATTAAATTTGTAATCCTGCCAAATTAAGGGGACGGGGATTCATGTTACCTTTATTTGGGTATTACTTTTGATAATGAGCCAAGTATACTGTGCCTTCGTGCAAATGTATAAAATTGGTTCATTTCAATATCAAATCTGTTATTAGTAAACAATTAAGCAGGTACAAAATTTGTATTATTTCACAAAAATAAAAAAAACCTCTTAACAAATGCCTTCTAATGCATAAACAGCTCATCAGTCTTTCACAAAAGACAGGTCCAATTAAATACAAACAGCAAGGCAACGTTTCCAAAAGAGAAATTCACTAATGGAACAATGTATGTAGTAATACAATAATATAGCAATAACCGATGACATCAGTGTGGTATATTGAAGATTTACCCACGGTCGGTGTGGTTTAACCATGAGGGCGAAGCCCGAATGATTAAATAAAGTCAACCGTGGGTAAATCTTAGTTATACAATGACCCCCCCCCCCCCCACTAATATTCCAAAATGTGCACACTGATTGGTCAGCGTGCACATTGTAAATCAGAGTTATAGTAATGGAAAAAGGTCTGGTCGCCCAGACTTTTTCCATTAGTATAACTTTTTTTTACAGCAACGGAGAACGCAAGATCTCTGTTGCTTTTTACACACTGTCTCACTATGTTAAACTCCTTTAACATAGCGAGACAGCTTTAAAAATGTAATGGGGGTCTTCCTATCTCAACGGAGATTCTCCGTTGCTTTTTTAAAAGTTGTCTCGCTATGTTAAACTCCTTTAACATAGCGAGACAGTGTGTAAAAAGCAACGGAGATCTTCTCTGTTGCTTTCAAACTGGCTCGCTATGTTAAATGAGTTTAACATAGCGAGACAGCTTTAAAAAAATCAACGGAGATTCTCCGTTGCTTTTTTTTTTAAAGCTGTCTCGCTATCTCCTTTAACATAGCGAGACAGTTTGTAAAAAGCAACGGAGATCTTGCTTTCTGAGCATGAGCAGTACATCAGAACTGCCGCAGAATACCAGACAGCTGCAGAAGGGCAGCAAGGAGGCATTATACAATGCCATTATTTAAGAAAAGTAATTATTTTTTTTCTTACATAATGTCATTGTAAAATAGCAATAACCCACGCCTGGGTGTGGGTAATGCTGGATTTACCCACGGTTGTCTTTGTTTGGCCACTCGGGCTTCGCCCTCGTGACCAAACCACACCAACCGTGGGTAAATCCAGCATTACCCACACCCATGCGTGGGTTATTGCTATAATATACCACACCACTGAGTCAGTTATTGCTATTATGCAATTACATTATTTAAGGAAAAAATGTCTTTGTATTAGGCCTCTGTGGTGCCCTTCTGCCTTTTCTCCGGTATCCTGGGGCTTTGCTGATGTACTGCGCAAGTGTATGGGGCTTGTGTTCAAACGCTTATGCAGTACATCAGTGCTGTGTAAAGGAAGCAATGGAGAGAGAAGATCTCAGTTGCTTTAATTAATTAATTAATTAATTAATTAATTAATTAATTAATTAATTAATTAATTAAAAAAGAAACCTGGAGACCTTTAACGTTTGGGAGAAACGGGACAGAGAAAATAAGAGGATAATCAGGTGCGTTTCTTTAGTTTTGCAGAATGTACCTGATTATCATTTTATTTTTCTCTGTGCCATCTCCCTTGTTCATCTGAGGTCTTTGGTGTTGTAAATATATTTAGAAAAAATAAAGAAACGTAAACATTTTATGGGATATACTAATGAAAAAAAGTCCGGGAGACTGGACCCTTTTCCATTGGTATATTCTCGGATTTACAACGGGCACGCAGGTTGGGATGACCAATCAGCGTGTTCTTTGGCCAGTCATTGTATAATAACAGCAATAATGTTTCCATGTGGAATGTGATATAGTATTCAATGACAAGCTTTGTCAAAGCACACAAATAGCACAGACAGGCAGGTATGTGAAAATTAGAAAATAAATATACTGCCCGCCATCCAAAGATCTTCTGTAAAATAATATTTTGAATGCAATTAAGGATTACTTAATTTCTAATTGCCAGTTATTTCACACATTCTTATTTTTACCAACCATGCCTTCAAACACCATTGCTGCACTTAAACTAGTGTATGAATCAACACTCAGCACTGACAAATGCTTGCAGTTTGATTTGCCTTATTCCTGTTGCTAAAGCTTTTTATGAACTGCATTTTGTTGCAATTTTGTTGCATTATTCTGCTTTGCTTTGATCTGCTAGTCTTTAAAAGCATTTCCTTTCCTTTACCACTAACCTTTTTCCTAACCCCCTTTATTACTTTTAATTTCATTCCTTGTACCAGGCTTTAATTTTTCAATAATGTACATACTTTGACCAAAAACCTGCCAACAACCAAAAAGCAACTATAAGGCGAAATGCAGACTAAGTCACAGAATCTGTCTAGTCACTTTAACTATGACAATATAGAGAATTATAACTGGGTTGCTTGATCATAACCTGCTTATTCTATGGCTGAGACACTGATGCCAAGAAATTCACCTCAAGAGTGAAGTTTGAGTGGTGATCTTTGCATCCGTGTCAAGAACACATAAAAATAAGTTATGTCTTACCATAAAGAAAACAGCAAGACTGCACAGTAAAATGTGAATGTGCAAGCTTAACTTTTGACAATTTACTTTTACAATTCAAGCACGCACCTAATTTAACTTTATGATCATGTTTTTTAAGTAAAAGTAGTGCACTTGCTTAATTGTACTTTAAAAAGAGATTTTACAGGGGAATGCAGCATTTCCTAGTCAGCTACAAAAGCAAAATTGAAAAAGCAAAACAATTCTCTGCGGTTCTGCTTCTACGTCCACATGAAAACAGCAAAATTAAATTTGTAATCCTGCCAAATTAAGGGGACGGGGATTCATGTTACCTTTATTTGGGTATTACTTTTGATAATGAGCCAAGTATACTGTGCCTTCGTGCAAATGTATAAAATTGGTTCATTTCAATATCAAATCTGTTATTAGTAAACAATTAAGCAGGTACAAAATTTGTATTATTTCACAAAAATAAAAAAAACCTCTTAACAAATGCCTTCTAATGCATAAACAGCTCATCAGTCTTTCACAAAAGACAGGTCCAATTGAATACAAACAGCAAGGCAACGTTTCCAAAAGAGAAATTCACTAATGGAACAATGTATGTAGTAATACAATAATATAGCAATAACCGATGACATCAGTGTGGTATATTGAAGATTTACCCACGGTTGGTGTGGTTTAACCATGAGGGCGAAGCCCGAATGATTAAATAAAGTCAACCGTGGGTAAATCTTAGTTATACAATGACCCCCCCCACTAATATTCCAAAATGTGCACACTGATTGGTCAGCGTGCACATTGTAAATCAGAGTTATAGTAATGGAAAAAGGTCTGGCCGCCCAGACTTTTTCCATTAGTATAACTTTTTTTTACAGCAACGGAGAACGCAAGGTCTCTGTTGCTTTTTACACACTGTCTCACTATGTTAAACTCCTTTAACATAGCGAGACAGCTTTAAAAATGTAATGGGGGTCTTCCTATCTCAACGGAGATTCTCCGTTGCTTTTTTTAAAGTTGTCTCGCTATGTTAAACTCCTTTAACATAGTGAGACAGTGTGTAAAAAGCAACGGAGATCTTGCTTTCTCTGTTGCTTTTTTCAAAACTGGCTCGCTATGTTAAATGAGTTTAACATAGCGAGACAGCTTTAAAAAAAGCAACGGAGATTATCCGTTGCTTTTTTTTTTAAAGCTGTCTCGCTATCTCCTTTAACATAGCGAGACAGTTTGCAAAAAGCAACGGAGATCTTGCTTTCTGAGCATGAGCAGTACATCAGAACTGCCGCAGAATACCAGACAGCTGCAGAAGGGCAGCAAGGAGGCATTATACAATGCCATTATTTAAGAAAAGTAATTATTTTTTTTCTTACATAATGTCATTGTAAAATAGCAATAACCCACACCTGGGTGTGGGTAATGCTGGATTTACCCACGGTTGTCTTTGTTTGGCCACTCGGGCTTCGCCCTCGTGACCAAACCACACCAACCGTGGGTAAATCCAGCATTACACCATCGTCAGTTATTGCTATAATATACCACACCACTGAGTCAGTTATTGCTATTATGCAATTACATTATTTAAGGAAAAAATGTCTTTGTATTAGGCCTCTGTGGTGCCCTTCTGCCTTTTCTCCGGTATCCTGGGGCTTTGCTGATGTACTGCGCAAGTGTATGGGGCTTGTATTCAAACGCTTATGCAGTACATCAGTGCTGTGTAAAGGAAGCAATGGAGAGAGAAGATCTCAGTTGCTTTTATTAATTAATTAATTAATTAATTAATTAATTAATTAATTAATTAATTAATTAAAAAAGAAACCTGGAGACCTTTAACGTTTGGGAGAAACGGGACAGAGAAAATAAGAGGATAAGCAGGTGCGTTTCTTTAGTTTTGCAGAATGTACCTGATTATCATTTTATTTTTCTCTGTGCCATCTCCCTTGTTCATCTGAGGTCTTCGGTGTTGTAAATATATTTAGAAAAAATAAAGAAACGTAAACATTTTATGGGATATACTAATGAAAAAAAGTCCGGGAGACTGGACCCTTTTCCATTGGTATATTCTCGGATTTACAACGGGCACGCAGGTTGGGATGACCAATCAGCGTGTTCTTTGGCCAGTCATTGTATAATAACAGCAATAATGTTTCCATGTGGAATGTGATATAGTATTCAATGACAAGCTTTGTCAAAGCACACAAATAGCACAGACAGGCAGGTATGTGAAAATTAGAAAATAAATATACTGCCCGCCATCCAAAGATCTTCTGTAAAATAATATTTTGAATGCAATTAAGGATTACTTAATTTCTAATTGCCAGTTATTTCACACATTCTTATTTTACCAACCATGCCTTCAAACACCATTGCTGCACTTAAACTAGTGTATGAATCAACACTCAGCACTGACAAATGCTTGCAGTTTGATTTGCCTTATTCCTGTTGCTAAAGCTTTTTATGAACTGCATTTTGTTGCAATTTTGTTGCATTATTCTGCTTTGCTTTGATCTGCTAGTCTTTAAAAGCATTTCCTTTCCTTTACCACTAACCTTTTTCCTAACCCCCTTTATTACTTTTAATTTCATTCCTTGTACCAGGCTTTAATTTTTCAATAATGTACATACTTTGACCAAAAACCTGCCAACAACCAAAAAGCAACTATAAGGCGAAATGCAGACTAAGTCACAGAATCTGTCTAGTCACTTTAACTATGACAATATAGAGAATTATAACTGGGTTGCTTGATCATAACCTGCTTATTCTATGGCTGAGACACTGATGCCAAGAAATTCACCTCAAGAGTGAAGTTTGAGTGGTGATCTTTGCATCTGTGTCAAGAACACATAAAAATAAGTTATGTCTTACCATAATGTTCCATCTGTGTTGTCAATCAACTAGCTCTTCTTACTTGGTTCAACCTACCCTCCTCTTCTCAGTAATCAAGTTCCTTTTCTTAATACAACTTACCTTGTCCTTCTATAATATTACTTACATCTTCAGAAGCTCATTAAGACGACTACTTTTACTAATATATTGTATAATTTCAGCTCCTACTTTTTCTTTGACTACTTGTATACTAATATATTGTATAATTCAGCTGCCATCTTTTTCTTTATGATGTATTGCAACTACATTTTGTATTGTACTAATTGTATCTGTATATTTTGCACTATGTTATGAACGAATAACCTCTTTGATTATTCTCTGTACTGCACCTGCAATGTTCATTGTATACATTAATTTTTGTATATGTGATTTTGTTTGTTTCCTCGGAGCTCATCTCCCCGGGCCTCTACTGAAAATGGACATACATCCAGTTACTCTAGCCTAGTCAACAAATGTAAAATAAATAAATAAATCTTCACTAATCCTCGACTGTGGGCTCGGTTCTGAGCCTCAGAACTGACTTAGCCATTTATTTCAGCCTTCCAAACTCTCGAGCTAGGCTTCTACCCATAATGCTCCTCTCAAAATTACCCCAGATTGAGTTTGCCTAAATTAATGGCAGACAAATAACAAATAGGAAGAAGAAACTAGATATATGTTCCTAATATGAAATCAGTCCTGGGAGAATTTGATCCACTAAGAGTCTCAGGCTGGGAGACGGAGGGAGGGGATGTCAAGGATTAGTGAAGATCGACAACACAGATGGAATGTTATGGTAAGACCTAACTTCTTTATCTGATGTTGTCAATCCTCATGTAATCCTTCACTGTGGGACAGAGTCCCCAGCTACTTAAATCTTGGGAGGTCTCACAGAAGAATATTCCTTAGCACCATCGAACCGAATGATGCCCGTCCCCTAGAGACCTGATCCAGTTTGTAATGAGTGATAAATGTAAGAGGTGAGGCCCAAGTGGCTGCTGCACAAATGTCATCTAAAGGGACTCTGGCATGGAAAAACTACAGAATTTGCCACCGCTATAGCTGAACGGTCCTTTACTAGGCATGAAAGGTGTAGTCCTTTCGGCTAACACATAAATGTAATACAGTCTCTAAGCCATTTTGCCAAGATAACCTTTGAAACTGAATTACCTAAAGAAAGAGAGGAAAAGGGAACAAACAATTATTCAGAATTTCTGAAATCTCGTTCTGTGAAAATAAAACTGCAACTGTCTGTGGGCGTCTAACAAATGAAGGGAATACTCTTCTTTATTGGAACAATTTGGGAAAAATACTGGTAGCTGATGTGTCTGATTAATATTAGATTCAGAAACTACCTTTGTTAGAAAGGATAGATTGGTCCTAAGAGAAACCATGTCTTTGTAGAAAACTATGTAGGGTGATTTGCAAAACGAGGCCTGAAGTTCAAATACTCTTCTGGTTGATGTAGCCACTAAAATATTGTTTTCCTAGTCAAAAACGTTAAATCATAAGTAGCTGACAGCTCAAAGGGAGGCAAAATAAGGGACTGAAGAACTAGTGTTAGGCCCCAAGGAGGAATGGACTATAACTTGAGGTCTTAACATTAAAGCTCCCTTTAAAAAGATTTTACAAAGTTTGTATGACATAAGGGAAGATCCATCAAACCCCATGTGAAAGTTCGAGACAGCTGCTCATAAGGGCCCAATTAGCAAATATTTCCCATTTGCTTGGATATAGTTTCCTAGTTGAGGGTTTGTGATGGGTTATAAAGATCTGACAGATGGGATGAATGGGAAGAATGCCTGGCAATCATAGAAATTGTAAAGCCATGCTGTGAGCCTTAGATGATGAAGGTTTGGATGAACCAAGACCTTTGGACGGGACAGCAGATCTGGAACTGGGTCTAGTATCCATGGTTCCCGAAGAAGATAAGGCCAAAGGAAGGGAAACCAAACTTGCTGAGGCCAGAAGGGGGCAATGATGATAGTTTTCCAACCTCCTGGCTTTCTTCAGGATGTGGGATATCAAGGGAATTGGGGGAAAGGCATACAGAAGACCGAGGGCCCAATCGTGGAGAAAACCATCTCTGGGCGACTTCTCTGGAGGGAGAATTAGGGCAAATTAACTGCTGCACTTGTTCATAGGGGACTCAAAAAGTTAACAGCAAGGTTGGCCCCAGTGACAAAATATTAATTTCACCACCACAGGGTTGAGAGACCACTCGTAAGGCATGAGAATGGTTCTGCTCAGCTTGTCTGTAGTTATGTTGGAGGTCCCCGGAATGTGCATTGCTGTGAGAAAGCGGTTGGAAGAAATCACCCATTGCCAAACTCTGAGGACTTCTTGACATGATGGGTAAGATTTGATTCCCCCTTGCTTCTTGATATATCAAACTACTGACAAATTGTCCGTCTGAATTGCTACTGTTCCCAGAGGAAGGGCATCCTGGAATGCTTGCAACACTGCCCTCATCTCCAGAACACTGTTGTGCAAGTTGGCCTCCAGCTGGGTCCACGTGCCTTGGACTGTTCTTCCCAAATAATGCCCCCCCCCCCCACTATCCGGGAAGCATCCATGGTCACTATGGCTTGGAGCTGTGGAAGAATGAATAGTTGACCCGAGAGAATCTCATTGGAATGGAGCCACCACGAAAGATCTTGTTTGCAGCGATTGGTAATCACGATTAGGTAAGACATTGGTTGATGTATCAGAGACCACTGGGAGGCAAGTAGCCACTGTAAGATTCGCATGTGTGATTGCGGCTGCCATTGAGCCTAATGCTTGTAGGAATAATCTTGCTGGAACCCTTTTGCTATGGATAATTTGGCCGACCTGACATCTGATTCTCTGTGTTCTTTCTAGAGGAAGTGAAGGAATTCCTGAAACAGTGTCCAACTGGGCTCCAATGAATTCTAACTGTTGAGAAGGCTGTAAATTTGACTTCTGTAATTTATCGTGATGCCTAGAGATGCACAGAGGTGCAGAGTGTAATTTCTTACCTGTTCTAACTGACGCCTGGTGGCAGTGGTGAGGAGCCAGTCATCGAGGTATGGAAGAACTCAAAATCCCTTGTATTTGGTGAACACCCTGGGGGCTGCGGTGAGTCCAAAGAGCAGTGCTCTGAACTGGAAATGACTGGCTCCTAGCCGGAAGCACAGGAACCTCCTGGAGCGTTTGCCCATTTTTATGTGGTAATACGCATGCTGGAGGTCTACAGAGCACATCCAATCGTCTTTTTCCAGGAATAGAAGTATCAGCTGTACCAAGACCATCCGGAATTTGTTTTGCTGAACTGCCTTGTTGAACTGGCTGAGATCCAAGATGGGTCTCCAGTCCCCTGATTTTTTGGTCACTAAAAAGAACCTTGAGTAAATCCCAGATCTTATTTGGTCTGGTGGGACTTTTTGGGCGACTCTTTTGTCGAGCAGTTTTTGGACTTCTATGACTGGTGCTTCCCTGTAACTGGGTGGAACATCCGTAAGTCTTTTTTGGGTTTTGGATGTATAAATAGTGAGATTTTGTAACCTCTGGATATTATTCCCTGCACCCATCTGTCCGAAGTTATCAGTTGCCAGGTGGGCTGGTGCATGGATGTTCTCCCCCGACTGTCTCTAGAGGAGGGTAATCTGGCCTCCCTTCAGGGGTGCTGATATGAAGCACCAGAGAAAATTTCTGGACCTCTGGTTCTGTGAGCCACTTCTGCCTCTGGGGCGGGTCTTCCATTACTTCTCCCTCTGCCCCAGATAAAGTCTTTGCCATGTGAATCCTGGAAAGGCCCTTGGGATTTTTTTAAACTATAGTCTCCCACTTCTCTGGTTCCTACAGTAAGATTACTGAGGAGTGGAGAAACGTACGCCTACACAGAGAGAGTCTTTCCATCTTTTTCACACCTGGCTAGAATGTCTAACTTTGGGGTCAAAAAAGGATGATCCATCAAATGCAGCACTGACGAATAATGATGTAAATGGCTCTGCAAAAACACAGAGGCACATCCAGGAATGCCTTCTAATGGCAATGCCTGAACCCGACGCTCGTCGTCCCTTCAACTGCTTGGGCAATCAGCCTCATGGATGAGTTAGAAATTCTCTCAAGGGTGGAGAGCCGAGAGGTAACTTTGTCCTGTACCTCTTCAGATACAGCTCCTGAGAGGGTACTGGAGAGATCTTTGACTAGCTCCCTCTGTAACCTTGTAAAGTGTGCCATATAGTTCAAGGACCTGAGAGCAAAGGTCGATGAAGTGTAAATGCGTTCCCAAACCTATCCATAGTCTTAGACTCCTTGTTAGGAGGATGGATAGTAGGACTTTCCTCAGTAAGTTCCTTCTCTGTGACTGCCGCTATCACCATTTCATCAATGGGTATGCTCTTTGACCACTGTTGCTCTTCCTTAGGGGCTGAAAGGATCCAATCAGGTCTCTTGGGGATCAGTTCAATGGAGTTGGGCATCTTCCATGCCCGCTGAGCAATCAGTTTAATGAGATCATCAGTGGGCGGAGAGATCCAAGAAGTAGAGTGTTGGGCACGAAAAGTCTCCAGGTACATCGACTCCTTTGAAGAAGGTTGGAGGGAAGACCAGCCACCCCTCTGTTTCAGGATTTCTAGGCTGTCCCCAAAGGAAACATCATCAGAGGGTGACCTGGGGGAACCTTTCACTTCATCAGTGTAAGACTACTCTGGGGATTCTAAGTGCTTCCTCTTGCACATTTTCTTCACAGGTACTTCCTCGGGGGGATGTTCCGGGGAAGTATCGGAAGAGGAAACCACCAAGGTGGTCTTTCCTGGGGCTTTTCTGCCCTCTGTCCAGGGGATGGAACTAATGGAAGCTCAGAACAGGAAGATGTAGAAATCTGTCCCGACAGGGATGGCAGAGACTGAGAGTCCCCAATGGACAAAGACTTCTCCATGATTCGGAAGGCAGTGTAACACAGTCCGTTAAGTTTATACTCATGTTTCATGCCTCCCAGATGTCCAGATTTTTGCAGAACGTTGAGGTTACTGTTTCATATTTTTGGTCTTCCTCATAAAATATGCGTTACTTTGGATAAAACATAGAGGACTGATCACTAAATAATGATATACATTTGAGTTTCAGAGTTGGTATCCTTCTGAAAATGCAGGCGAACACACATCCTGTTATTCCAGCTAGTTTTTCAGTTCATCGGAGGAAGGGATACCTTAATTCCTGCAGACAGCAGGCAGAAACAAATCTTTTGTTCCGGTGCTGTCATTTGCTGGTCAGTACAGGCAGATTTTACTGCTTAGAGAGAGACCCGACCTTAAAAACTTTACAGGAGGTGCCTAACATTTGTTAAGGTTGGGTCTCGCACCACTTTAGCACTTAATTGTTTTGTCTTTTTCTGAATATTGGAGCATAATCATCATGCTCCATGCACTACAATAAAGATATACGACAGTAAAAGCTTACATTTATTATCCACTGGTATTGTTATACAAAGATGAAATTATATTTATGTACTCACCATAACTCTGCATCTGTGTTGTCTGTTTTTGTCTTTCTTCAACTGACTGGTCTCGGATCTGACCTCGAATCCATCCTCGGCCACTTGACATACTTTAGGGTCCACAGCTTGAGCTCCTCCCCTTACCCATAATCCCCCAAATACTCCTACGATACCTCTGATCGAATTTGTCCTCTATTTAATCACGATGGAAAATGGAAAAAGCAGCCAATATCATATTTGCCGTCTATTTAATCACGATGGAAAATGGAAAAATCAGCCAACAATAATCCTCGAGTTACAGAACGCAGAAGCTGAAAAAGTGGGAAACAGTGGAAGAATCAGAGAAGGAAAACTCTGGAGGCCACACAGCAGAAACTAATCAGGAATATCTCTTAGATCATACCAGGATCCACACAAAAAAAGGAAGGGGGAATGGTGGGTGGGATGCTGAGGAAGGACGAAAACAGACAAAGGAAGAGTTAGCCTGAAATGAAGCCCAGTCCTTGTGAAAAATAGGGTAAGGTGTTTGAGAAGAATGTGCTTGGAGTTCAGATACCTGTCTAGCTGAGGTAATGGCAACTAGAAAGAGTTTTCCATGACAAAAATAACTGTCTTTGCTGAGTGCTCAAAGTGGGGCTGAGTGAGGGCCTGAAGAACCAGTGTAAGGTCCTATGGAGGTACAGGATCTTTAACTGGGGGCCAAAAATAGCAAAGCACCCTTAAGAAAGGCTTTTCACAATTTTAAGGACGTTAAGGATGAATGATGTACACCCAGGTGAAAATTTGAATGGCAGTCTTGACAGTCAAATGACTACCCAAAAAAAAAAATGGAATGTTGGAAAGAAAGAAAAGAAGGGTGAAATGGAAAGTGAAAAAGAGGTCTAAATGTCTCTGAAAGAATTTTCACATTTTTTCTTTTGTTTTCATTTGAGAGATTTTTTTGGATGATAGGGGAAAGTAAAGAGAGGAGGAATGCCTGGAACTTCTAGCCATCACTGGATGCAGAGAAATGCAGAGGTTAATTATGGGGATAGTATGCCTGTAGAGATGATGATGAGCAGCAGAGATGATGAGACAAGATCTAAGAGAGGTAGGGAAGGTGAAGAAGATGGAAGATGAAGCCAAAGGAAGCAACCAGAGACTTGGGGACAGAATAGGGCAATGAGGGTCACCTTGTTCTTCTGTTGGAAAGATTTCAGAATAAACATGGGGATAAGAGGAGTTGGAGATAAAGTGTAGAGAGAGAGAGAGATGAGTGAACTAGGCAGAGCATCCAGTCCCATCCATCAGGGAAGGGAGATCAGCCCTGCTGTACTTGGTAGGAGAAAGAAAGAGAGGCACCATTGTTGACCCCATCGACAAAAAATCATGTCTGCCACAGATAATTTGAGAGACCACTCGTGAGGAAGTACAGTGGATCTGCTCAGTTTGTCTACTAGCACGTTGGTTTTCCCCAGAGTATACTCTGCCAAGAGAAAGTGGTCAGAAGAAATCACCCACTGCCAAACTCTCACTGCCTTTATGCAAAAAAGTGTAAGATCTCTCCCCCTGTTGTTGTGTACCACACCACACAGACATGTTGTTGTGCGAAAATGTAACCATCCCTAGAAAACCAACCTCCTTCCTGTTTCAGAAATTTGAGAATCTCTCCAAATGAAATGTTTCAAAGGGGTGATCTGGGGTACCCTTCCACTTCATCAAAGTTGTTTCTTCAGTTAATGACTTGTGGATAGTCTAGGTGCCTCCATTTGCAAGTCCACTTCCAAGGGGGCTCTTCGGTGGGTGCTGGAAGTGCCAGCAGTATCCTGAATGAGGAAAGTGTCGAGGCTTGAACTGACCAGCTGTCCTGATGGGCCAGGATGAAGAGACCCAATTTCTACATAAACAGCTGCGTGAAGGGTGGACCAGAGGGGGGGGGGGGGGCGAGGATGTCTTTTCCATTTAAGACAAAAAAGCTCTCTCCACTATCTTGAAAGCTGAAGCCATTGGGGACCCCATTCTCACCCCCACCATATCTGAAGAAGCCTATGATGGCTGAAACCAGATCCCTCCCGGCTTCACTCTTGAGGCAGAGGTCAGAGCCAAGCTGTCCAGTGCCAAAGCTCTGACAGGAAGGGACGACTCCTAAACTATCTGAGTTGATCCCAACCCACGGATTCCGCACCAAAGCTAGGCCCCGAGATCCTTCTGGATCTGACAAGGTCAGACTCGTCTAGGTCAGAGAAAGTGTAGGAGTTTAAGAAAGGCAAGTCTTTCGAACTGACATTGATATGCTTGGAAATCTTGGGTCTAAAAACGCTGAAACCAATGGATGTATCAGAGTACGCACTAAAGCCTGGGGATGAGTGATGGAGAAGCTCACGGGTGCAGTGGGAGAAGGAGATGGTAAAACACTCAAATGAATCTGAGAAATTTTCTCATCACTCTGTTCATATCTGCTTCTGATAGGCTCCTATTTGATCTGAGGGAAGATGAAGTTGATGGTGGATGGGAAGCTCTTCAAGGCGTGCCATCTTGGTAGAAGGAATGAAGCCTTGAAGACAGAGGTTCAGGAGAAAAGTTTGATGACTTAGAGCTGGATCTAGTCAGATCCAGACAAAATGACAGATCTAAACGTTTTGATTTAGTTTTTGTAAGAGTGGATCTCTTGGATGAAATTGGAGCCGAAAATACTTTCTCCAGTGGAGCTGAGTTGAGGGAGGAGAACAGTTAGAGGAATGATTCCTCGATTCCTTGGGTCTCTGCAGTTTCCTGAGGACTTCTTAGAGGAAGATGGTGCTCCAGAGTCCAAAGAAGCAGAGGATGGAAGTAGAACTTTGAATTAATTTTTCCTTTTGACTAAGGCTCTGTTATTAAAACTACAGCAAATAACCTAAACAGTTCACACACAGTAAATAACTATCAAAATTTGTGATCTTATGCCCACAAATGGAGGACTTTTTAAACCCAGTAGGATTTTCCTGACATCCCTTAAATAATAAGAAATTACCAAAAAATGGTATTAGCACTTAAATAGTGAAGACAGAAGAAAAGAAAATACCAACAATGGTATTGAAAGATGTCCCACATGACATGCAAAAGATAGTACAGTTGTGTACACTTACCATAAATGTAGATGTTCCAGTGTATTCACTGTTGCAGTCATTACATTTGGGTAATCTGCTGGCAGGTTGCCCTCAGTCACCTGAATTCCAAAGTATTGGGTCCTGCGTCGGTTGCTGTCTCCTCCTCCATGACGTCAGGGGTATAAAACATGCAGCCGACGCCATTTTCTTTAGTAACCTGGACTGCAACAGTGAATACACTCGAACATCTACATTTATGGTAAGTGTACACAACTGTACTATGTACTTCGTGTTTCACTGTTGCAGTCAATACATTTGGGTAGAATCCCAAAGCTATGGTTGGGAGGCTGGAGCTAAACAGCATTAGGTGCGGCTATAAGGCCCTGCAGAACTGCAGTGCCAAAGC
Source organism: Protopterus annectens (assembly GCF_019279795.1). Classification (NCBI taxonomy): domain Eukaryota; kingdom Metazoa; phylum Chordata; order Ceratodontiformes; family Protopteridae; genus Protopterus; species Protopterus annectens. The sequence goes on from NC_056733.1 coordinate 692,860,589, forward strand.
CTGCCCTGGACTTAGAGAGGCAAATGATAATGCTTTCTAAAGGTGTGAACAGAATGCCAAGTAGCAGCGTCTAGAATGTCTTTGGTTGGTACTCCTCTGAGAAAGGCTGCTAAAGTAGCTGCAGCTCTGGTGGAATGAGACCTAATGCCCTTGGGCACAGGTTTTCCATGGCGTAGGTAGCAGAAACGGATGCAGTGGCTTATCCACTTTGAAATTGTCTGCTTTGAAATAGCCTTTCCTTCTGATCCTGCAGCGTATGTCACTAGTAATTGCTCAAGTTTTTTTAGAGCTTTAGTCCTGCTCAAGTAGAATCTTAGCTGTCTGTGTACATCCAAGGAATGCAGAATTCCCTCCCCCTTGTTCTGCGGATTTGTATAAAAGGTTGGCAGATGAATTGTTTGGTTAAGAGCCACACTGGAAACTACTTTAGGCATAAAAGTAGGATTTGTCCTCAGAGACACCCTGTCTGGGTAAAATATGATAAAAGGCTCTACAGCCATGAGGGCCTGTAGCTCTGAAACTCGTCTTGCTGAAGTAATTGCTAGTAGCAGAGTTGTTTTCCATGATAAGAACTTTATATCAGCAGTAGCAGCTGGTTCAAATGGAGGCAGGGTCAGCTTTTCCAACACATAATTTAAGTCCCATGCAGGTAATGGTGATCTTCTAGGAGGCCTTACATTTTTGGCTCCTCTAAGATACTGCTTTAGTAAAGGATGAGAAAAGATTGGTGGCTCTGTATTGTAATGAGCCGAAATGGCAGAGCCATGGATTTTAATTGATGAGAAAGATAGGCCTTTGTCAAGCATCTCAGTTAAGTATTGTAATATCTGAGGAATATTTGGTTCTGCAGTATCAGTTTCTTGTGCTTGCTTCCAAGCACAGAATCTCTTCCATTTGTCAGCATACGATTTTCTAATACTAGGCCTTCTGGCTTCCAAAATGACACCCATCACAGCTTTACTGAGAGGTGTTGTTTGTATAACTACATGATCAGCCATGCTGCCAGGTTCAGTATCTGGAGTTGATTGTGCAGGATCTGATTGTTTTGCTGGGATAGTAGTTGAGGTCTTTGAGGTAAGGTCCAAGCTGGGTATCGAGACAAATTCCTTAGGATTGGGTACCAGTATTAGCAGGGCCAGTCCGGGGCAATTAGTATCATCTTTTGTTTCTCATGTCTGACTTTTAGAAGGATGGGGAGAAGAGGTAGAGGAGGAAAGGCGTAAACGGATATGCTTGTCTGTGATATGTCCTTGCGCAGAATTTTTTCAATTAATAATTTTGAGCAAAAGCAAATAGATCTATGTCTGGGCTCCCCCATTTCTCTGTTATCAAGCTGAAGACTTATGGATTTAGTTTCCACTCGTGAGGATATATAACGTTTCTGCTTAAATCATCTGCCAGAGTATTTTGTTTTTCTGGCAGGAATTGAGCTTGAAGATGTATTTGGTAGGTCAAAGCTGTGTCCCACAGTGCCATGGCTAATCTGCAAAGAGGGTATGAGTGTGTGCCCCCTTGCATGTTTATATACCACATGACTGTGGTGTTGTGTGTCTTTATCAGTAGTTGTCCTGGATGAAGTAAGTCCTTGAAAGCTGTTAGGGCATTTTGAACAGCTAGCATCTCTTTCTGGTTGATATGTAGATGCATTTGTTTTGGGGTCCATATGCCCTGAATGCATCTTCCTGCCATGTGGGCCCCCCAGGCATAATCTGATGCATCTGTTGTTAAGGTTTGGCTGGCAGGGGGTAGGGTGATGGCCCATCCCATGTTTTGGTGACATGACTTTGCCCACCATAGAAACTCCTGTTGTAGGCAGGGAATGAGAGGAATGATTGCTTCCAGACTGTGAGAATGTTGACTCCATAAACTTTTTAGGTACCATTGAAGTTTCCTCATATGCAGTCTTGCATATGGAATCAGGAGGCTGCAGGATGCCATGAAGCCCAGAGCCTGCAAAATATGTCTTGCAGATAACTGGGTTTTTGTTGCCATCAGTTTGAAGTAAGTAGTCAGTTGCCTTTGCTTGTCTGGTGTGAGGCAAGCCATCTGGGCAGTTGTATTCAAGCTTGCACCCAGGAATGTTATCTTTTGAGAGGGCACCAGTTGTGATTTATTTTCATTTATTGTGTACCCTAGGCATGTTAGAAGCCTATTCACAAACGCTAGATGTCGAAGAAGAATGTCCTTGTTCTCAGCTTGAATGAGACAATCGTCCAAGTAAGGATATATTTGTATACTTCTTTGTCTGCAAAATGCAATTACTGGTTCCAGGCAGTTTGTAAAGACCCTGGGCGCAGTAGATAAGCCAAAGGGCAGTGCAGAGAATTGGTAATGCATTAAGCCAGCCTTGAATCTGAGGTATCTTCTGCACGATTGTCTTATTGGGACATGCAGGTATGCCTCTTTTAGGTCTAATCTCACCAGCCAAGCATTCTTGCCCAGCATGGGCAGAAGCTGCTACAAAGTCAGCATTTTGAATTTTGGAATGTCCAGGTGTGTGTTCAAAATCGATAAATCCAATATTGGCCACCAGGCCTTGTCCTTTCTGGGTACCAAGAACAATCTTGAGTAAAAACCTTGTCCTTTTTCCTGTTCTGGTACTGTCTGAATGGCCCCCATTATCCATGAGGGACGTAACCTGTTTCTGTGCCTCTGCCCATTGATTTTTTTGGCAGATCTGGCCACCCATTTGCCATTGGCAGAGTATGGAAATGGAATCTGTATCCCTGTGATACTATGTTTAGTACCCACTTGTCCTGGGTTATTAACTGCCAATTTTTAGCAAAAAATGCTAATTTTCCCCCAATGGGTGCTGCCAAAAGATAAGTGCTTGGTGTAGGCAGAGGGAAGTCATTGGGATTGTTTTCTGTAGGTTTACGCTTTATCTCCTCCAGATTTGGAGGTAGAAGCATAGCCGGCCTTAGGCATAGGCCAACTAGGCGGCTGCCTAGGGCACCGCTCTAGCAGGGGCACTTTTCCAGTGTTTATTTGGTGTAGGTAGACCAGGATGGGGGCACCAGGTGGTGTGTTAGGGGGCGCCGTGGAGCCCTTTTGCCTAGGGCACCAGTTGACCTAAGGCCGCTCCTGGGTAGAAGCACCCCATTGCTTTGACCTGTATGAATCTTGCGCCTGGTACTAGAACCCTTAGGGCGTCTGGATTTGCCCCTTTGAGCTCTGTCTGACACAGGAAATGACCAATTTTTTGTAGGCCAGTGTCTACTGAATCTTAGTGGCTGCACTTGTAAGAAGTCTTTAACAGTTTGCATAGACTTAGCTTTGTCTTCCATTTTCTTTAAAACCTCTTCTGCCTTAATACCAAACAGAGAATCATGCTGTAAAGGTGCATCTAGCAATTTAGCTTTAACATGATCAGGCAAATTTTGTTCCTTTAACCAGGCATGCCTCCTAATCACAGATCCGATAACTGAGGCCCTGCAGGAGGCCTCTAAGGAGTCAAAACCACATTGCAAAGTATGCTTTCCATCCTGTTCAGCTGCATGCAATAATTCCTGCAATTATTTACTTTCTACACATTCTGAAATCAACATCATTTTCTGTTTCAGCAATCCCATAACATGTTGTTAGTACTTAAGCATATGAAATTGACAGTTTAAGGCCCTGATTGCCAAGGTTGCAGATGTATAGACCTTTTTCCCCCATCTGTCCAGTGCCTTTGAATCTCTGTCAGGGGGGGCAGAATTTTTTGCTGTTGAGGCCTTAACTCCCTTTGGACCCTGTGAAATAGTTTCAGGATCAGCAGCAGGGTTTCTAAATAAAAATTTATGAGAGTCAGGGACCCTGTAATATCTGCCAGGCTTACTGTGAGCCGGAGGTAAGGAGTCAAGGGTCAAGCTTGACTCCGAAAACGCATCATCCACAATGTCTAAAACAGGGGGAATGGCTAAAGGCCTGTGCTGAGGGAGAAGAAGGAAATCCCTGAGCCTCTTTTTTGATTCTGAGAAGCCTTGACTCTCCCAGTGAAAATGCTCCCTCAAACTATGCAAGGTTTCTCCAAATGAATAATCCTCAGGAGGAGATGCAGATGGGATAGACTCCTCTGCATCAGAATCCTCATAGGGAGGTATAGATACTTCCTAATCAGAAGAGGAATCAGAAGAAATAGAAACCTGATCTGAAGATTCATAATCAGTGTTTTGCCTAGGCCTCTTATCTGGAGGGGGATGGGTACTCCTGATCAAGGTAATAAGGTCTTCAGCCATTTTGATCATCTGTTTTTTAGGCATAGAGGCCTGTGAACGTGGCTCATGTGTCAGTTTTTTAGTTTTAGAAGTTGCCTTTGTCTTTGGTTTTGCAGCTGTCGTCGATTTGATATACAAATGTTGAGGTCTGAATACACCCTCAGTGCCTGCTCAGCAGCTCCAGACCCATCTGAGGGAAGATACATCTGTCGGTCCAATACCTTGAGTATCTAGCGGCACGCCGGATTCCACATGGGTGTCGGTAGAGGCCTGCGACTCAAAGGTAGGAGGTATCAGGGGCTGCGAAAGCGCCTCACTGAGTACCGGCGACTAGCTTAGGAGAAGCTTTGTCGTCGGTTTTGGATCTCGACTGCCTTTCTCTGTCCTTTTTTTTTGTGTTTTTTATGTGCTCCGGTAGTCGGATTGCTATTCGACGACATTTCTGGGTAGTTAAATCTGTTTCCAAAACACGTTGATGCAAAAATATACCGACACTTAATAGTGTGTTGGTTAAATCTAGCACAAAACCGACAGCCAGGCACGTTGTGATCAGGGCCTAGGCAAGGAATACAGTACAAATGGAAATCCTTATGAGGTATTTACTTCCCACAAGTAATACAATTATTAACTTTTTCTGACATCGGAAGGAGCAAGAAAAAAGCTTCCCCAACGGGGTACTTAGCTTTAGTGAAGACTTCGGTTCTGAAACTCAAACTTGAATATTTCAGTAGTTGGCCAACTGGCACTTGCGAAATGCTTCTGCTTTGGGCACCGTGCGGCAAGAAAGACTAAAGAAAATGGCGTTGGCTGCATGTTTTATACCCCTGACGTCATGGAAGAGGAGACAGCAATCGAGGCAGGACTCAAGACTTTGGAATTCAGGCCGACTGAGGGCAACCTACCAGCAGATTACCCAAATGTAATGACTGCAACAGTGAAACACGAAGAACATCGTGCAGAGGCTTAAAATCATTTTTTTCATGTATACAGGGGAGGATTATAACAGGAATAAACCTAAATGAAGAAAAAGTAGAGAAATATGGAGATAAAAATAGTACTTATCCCAAAACAATTCTCCCGCGCTAACAGTGACCACATCTCATCACTTAAGCAGCAAATAAGATTTGAGTAATCTCAAGAATAGTTGGGAGATTAAGGGTACGGGGAGGAGCTTGAGCTACAGAACCTAAAATCTATTAAGTGGCCGAGGGCAGATCCAAGGTCAGATAATAGATCCATCAGTTGAGGAATGGATAAACAACACAACATTAGATTGTACAATGGTGAAATGGATTCTCCGACTTGTACAGCTGCCATTCAATTTCTTCCAGTCAGCAAGTTAAATTTTAGGTGGATCTCTTGTGTCAGAGAATCCTTATGGATCTTTCTATAAAGCAAGTTATATTACTCACCTTTATTACGCTACTGTATGCTGTTAATAACCCTTTCCTCTCCATACACAAATAACCACAATTACCACTACATCTTTAATTAGGCTTTGGATTCTCATGTATGCTTCACAGTGTATGCTACCTACAGCTACTGTATAACTTTTAAACTTGTATGACTTACAGTGATCATAGGTTCATAGGTTTATACTAGGCTATCTGCCCTAAGGCATTTATAAGTCTAGCCCAAAGTTATGTGGCTTACGCCACCCCTTATGTTAGAAATAATGTGCCCATTAGTTTGTTGTGCCTCTGTCCAGCAGTGACACAGAGATGATTCCCGGGGTAAACCTACGATCTCCCATCCACCGGTCAAGATTTCTCTTGAACAGAGCCAGCGAGGTGCTCTGCCTCACATGGACCGGGATTTTATTCCACAGCATGGGGAGTCTCTGGGTGATAAATCTATCCCTCCAGCACGTCCTATTTATATCCGTGCTAAGGTTTAAGGCATTTGCTCTAGTGGTTCTGGTGGATTTGGATTTTTTGAGGTGGAGCATGTCCATTAATTCCGGGTTGGTCATGGCCTTGTATGTCAGGCACAGGTCACCTCTGAGCAGACGGTATGCAACTGAATAGAGTTGGAGTTTCTTCAGTCTGGCAGTATATGACAGGTTTTGGAGTCCCTTTATCCTTTTGGTGAGGAACTTTTGGGGTCTCTCCAATTGCTGCAGGTGTCGGGTGAGATACATCCCGAATGGGGCATTGTACTCTATCATTGGTCTGATAAGTGAAGAGTACAGGGGAACAATGACCTCACTTGATCTGGATGTGAATCCCTTCATGATCAGATGGGCAATGTAGAAGGTCTTTCGAACCACTTTAGCAACGTGAGTGTCAAACGAGAGGCCACTGTCAACCTGAGTACCCAGGTCCCTGATAACTTCTTCTGTGCTTAGTGGGTTGCCACCTATATGGTAGCTTGGGGTTACATTGTTTTTCCCGAAGGGTATGACTATACACTTTTTTGCGTTTAACTTCAGGCCATGGCTCTGGCACCAGCTATCAGTTTCCGTGAGACCCCTCTGAAGGATGTCTGTGTCCGATGTACTATCCACTATGGCACCCAGTTTGCAGTCATCCGCAAACTTTGTCAGCCATAGTCCTCCTATGTTTGCCTGTACTTCTGAGAAGTAGATGCCGAACAATAGGGGCCAAGGACTGAGCCCTGTGGGACACCACTTGTAACCGGCTTGGAATCTGACATGGCTCCAGCAACTCTAACCCTGTGGGTTCTGTCCTTTAGCCAGTTTGCAACCCATCTTGTGACATATGGGTTTACATTTAAGCTGGTAAGTTTCTCTATGATACCCGAGTGGGGTATTGTGTCGAAAGCTTTTGCAAGGTCAAGGTAGGCTGTATGGACTGCCTTTCCCTCATCAATGGCCTTGGTAACTGTTTCGAAGAAGTCGACCAGGTTCAAAAGGCAAGATCTGCCCTTGACAAAGCCAAACTGGGTTGGGTCCAAGGTCTGCAAGTCCCCTATGTCCTTGTTTATGAGTTCCATTATGATCCTCTCCATAGCTTTGCAGACCAGGCTTGTTAAGCTTATGGGGCGGTAATTACCAGGGTCCGTAGAGGCACCACCCTTGTGGAGTGGGACCACAGTTGCCGTACGCCACTCCTTGGGCACATATCCTGTGGTAAGGCTAAGATTAAACAGTTGCCTTATGTGCGGGTTTAGTTCTTCATTGAGTTCATGTAGCACACAGCCGGGGACACCATCCAGTCCCATTGATGCTGTGTTTTTAGCTTTAGAGAGAGCAGCTTTCACCTGCGCATTTGAGATGTCTGGGAGGCTACACTCTGTTGGGATAGTTATCTCTCCTTTTGGGGAGAGGGGTGAAGTTTGCTGAACCTGTCTGCCAGTATGTTGGCAATGTCTGTGGGCTCAGTGATTTTTGTATCATTTTGGACTAATTCTGAGCATATCTGGGAGTTTCCACCCAGGTTTCTGACATAGCTGAAGAAGGCCTTATGATTGTCTTTTGAATCTATGGCAATTTTTTCTCAAAGTTGGCCTTTGATGATTTTATGAGGGATCGTAGTTTCTTGCTAGTACTGATCAAAGATGCCTTCCCTTTTGGGATTTTGCTCTATCATGTAATAGCTTTCTCCTCTTATTGTAAAGTTTGTTTATGGCTGGGGTCCACCAGACTGGACATTTGCCCTTGGTGGAAAGAGTCTTGGTTTTATTTGGGATTGCCTGATCCATGCAGTCCTGAAGGTGTTCATAGAAGGCATTTGTAAGGGCTTCCGCAGCTTGGGTTGTGGTTTCCATTGGCTCGGGGACCTTGAAGGATACCACACCTGTCTTGAGTAGTGTGAAGTTTGCTTTAGAGAAGTTCTTCACTGTGGTCGTTTTTGTTTGGGGTGGGGGCGGGATGTGGATTTCTAGTGAGATTAGTTTATGATCTGATCTCACCAAAGAGGGATATACTTCCGGTGTGGAGCATTTTGTCCCCATGTTTGTGAAGATGAGATCTAGTATATTTTCTCCTCTTGTGGGGACGGTGACTAGTTGTTCCATGGCATTTGAATTTATGAACTCCAGGAACCTTTGGGCTAGAAAGTTGGGGCTTGAGTAATGTTCCCAGTCTATATTCGGGTAGTTGAAGTCACACAATATGATGGTGTTTGGTGATACATTTATACCCTCCAGTGTCTTCAGGAAGGCTGTGTGGGTTTCCTGAGTTTGAGAGGGTGGCCTGTAGCATGCTACAAATTGTAGAGCAGTTTTGCCTATGGTTAATTGCACCTGGATGGTTTCCGATGCTTCGTGCGTAGCCACCAACCTGGAGGTGTGGGTATCCTTGATGAATATGGATACACCCCCTCCTTTTGTGGTATGGTCTGGGTTTTGGGGGCGGAACGCATGATATGAGGTGAAACCTGATAGTGCCGGGGTGCTCTCAGGAGCCTTGAACCAGGTTTCAGTCGCAGCACAGACATCGATGTTCTCCATACTGAGAAGGGCCTCAAGTGCGTGCATTCTGAGATTTAGACTTCTGGCATTGAGCAGCATTACCCTTAGTTTTTCCGTTTTGTTTTCTAGGGTGGTAGGTTTAGAATTTGAGCCTTGCATAAAAAGGCACTATGGGGTGGCAAGAGCCTTAGCCAATATCCGGAATCCCAGGGTGACAGGTGCAAGCCGTCCCTTGGCAGCGTGGCTTGTCAAGCATGTCATCCCAAGCAGACAGACACTGGATCCCCTTTGAATGACACCAGAAATTAAGCCAATTGTTAAAGCTGATCATCTTGTCACTATATTGTGGCATCATTCGTGGTGAAGGAAGGATACTGCTCAGGGTCAGAGTCATACCTGCCTGGGCTACATAATCAGAGAGCTCCTCTATGTCTCTTTTCATGTAGTCCAGGGAGGTATGCCTCAGGTCGTTCACACCAGCATGGACAATGACTGTGTCATACTTGTACTTGCCATGGAGTGACCTGAGTGCTTGTGTTATGTGGCGGATTCTAGCGCCCGATAGGCAGCTTACCGTGACCTTCTCCTTGTTCAGCCTGGTGAGTGGGACGTCAGTGTGTCTGACTATGGAGTCACCTATGACAAGTATGTTTGGTGTTGTATTTGGCCTTAAGGGCAGTGACTGCTTTGCACACTGATTTTGTTGTTTATGTGTTGTTTGTGTGGTGTTTTGAGTTTGCAGTTGCTTTGGTGTCTGCTTTGGAGGCCTTTGCTGTTTAGGAAAATTTTTACTCAGAGCCTCCAAGTATGTCTTAGTGTGTTTATGTGTTTGATTCAGTGGTGTGGTTGAGTTATGTGAGACTTGTATTGTGGTGTATGTAGTTGCCTTCTCCTCCTGCCTGGTCTTGCCAGTCCTGAGTTGAGAGAGCTCAGCCTCCAGTTTGGCTAAATAGCTGCATCTCTCGCAAATGTTAGTGTTATGTGGGAGGAGGAGAGGGTTGTCCGTGTACATGAGGCAATTGTAACATTGCCTCAGAATTCCCAGATTCACCAACTGGGCAGGAGAGGATGCCAGCATCTGACCCTTCGACATGCTAGAAAGAATTATGAGTTGGTACGAGCAGAAAAGTAGAGGGCTTAGCAGGGAAGTGGGCCTTTCTCTGTTTTCCTTTCACAAGACATTACAAATTTTTGATGGATTACAATATCACATAAGGGACTATATGACTGCACTGTGGCACTGTTAACACTCACCTTTACATATAATATCCTGTATTGTCTATACCTCTGAACTTTTGCTGTACAGCTGTAACACAACACTGTTTTTAACATTTATCTTCACATATAATATCCTGTATCTATACACTTCTCTACTTGTGCAGCAATGGCCCTGAAGGGGCCAACCAAACAAAATAATAGTAAAGTCATGGACAAGCAACTATGAAAACATGCATATCACAGGGCTGTGTTACTATTTATTTAAACAAATGCTTAAAACAGGGAAACCTTGCCATGCGAAGCATGACTGATCTTGGCCCCTGCAATATACATAAGTCATGCCTTACCATAACGTTCCATCTCTGTTGTCGATCTTCATCTATTCTTGACTTGTGGGTATACAGTTCCGATCCTCGGAACCGATCTGGCTGATATATAGCTTGCAGCAGCCAAAAATCTCTCAAGCTGCTAGTCTACCCACAATGCCCCTCTGCACATTACCTCAGATCGGGTTTGCAATCATACTGAAGAAGGCACTCACTCCAGTTAGAAACCTTGTTCAAGGTATCCCTAACAATAAAAACCCAGGACAGGATGTCGCTCCACCAGAAATCCAAAGGCAGGGGGAGGCGGGAGGGATGCAAGAATAGATGAAGATTGACAACACAGACGGAACATTATGGTAACACATAACATCTTTATCTGATGCTGTCAGTCTCTGTCTATTCTAGACTTGTGGGACAGAGTCCCCAGCTACCTTTGATCCTAGGTGGCCCTATGGAAGAATATTGCTGAGAACCATAGAACCAAAGGAGGATGTCCCCCCGAAGACCATATCCAATTTATAATGAGTAATAAAAGTCTGCGGTTTAGCCCAAGTGGCAGCTGTGCAAATTTCTGACACAGAAGCTTTAGAATGAAAAACAAGTGAAGTCACCACAGATCTGACAGAATGTTCCTTCAGTGGCATAGGGAGATATGTTTTCTTTCGTGTAAATTAAGCAAATGCAATCCCCTATCCATCTAGACAGAGTAACCTTAGACACAGGTTTGCCCAAGGTTGCACTTTCAAAGGACACAAATATCTGTTCTGATTGTCTACGTTGTTTAGTTCTATCCAGATAAAAATGTAATTGTCTGTGCACATCCAGAAGGTGCAGGCAGTATTCGTCTTTATCAGAAAGATTTGGGAAAAATACAAACAAGTCTATGAATTGATTGATATTGTTCTCTGAAATCACTTTAGGAAGAAAGGTTGGGTTTGTTCTGAACGATACTCTTGTCTTTATGGAAAACTAAATAAGGGGCTTTCGGACATAGAGACTGTAATTCGGAGACTCGTCTCAGCAAAGTGACAACTATGAGAAGCAATGTTTTCCAAGAAAGAAATTTTAAGTCACAGGTAGCTGCAGGTTCAAACAGGGGTAAAGTAAGAGATTGCAGTACAACAGTCAAGTCCCATGGTGGCAGCGATCCTTGAAAGGGGGCTTTAAACGGATGGTACCTTTAGTAAAAACTTTACAAAGCCTGTGGGAGATTAAAGGCTGGTCACTGATACCATTATGGAAATTTGAAATAGCTGCTAAGATAAACTTAATTGTAGAAGCAGAAGCTCCTTTATCAAGAATGGTAGCTAGAAACTTTTTTCTACTGGCGCTGAAAAAGGATCCAGACCATTATCAAAAGCCCAAATAGAAAATCTCTTCCATTTACTACGGTGGAAATTCCTGGCGGATGGTTTATGGGGATGCCAACAAAATGTGTCATACAGGAGAAATAATTTCATTATGCTTGGTGACTAATGGAATTGGAGAAACCAAGCAGTTAGCTTGAGGGTCTGAAGATTGGGGTGCACTAGTCCCTGAGGATGGGACAGAAGGTCCAGAACTGGGTCCAGAATCCATAAGTTGTGAAGTAGATGAGGCCAGAGGAAGGGAAACCATATCTGTCGAGGCTTTACAACTGAGCTACTTTCTTGAGAAAAAAGGGATCAAAAGGAAGGGGGGAAGGCATAAAGAAGATCCAGGGGCCAAATATGGAGAAGGGCGTCTCTGGGGGACTTCCCCTGAGGGGGAATTAAGGCAAAGTAGCTTTTGCTCTTGTTGTTCAGAGGTGAAGCAAACAGGTCGCAACAAGGCTGGCCCAAGAGAAGAAAGATCTTCTTCGCTGCTCTGGAGTTCAGAGACCACTCGTGGGGTATAGGATGCATCCACTCAGTTTGTCCACAATCACATTTGAACTCCCCGGGATGTGCTTTTCTACCAGAAACCAGTTGGAAATTATGGCCCACTGCCACACTCGAAGGGCTTCTTGACACAGTGGGTAGGACTTGGTTCCTTTGAATAGCTATTGTCCCATGAGGTAAGGCAGGATGAAATGTCTGCAATGTCAGGAGCAAATGTCAGGAGCACTCCCCTTAGCTCCAGAACGTTGATATGCAGATTAGCCTCGGAGGTGGACCAAGTGCCTTGGACTGCCTTCCCAAGATAATGTCCCACCACCCCATCTGGGAAGCTTCCATGGTCACTATGGCCTTGGGATGCGGGAGGACTAAGGAGCGGTCTAGAAGAATGTCCCTGGATTGCATCCACCAGGTTAAGTTGTTTTTGCATCGGTTGGATATGAAGATCATGTGATTCATGGGGTGGATTAAAATAGAACATTGGTTCACAAGTAGCCATTGGAAAAGTCTCATGTGAAATCTCGCCATTGGAACTAATGTGATCGCTGCTGCCATGGAGCCCAATGCCTGCAGAATCTGCTGAGCTGGAATTTTGTTTGAGCAAAGGAGGGGGTGAGCCTGTGATTGTATTTTGTGCAACCTGTGAAGGGGAAGAGAAGCCACACAAGAAAGAGTATTGAGACGAGCTCCGATGAAGTCCATATCCTGAGAAGGAGTTAGTTGAGACTTTGCAAGATTGACCATGATGCCCAACTGTTTTGACAGTTCCAGAATGAAGTCCGCAGTTTGTCGTAACAGATGCCTGGTGGAAGCGGTGAGGAGCCAATTGTCTAGGTATGGAAACACCTGGGATCCGTGCATTCTCAAATGTACTGTGACCGCTACCATGCATTTGGTGAACAACCTGGGGGCTGTGGTGAGACCAAAGGGCAGCACTCTGAATTGGTAATGACTGGCTCCTAGCCAGAAGCGGAGAAACTTTCTTGAGCATTTGTTCATCTTTATGAGGTAATACGTGTCTTGAAAGTCGATAGAGCACATCCAATCATTTTCCTCTAAAAAGTGAAGAACTGACTGAACCGTGACCATCCGGAATTTTGACTGCTGGACAAATTTGTTTAGAATACTGAGATCCAAAATTGGTCTCCAGTCCCCTGTTTTCTTTGGCACTAAAAAGAATCTTGAGTAAAACCCGGATCCTAATTGGTCTGGTGGGACTTTTTGGATGACTTTTTCTAGCAGCTTTTGTATCTCTAATGCTGCTTGATCTCTCTGACTGGGTGGAACATCAAGGAGTTTTGCTGGGGTTCTCGGGTAAAGAGTGAAAGGGATTAGACAACCACTGGAAATGATTGCAATGGTGGTTGTGTGTTGCCAGGCATTTCAGTGCAAGGAAAAGCATCCCCTGAATGCCTCCAGATGTAAGCAATCAAGTCCCCTTTCAGGAGCGCTGGCAGGGTTGACCAGAGAACGAGTCTCTGGAACCCTGATTCTGCGGACCACCTCTGCCTCTGGGATGGCGTCTTCCATTGTTACTTCCCCCTCTGTCTCCAGGGGAGTCCAAACCATGTATGCCCTGGAAAGGCTTCTGGGACTTTTTGAACCACATCTTATCACTCCTTTGATTCCTGGAGTAGGATCGTTGAGGAGTGGAAAAAATTATGCCCACAGCATTCAAGAGTCTTTCCATCCTTTTCACACCTGGACAGAGTTTCCTTTACTTTGGGTCCAAACAATGAGGATCCGTCAAAGGGAGAACAAACGAAGGAAGACTTGAATGGTTCCGCAAACTTGCACAGGCATATCAAAGCGTGTCATCGAATAACACCTGAACCTGCTGACTTGGTTGTTCCCCTCAGCTGCATGCGCAATGAGCCTCATGGGCAAATATGAAGTAGACTCCAGGGTAGTTAACTGGGAGGCCACTTTTTCGTGGACCTCCTCAGCAACTGCTCCTGCCAGGGTATCTGACAGCTCCTTGACCAGATTCCTTTGAAGTCTAGTAAAGTGTGCCAGAAAATTCAAAGACCTGACAGAGAAGGTCGATGACATGTAGACCCGCTTCCCAAATCTGTGCATCGCCCTGGACTCATGGTTAGGGGGATGTACAGTAGAACTTTCCTCGGCTAGTTCTTTCTTGGTGGTGGCTGCTACCACAATAGCATCAACTAAAAATCCCTTTGTCCAATGTGTATGGTCCTCAGAAGTGGAAAGAATCTTGTCAGGTCTGCTGGGGATAGGTTCTATAGAGTCAGGAGCCTTACAAGCCCGCTGAGCAATCAGCTTAATTAGTTTGTCAGCGGGCGGGTTTACCAAGGAGGTAGATAGGCGGGCACCAAAGGCCTGCAAGTACAAGGATTTCTCAGAGGAGGGGTCTGTGGGCTTCCAATCACCTTCTGTTTCAGGATCTCAAGAATGTCTCTGAAGGAGACCTCTTCCATGGGTGACCAAGGGGAACCCTCCCCTTCATCAAAATCCATGTCCTCAGTGACGGATTCCTCGGGAGATTCAAGGTGTTTCCTCTTACATGATGTCTTCCGAGGAGGATCTTCAGTGGGAATGTCTAAAGAGGTTCGCTGTCCAGGGGTTGAGATTGGCGGTAGAACCGAAAGGCCTGGGGTAACAGGGAGAGACTCCAGTAACACAGAAGACACCTGAAACCAGGCAATGGCCAAAGGTCTTTCCATGGCCTGAAAGACCCCCGAGGGGGGATGGGAGCCCGGAACAAAGGCAAACAAACTTGGAACTGGGGTCACACCCCACTCTAAGAGACCCACCCGACAAACTGGAACTGAGGAGGGGGCCTCTGTCGGCGCAGCCTGAAGAGGCAAGGCCAGCTCCACAGAAAAACCCAGTGCCAGCTCGAACCCCTCAGGCCCAATGGCGAAGACACAATCCCAGGGACCTGAATGTACCAAAGGCATCAGAGCTGGACTCTGCGAAGACAAGAAAGTTGTCAGAGCCAGTCATTGGTACCTGCTCTAAAGCCTGTGAGGAGGTCAGAGGAAGAAAATAAGAAAGGGGTGTAGGGGTGAAACCCCCTGCACCAGAGGGGAAAGGGGTGTGAGAAAATGAAGGAAGGCCCCTGGCTGTCAGGACCTAATCCACCAACCTAACAATATCCACTTCCGAGAGACTTCTGGTGGAACGAAATGACAACCCAGGAGACGACTCAGGTATCTTTATAAAAGAGCTAGGGAGTTGTCCAACGAAGGGATCTAAGGAGGGGGAATAAGTGGTCCTGGGTTGTATGGAAACATCAGGCTTCGGCACTGTCTGCAGGACCATGGGGAATATCGGTGCCAGCAAGGCCGTAGTAACAGCTGGTGCTGGTACTGGAACTGTAGTGGTCAAGGATTTAGTAATTGTCATGGTCAGTGTCGAAGGCACCAGTAAGGATGTTGGTGCTGAAAATTCAGACTTCTCCAAAAGCTTCAAACTTTAGGTTTCAGTCCCGAAGAAGAACCTTCAGACGCATATTTTTGCTTCTTAACAGTTGGTGCCGATGGAGACATCGGCACCAAATGGGAGGATTTTGATTTAGAGGCTGGAGGAGACAGGTTGGCCTTAGACAAGCCTTCTTCAAATGGGGCTTTAAGGAGCCCTTTGAGAATGGGTTTGTTTTTCCTCTCTGCTATAGTTCTGTTGCTGAAACCCTGCCCAATTGTACAGTCAACAGACAAGTGTGGGACACCCAAGCAATACACACAACATTCATGGTTATCAGAGTTTGGCATTTTTCTGCCACACTCTGTACATTGTTTGAAGCCCAAAGTGGAACTTTAGGTTTTTCCATCATCATCCTGAATAAAAAGGGCAGGAAAGGCAGAGAGAAATAACAGAATGAGGAAAGAACAGAAAAGGAAATTCTGTCACACCACAAGAAGAAATCTATCAGCAACGGTAGAAAGGTTAACAATGGTAAAGATAGAGAGAGGGGGGACATTAAAGGGAAACCACACATTCATTACGAGCAGACCAAGAAATGTAAAACTACAGAGTAAACTATTAAGAAAAGAGAGTATATAAAAATGTTTTACTTAGCTACGAGAGAGGAGCAGGCCGACACGTCTTGTCATAACGAAATCTGAGGTAATGTAGAGAGGGGCATTGTGGGTAGACTAGCAGCTCGTGAGACTGTTGCCCAATTCAAGCTATATATTGGCTGGATTGGTTCCATGGAAAGGAACCGTACACCCACAAGTCAAGAATAGATGAAGATTGACATCATCAGATAAAAAATTATGTATTTGCCATAACGTTAGATCTGTGTTGTCTTGTTTTCATCTGGTACAACCTTTGGGTTATTATATCTGACCTTGGCATATTTTCAGAAGCTTGGATCCAGGGCTCTGACTCTGTCCCAACCCACAATTTCCTCAATTCCTCAGACTGAGTTTGCCTGCTTACAGTTGTAAGATTTTCTCCCATAAAACTTATACAGACCTTCTTGACATAATGGTCAATAATGATGAAACCGTGAAGAACGGCAAGAAAATACTGTCCAAAGACAATATCCCCGGTCAGATCCAACCGTTCAACCCGGGTCTAAAAATGAAAACTTAGGCTGGGGATGGAGACAGGGAGGAATGTTGAACTGGTCAAAAACAAGACAACACAGATCTAGTGTCATGCTAAGTACATAACTTTCAAATCTGATGTCTGTTTTCTCCTGATTCAGCCTTTGGAACAGATTCCCAAGCTACCAAAAAACCTGGGTGGAATCACAGAAGGATATTCCTGACTATGGAGGAGCCAAAGGATGTACAAGACCTGGATTATACATCCAATTTGTAGTGCAACACAAAAGTATGAGCAGTAGATCAAGTAGCTGCCACAGAAACTTCATTAACAGGAACCATACCCATAAAGGCAGTGGAGGTACCTACTGTACTGGTAGAATGAGTCTGTGGACATGTAAAGTCAGTCCCAATTTTTCATACACAAAGATAATACAGTCTGAAAGCCACCTGGACAGTGTTGCTTTAGAAACACCAAATTTAGCTTTCAAAAAGGCAAAGAAAAGTTTATCAGACTTCGTGATATCCTTTATCTTGTGAAAATAAAACCTGATTTGACAATGAACATCTAGCAAATGTAGGATATATTCCTCATTGTTACAGAACTTTTGGAAAAATTCTGGTGTACTGATAGTTTAATTAAGGTTTGCTTCAGAGGCCATGTTTGGGAGAAAGATACTTTGTCCTTATGAAAAAAGTGGGATGGTGGCCTAATGGTTAAGGTGTTTGCCTTACAAACACAAAGTGCAGGGTTTGAGTCTCACAAGGGATAATTGGCTAGGCTTAAAATAGCTTGCAAGGGCAGTTAGCCTAGTACTAACCTATGAACATCTATGAACAAAACAGATAAGGCTTGCAACTCTGAAATTCTCCATTCAGATGTGATAACCAACGAAAAGAAAGACATTTTAGATCTACTGTACAGGCAGGTTCAAATGGAGCTTCTGTCAAATCCTGAAGCATGACAGTAATATCCTGGGGGAAGACTGTATCCATGACTGGGGGTCTTAAAAGGAAGGTTCTCTTCAGAAAGGCTTTGGAAAGCAATACAAGTCTGCCCTATGTGAAAAGTGGAAACAGACCCCAATTATACCTTGACCGTGGAGAAGCTGGATCTTTTGTGAAACAACTCTGTACGGAAATCCAAAATCGATGGAAGAGAGATTGAGAAAGGGTCTAAAACCCTGGAGTAAGCCCATATGGGAAAACCATTTACTTTGATAAACTTTTCTAGTAGTTGGTTTCTGTGAAGAGGATAAAGTCTGAATAACTGGAGCAGACAGCCTGGCATCCCTGGTCACAGTTAAAATTGAAGAAACTATGCAGTTAATTTCAGAATTTTCAGGTATGATAAGCCTGACTAGATAAGTGATACCAAAGATCTGGACTAGGGTCCAACACCCAAGGCAAATATATTAGATGAAGCCAGGAGAAAGGGGAACCAAACCTGTCCGGGCCAAAAAGGATCAATGACGATAACTTCGGTCTTGCACCTCCTAGTTTTCTGAAGAAACACTGTAATCAGAGGAAAAGGATGAAAGGGTGGAAAGACATAAAGGAGACCCAGGGCCCCAGGGGCCAATTGAGGACTATAGTGTCCCACGGTGTCTCTCCTTGTAAAGGGATCAGGGCAAGGTAAGTAATGATTTTGTTTAGGTATTAAATGAAAAGATCGCAGCAAGTTCGGCCCCAGTGACTGAAAATTTGAGTCACCACTGACTGATTCAGGGATCACTTGTGAAGCAGACAAATAGACATGCTTAGTTTGTCCATCCAGAACACTGGAAGTCCCCAGGATGTTTGATGCAATTAGAAAGCAACAGGAAGACATCACCCACTGCCACACACACTCATGGAATGCAGGCAGAGTGGATAGGAACAGGTTCCTCTCTGCTTGTTGATGTACCAGACAACCACCCTGCTTGTCCATCTGAACAGAAATACCATCCTTGAGGAGGGAGTTCTAAAAAGTCTGTTATGCCAGGAGGACTGTCTTCATGTCCAAGACACTGATGTGAAGACTGGCCTCTAGCACTGATCAAGAACCTTGAATAGTCTTCCCTTCAAAATGTCCCGCCCCCAAAACCAGAAGGGAAGCATTGTGTGGTCACAGTGGGTACCGGCAGGAATGGGGAAAATGGTCATTCCCATGACACTAAGAGTGAGGTCAACCACCAACTAATGTTCAACCTGCATATCGGTGTGACATATATTGATGCATGAAGGAGATGGGACATCAAGGACCACTGAACAGAGTATCCACTGCAAGACTCTTATGTAATACCTTGTTTGAGGAACTAGTATGATCGAAGCAGCCATCAAGCCCAAAGCCACAGAATGTTTTGCTGGGGAACAAGGATGACAAAGGACCTTTGAAGCTACTGATACATGGACAATATTCTGGCTTGCAACAGTTTGACTATTTGGGAATTTAAGTCCAGGAGGCATCTAATAAAATCTATCTTCTAAACTGGTGTTAAGTGACTCTTGGTAAGACTGATGGTAACCCCCAGCTGTGCAGTAAGATGGAACAAGAAATCCAAAACTAGTAGATCCCTGGTTGGCGTACTAAGGAACCAATCATCCAAACATGGGAACACCTGGCTGGAACTCTTGCTGCTTGGTATATGCTGCTACACTGCCATGCATTTGATGAACTACTGCAGGCTGAGGTCAGGCCAAATGGCTGTGCTCTGAACTGAAAATGACTGGCTGCCAGCTGGAAATAGAGAAATCTCCTAGTATGCTTTGCTATCTTGATATGATAATATGCATCTTGGAGATCTATTAAGCACATGCATTCACCCTTCCTCTGAAGAGGTAGAATGGACTGAACTGTAACCATCTGGAATTTTGTCTGTTTCGCAAACTGACTGATGTGGCTTAGGTCCAGGATGGGCCTTAAGACCCCTTTTTTCTTTGGAACTAAAAATAATCTTGAACAGACTATGAATCCTGATTGGTCAGGAGGACTTGCTGGATGACTCTTTTTTAGCAGTGTTTTACGTCTGCTAATTCCATCTGACTAGATGTATCGTCAGGAATTCTCAACTTTTTCTGAAAAGGGGAAACAAAGGGAAAAAAGTAGCCCTGATTAATAATTATCTTCTGCACTCAAGAATCTTGAGAGATTGTTTGCTGTGCTTGAGGGTACAGAAATCAGTGCCTGAGACTGCCACCAAAATGAATCAGTCAGGCAACCATTCAGGAACGCTGATAGTGTTTCTCAGTGAATGGACTGTAAAAACCCTTTGCCTCTGGGTAGATGTCCACTGAAGTGATTTCCTCCTCTGCACTGGGGAGTCTTTTCGCAGGAGCATCTTGGTCAAAACCCTGGGACTTTTAAAACCACAGCTTCCCTCCACCCCTTCTGATTTTGTAAGAAAGTCCTTCGAGGGGTTAAAAAGTGTATGCCAACTTCAGACAGTGCTTTGTCGTCCTGCACACTCCTAGTAAGCAGTGCGTTGAACAGTCAAAGGGGGGATTGACGAAGGACATCTTGAATATTTTCTTGATGTTGCGTAAGTGCATCCAGGCATGCCAATGGATTGCAATGCCGGTGTCTGCAGTCCCAGATGTACCAGCAGCTGTATTAGATAGCAGACACATGGATCCATTGGTCATGGACTGGAGGTTTTATAGCTGGGCTCCACTGATTTTTGGATGTCCTCTGGCAGGCTACCAGAGAGGGATTTTGACAACTGCTTTCTCAAGTCCCTCTGAAAGGGGTTGTGTAAGACAGGTAGTTTAGCTCCCTGAGTGTAAGCTGGTTTCCCAAATCTGTCTAATATGCTAGATTTTCTATTAGCAGATGGACAGACATTCTCTCTTCTGAAAGTTCTTTTCTAGTGGCTGCCACAACCACCATGGCATCTACTGGAGGGCCCCTTGCTCCAGTACTTATTGCTGGGGACCACTAAAATACTGTCTGGATTGCACAGAATTGGCTCCACCACATCAGATTTCTTCCATACCCATTGAGAAACTAGAGCTATTAGTTTATTAGCAGAGGTAGAAGAGCCAGTCCCAAACGCCTCAAGGAAAACCGACTTCTCTGGTGAGGGAGCTTTGATGGACCAACTTCCTCTCTCTTACATCAACTCCAGGACACTTCATCTTCCAGGAGAGATAGTGGGGAACCTTCCCCTTCATCAAAATCAGTGTCCGCACTGACCATCTCTGGTGATGAGTCCAAGTGTCTCCTCTTGCAGGCCCGTTTCTTAAGCATCTCCTACGTAGGGGGTTCCAGAGAAGGTTTGGAATCAGACTGAAAACTGAAAATCCTAGAGGCTGAATGACACTGACTGTCCCTGTTGACTAGATGAACAGAAAGACAGGATTCATAGGAAGTTGGGACAGAACTCAGCAGGACACAGACACCCTTTCTCTGGATCTGGAGAGAACCTTCTCGAATGTCTCAAAAGCAGAGGATGAAATCGGAGCTGAAAAAGTGCCCACCCAAGCAACAGTGGGCAGGCGTGGGGTGGACTCAACTCCAAAGTGACCTGGCTCCGATATCAACAATGACATTGAGCTGTCCATCCCAGAGAGGCAGGGACTGCTCCAAAAAAGTTGAAGGTGCTGTTGGCTCCAACATGAGTGTTCCATCAGGTTCACTCGAGTCCATGGGCCTCAGATCTGATGGTTTGAATGGAACAGAAGAAACCAGTGGCAGGGCCGCATGGACCATTCCCAGAGCCACCGATGGGATGGGCACCAGGATGACCCCCAACTGAATCTGCTTCAGTAGGAACTACCGCACTGTCCCGCAGACATTGGCTTCTGAAGCATTCCTAGATGAATGGAAGGACCTAAAGGATAAAGCCACTGGTGGAGGCTGAGAATGTTAATGCTTTTCTTGCAGAAAAGGTGAGTGTAGCCTGGGGCTTATTGGCTCAGAGAAGAATTGTAGAGGGGGTTATGGTGAACAGATCCTGCAAACCTCTGGATAAAAACATCAGTGTTTTTGGAACTGGACCAGCAAGCTCTATATGCTCTGGAAACTTTTTTCTAGTTTTCTCCAATTCATTCTCCTGCTCCCTTTTGCTGTAACTTGTTCTTTGCCCTTTTCTTTCTTCTACTCCTTCAGAACTTTAGACATGTTCATTTTTCTGAACAAAGGAGAAGATGTCTCTTATGCAGGAGTGGCCAAACCTCCCACTTGGATGGGAAGAAAACCCTTATCACAATAGCCTTGCAGGGCCCAAGGCCCAAAATAACCACAGGCTTCAGAGTTAGTGTCCAAATGAGACACTCCTAAACAGTATATCCAGAAAGAGAAGGGTTCCTGTGGTGGAATCTCATTCCCACAGGCTGAGTAATTTTTTAAATCCAGTGTCCTAGTCCAACATGCTGGGGAGAAAGTAAAACAGCAACTCTCACAACAACAAACAATAGCAAATCAGGGAAACTAAAGTAGTCGTCATTCAATCTAACAGTATACCTAAAAGAAGATTAATACAAAACAGTACTAGTTAAAACTTTTAACTTAGGCTGGTTGAAGTTTCAGTACTTTGAAACCCACTTGTGCGAGACCACTTGTTCGAAGTACTGAACCTTTGAAAACCGAGAACAGAAGATACAGACACACATACAGAAAGGTGTGTGTGTGGGTGTGTGCAGGAGAGGACTGTAAAGGAATTCAGAAAGCTTCCTAAAGCCGCAGAAGATGGTAATAAACAGCTAACAAGTAACTCAAAGTAAAAAAATATAGACTTATCTTAAGAGCCCTCAAATTGCACGTCCTGACAGATCAAGTGGCAAATGAAATCGGAAGTAATCTGGGGTCCAAAGGGAAATACTGGTAATGGGAGGAGTCAGAGACTTGGATCCAAGCTCTTGAAAAAGACCTGAAGTTGGATCCTGTCACATCCGATATTCTAATAGTTGAATCGGACAAAAAAGATATTTCATCAAAAAGTTTTCAGTCTACATGAACGCGTGTGTGTGTGTTTGCATGTATATAATGTGAAGACAGTAAATGTCAAACATTCTTTAATCCACTGTTCCTATAAGAAATCACGTTTGTCCCTACATTAAAAATAAGGCAATCTTCCATACTTTTATGCAGCCAGTAACAATCTCTAAAATACACAATTACTATGCCATCATTTTTTCTTATGAATGCCACTTCTGGCCAAATATAAACAAAAGGTATCACCCATTGCTTTTGGCCAGTGATACAGTAAATACCTAAGACAGTGTGCATAATAAGTATAATGCAGAAGAAAAGAAGTGTTGTACATATAAAGACTGAGTAGTAGAACCACTAATAGACTCACATTTGCAATGCAGAACATCTATTTTAACCCACATTTGCAGTAGCTCTGTATTTAAAGACTAACCTTTGCTTCTTTTTACAGACATTATAGCTTTTTTTTTCCAGTTCAACATGAATGACTATGGCATATTTGCACACCTGTGTTTGTGCCAAGGCTTGAAGATAAAACACTTAAGACCAGAAAATCTCATACAGTATTCATTCATGCCATAAAGAAACAAATCCAGGATTGCAAGTTCTCTGTTCCATGTTCGGCTACTACATTACCCTTCCATTACACTACTTTTTCAGTCTGACAATCACTGACATACTTACACTTCAAAGTACCCACTCTTCGCCATCAAAATACACACACACACACACTTCGAAGTACATATATATAGATATGGGTCCCCTACACATGGTCAAAATTTCACAAAACTGAAAACCATATGGCTGGGACCATATGATCAACTTTTGAAATATCGACCATGCAGAAGGGGCATCTCGGTACAGTGCGAAATGGGAAGATTTCCATCTTCCATACTGTAGTGTGATCTTGGAGTTGGTATATTTAAATTTTGGGGGTGGGGGGGGGGACATAGCCACCCACTCGAAATTTCAAATGTCGATCATATGGTCTCGGCCATATGGGATTCAACTTTGTGAGATTTCGATCATGTTTAGTAGACATACATACCATACATACATACACACACACACACACACATATAAATATATATATATATATATATATATATATATATATATATATATATATGCATATATATGTGTGTGTGTGTGTGTGTGTATGTGTGTGTGTGTGTGTATATCTATACATATATATATATATATATATATATATATATATATATATATATACATACATACATACATATACATACATACACACACACACACACTCACATACACTTATTTTATTTATTTACTTTATTTTACATTTGTTGACTGGGATAGTCCAACTGGCCCGGGGAGGAAAGCTCCAAACATACAAACAGCAAATTATGTCACTTGTTCAGGATGAGCACAGTTTACAAATTTTTACAAATAGCACCATACATTAAAAGCATAAAAGACATAGAAGCAAAAAGATATATATATATATATATATATATATATATATATATATATATATATATATATATACACACACACACACACACACACACACACATTTCTTATTTATAACCCAGCAACACCATGCTAACTACTATAATCAAATTAACTTTTTCTCTATTATAGTTACAGACAGCATAACAGGCACTTGGAAAATTAAACTGGATGTGTCAAATGCCTTTTCATTTTCTAGACTGAAACAGCTATGGAACACAATAATTATTAAACAAGGGTGATCTGCTGACAAAGTGAAAAAGTATGTGCCTATCCTATACTGCTGGCAACCAACCTTTTTTTATTGTTTGTACCTACCAGCCATCAAGCTTCTTCATTTGCTCACACATTCATTCCTCATCACAACTGCAATAAATGCTAGGGTGAGAGCATGGGCATGGAAGGGCCATCACCCAAGCAGACAGGAGCAGAGGCAAAGTCTTCAAGGCAGCCTAAGTTAAAGGAAACTCTGTACCTTTGGCATTTGCACGTCTGCACACATCCACTGTCTACTACATTGCAAACGCTGAATGCTTAACACGCAAGACATTGTCTTTATTGTAACATACACTGACATCTGCCACTTCACGGTTTCAGTCCTGCAGAAGAGTGAGCTGCCACTCTTCCCTAGGATGGGTAAGCAAGTGATCTCTGCTAACTTCTATTCTTCCCATTCTATGAACTGGTAAGTGAATCCAGGTAGTCCAGGCTGCAGTCAAGGCTTTAGCCCTCTCTAGACAGGTGGATGATGGTCAAACCATGGCAATGGCCAAGCGAATCTATGGCTACATGATCCTAGAGCTATGTCTTGAATTATTAAGGTCTGTCTTAAGGAAAACCTGTAAACAGCCACAGAATGAATACCAGCCATACGGTTTACCTAACAATGTAAGCCATAAAAGTGGTACCTGGCTGCAAGAAGTAGACAAATGGTATCGGGTCACAATGGATCCTGCAAGCAAATGGTTTGCAGACTGTTCCTAAGAGGGAACACATGTGAAAGTATACTGACAGATAATTTTCAGTTATTTTTAGATAGTCACTTGGGTGCCACAGATTGTTCCAGCAATTGAAATTGCACTGAAATTTTGAAATTTTCCTTTTTGAAATGGTCAGGGATTGACAAAGATTTCTCTATCTGTGAAAAAAAGAAGTTATGTACTCACCATAACGCTACATCTGAGTAGTTGTACTTCATTTGTCTTCAACCTGTGGGTTTTGGATCCGAATCGGATCAAACATGGCCGCATTTTCCAGCTACTGATCCGAGCTCCCAGCTCCCCCCTTACCCATAATGTCCCCTGTCTCCTTCCTCATTTCAGATCAAGTTTGCTGCTAATTACATAACACATACTCGACCCGACAAGACCCCATCCTTACTGGCATCCTGAAAAGCCTAAATTCCCAGATTGACCATGAGCAAATCTGGAGTATTCATACTCGTTGAAGACGAATGAAGTACAACTACTCAGATGGAATGTTATGGTGAGTAAATAACTTCTTTATCTGAAGTAGTTGACTTCACTTGATCTTCAACCTGAGGGACAGAGTCCCCAGCTACCAAACACCTGGGTAGCCCTCATGGAAGGATATTCCTGAGCACCGCGGAGCCAAAGCACACCCTGTTCATTGACACAATGTCCAACTTGTAATGCGAAATGAAGGTATTAGATGAGGACTGGGTAGCTGCAGAACAATCATCATCCCATGACACTGTGGACCAAAAAGCTGCTGAAGTTGCCATAGACCTGAGCTTTTACCTGACCCGGAGGGGAAATTCCTCTAGAAGAATACACTCGAATAATGCACTTGGAAATCAAATGAGCAATTTTCACTTTAGAAATTGGTTTCCCTAGGAAAGGGCTTAGGTTCATAGGTTCATACTAGGCTATCTGCCCTAGGGCATTTATAAGCCTAGCCAGAATGTGTTTGGCTTTCGCCACCCATTTTAAATCAATTTTGCTATGCCCTTTTTTGAGGTTAGTATACTGTGCCTCTGTCTGACAGTGACACAGAAGTGATACCCGGGGTAAACCTACGATCTCCCATCCACTCATCAAGATTCCTCTTGAAGAGAGTCAATGAGGGACTCTGCCTAACCTGGACTGGGATTTTATTCCAGAGTGAAGGGAGCCTCTGGGTTATGAATCTGTCCCTCCAGCGTGTCCTATTTATTTCACTGCTGAGGTTCAAGTCTCTCGAGCGCGTAGCTCGATGGGATTTGGATTTTCTGAGGTGCAGCATATCCATTAATTCCGGGTTGGACATGGCTTTATACGTCAGGCACAGATCGCCTCTGAGCAGGTGGTATGCCACTGAGTAGAGCTAGAATTTCTTTAACCGGGCAGTATATGGCATCTGTTTGAGCCCTTTGATCCTCTTGGTGAGGTACGTTTGGGGTCTTTCCAGTTGCTGTAGGTGTCTGGTAAGGTACATCCCAAAAGGGGCAGTGTACTCAATTATGGGCCTGATGAGGGATGAGTAAAGAGGCACGATGACCTCCCCTGATCTATATGTGAATCCCTTCATGATTAGGTGGGCTATATAAAATGTTTTTATAACCACTTTGGCCACATGGTTGTCAAATGAGAGATCGCTATCAACTTGGGTCCCCAGGTCCCTAATTACGTCTTCTGTACTTAATGGATTACCACCTATGTGGTAATTTGTGGGAACTTTGTTTTCGCCAAAGGGGATGACTATACACTTTTTGGCATTTAGCTTGAGGCCATGGCTCTGGCACCAGTTGTCTATTTCTATGAGGCCCTTTTGGAGGATGCTTGTGTCGGCTGGAGAGTCGATTATGGCACCCAGTTTGCAGTCATCTGCGAACTTGGTCAGCCACAGTCCTTCCGTGTTGGCCTGTACCTCCGAGAAATATATACTGAACAAGAGAGGTCCCAGGACTGAGCCTTGTGGGACGCCACTTGTAACTGGTTTGGAGTCTGACATGGCTCCAGCAATTCTAACCATGTGGGTTCTGTCCATGAGCCAGTTTGCAACCCATCTAGTGACATAGGGGTTTATATTTAAGCTGGTGAGCTTATCTATAATGCCTGAGTGGGGTACTGTATCGAAGGCTTTTGCAAGGTCCAGGTAGGCTGTGTGGACCACCTTCCCCTCGTCAATGGCCTTGGTGACTGTTTCAAAGAAATCAACCAGGTTTAAGGGGCAGGATCTGCCCTTAACAAAGCCGAATTGGGTAGGATCCAGTGTCTGTAGGTCCCCAATATCTTTATTTATGAGGTCCATGATGATCCTTTCCATAGCTTTGCAGACCAAGCTAGTCAGGCTTATGGGGCGATAGTTTCCAGGATCCGTTGAGGCACCACCTTAGTGGAGAGGGACCACTGTTGCTGTACGCCACTCTTTGGGTACATATCCTGTAGTAAGGCTGAGATTGAACAGTAGTTTTATGTTTGGGTTTAGCTCTTCTTGGAGTTCATGTAGGAAGCAGCCCGGGACACCGTCTGGTCCCATTGATGCTGTGTGTTTTGCTTTGGAGAGGGCAGCTCTTACCTGAGCATCTGAGATGTCAGGGGGGCAGCACTCTGCTGGGATAGATATTTGCCCTTTTGGTGGTGGTGGTGGTGGGGGGGGGTAGCTTGCGCTGAACCTGTCAGCTAGGATGTTGGCAATGTCTGTGGGTTTGGTGTATTTTTTGTCATTTTGGACTAATTCTGAGCATATCTGGGAATTCCCACCCAGGTTCCTAACATAACTACAGAAAGCCTTGTGATTATCCTTAGTGTCCTGTGCAATTTTTCTCTCGAAGCTGGCCTTACACGATTTTATGAGTACCCGTAGTTTTTTGCTAATACTGCAGAGATGCCTTCCCTTTTTGGGATTTTGCTCTATCATGTAGTAGCTTCCTACTTCTATTGTATAGTTTGTTTATGGCTGAGGTCCACCAGAAAGGACATCTGCCTTTGGAGATTTGGGTCTTGGTTTTATTTGGGACTGCATGATCCATGCATTCCTGAAGGTGTTCATAGAATGTGTTTATAAAGGATTCTGCGGTCTGGGCCGTATTTTCCGCAGGCCCGGGGGCTTTGAAGGATTCCACCTCAGTTTTGAGGAGTGTGAAATTTGCTTTAGAGAAGTTTTTCACTGTGGTTTTCAGGGCAGGGGGTGGAGTCGGGATGTGAATATCCAGTGAGATTAGTTTATGGTCTGATCTTACCAATGAGGGATACACTTCTGGTCTGGAGCATAGAGTTCCCAAGTTGGTGATGATCCGGTCCAGTATGTTTTCCCCTCTTGTGGGAGTGGTAACAAGTTGTTCCATAGCATTTGAGTTTATAAATTCTAGGAACCTTTGGGCTAGGGTGTTGGAGCTAGAGTAATGCTCCCAGTCTATGTTTGGGTAGTTGAAGTCGCCCAATATAATGGTGTTTGGAGAGACCTTCATATTTTCCAGTGTTCTTAGGAAGGCCGAGTGGGGTTCCTGGGTTTGGGAGAGTGGTCTGTAGCAGGATATAAACTGGAAGGCAGTTTTACCCACTGTTAGTTGCACATGGATAGTCTCTGATGCTTCCTGCTGTGCCACCAACCTGGAGGTGTGGGTATCTTTGACGAATATTGATACTCCCCCTCCTTTTGTGGTTCGGTCCAAGTTTTGGGGCCGAAAAGCATGGTATGAGGTATAACCTGGTAGTGCTGGGGTGCTCTCGGGAGCCTTGAACCAGGTTTCTGTTATTGCACACATATCGATGTTCTCCATGCTAAGGAGAGTTTCGAGTGCATGCATCTTGAGGTTTAGACCTATGGAGGTGGGTTTGTCTTTTGAGCCTTGCCTAAAAAAGGCACTATGGGGGTAGCAAGAGCCTTTGCCAATATCCGAAA
Organism: Protopterus annectens; assembly: GCF_019279795.1. Lineage (NCBI taxonomy): Eukaryota > Metazoa > Chordata > Ceratodontiformes > Protopteridae > Protopterus > Protopterus annectens. Next base: position 692,889,317 of record NC_056733.1, read on the forward strand.
GCCCAGGGGTGACAGGTGCAAGCCGTCTCTAGCAAAGCATCGTGGCTTGACGAGCATGTCATCCCAGGCTGACAGGCATTGGATCCCCTTTGAATGACACCAATACTTAAGCCAGTTGTTGAAATTGATCATCTTGTCTTCATATTGTGGCATCATTCTTGGTGAGGGTAAGATGCCACTCAAGGTCAGGGTCATACCGGCCTGGGCTACATGCTCAGAGAGCTCCTCTATGTCTCTTTTCATGTAGTCCAGGGAGGTACGTCTCAGGTCATTCACACCAGCATGGACAATGACTGAGTCATATTTGTACTTGCCTTGGAGTGACCCGAGTGCTTGTGTTATGTGGCGGATCCTAGCGACCGACAGGCAGCTCACCGTGACCTTCTCCTTGTTCAGCCTGGTGAGCAGGACGTCAGTGTGCCTGACGATAGAGTCACCTATTACAAGTGTATCAGGTGTGTTGTTTAGCCTTAAGGGCTGTGACTGTTCGGCACACTGGCTTTGTGAACTATGTGTTGCATGTGTTTTGTTTTGGGGTAGCGGTTGCTTGGGTGTCTGCTTTGGAGGTCTCTGCTGCTTAGGCAGATTTTTATTTAGAGCCTCCGAGTATGTTTTTGTGTGTTTATGTGTTTGGTTTGCTGTCGTGGTAGGTCTATGTGAGACTGGAATTGTAGTGAGTGTGGTTTCCTTCTCCTCCTGGCTGGTTTAGCCAGTACTGAGTTGAGAGAGCTTAGCCTCCAGTATGGCTATATGGTTGCATCTCACATGTGTTGGAATTTGTTGGGAGGAGGAGAGGGTTGTCTGTGTACATGGGGCAGTTGTAACATTGCCTCAAGATTCCCAGATTCACCAGCTGGACCGGAGATGAGATTGACAACTGACCTTTGGACATGCTACAATAGTATTGGGAATTCCTTTATAATTGAAAAAAAAGGGCTAATGGGGAACAAAGTACTCAAGGGGAGTTTGTGAGGGTGTAGTGCTTTTAATTTTTTAGTGCTGACTTATATAATTGCTTTAGTGAACAAGTGCCAGGTAACTTAAATGCAATGTGTTACAGGTAACTTAAATGCAAAAATGATCAACAGTAACTTACTTTCAAGTGAAACAAGAAAATAAGTACAGTAAGCAATGCAGATATCACTAGGGATCCACACAAACGCTGAAAAGCCGCGTTTTAGGTGGAATTAGCGTTTCAGGGAAATAACAAGCAAACAAACAACAAGCATACAAACAAAGCTAGATTCAGCAGGCCTGGATCTAGTCTATGCTACAGCAAACAAGGTGTACCAATTTCAGTAAGAAACAGTTCAAATATGCAGGCATTACCAGAAATTCCCAGCTCAGAAGGGCAGTGTCCAGTCTCTCCTCCCACAAGAGTGCAGACCACGAACCTTCTTAATGTAAAATAACTGGCCTGAAGCCCAAGTGCTTAAACCAGAACTAATACACTTTTAGAATAACAGACACTGAGCCCTCTATCAGCAGTTCCCAACTTAGAAGGATGTAAGCTACCTGTCCTGCCACCACAGTGCAGGCCACAAACCTTCCTAATGTAAAACAACTGGTCTGAAGCCCAAGTGCTTAATCCAAAAGACTTAGAATGATAGCTACACTTTAATCAAGTTACTACCAGTAAGAAACAAACAATTGATCCGAGTTATGAAATGCTTTAGTCCTGTGGAAGTAAAATCTCAATTGCCGATGAACATCCAACATGTGTAATTTATATTCCCCTTTATTTGGGAAAAACACTGTTAGATTAACAGTTTGGTTAATATTTGCCTTTGACACTACTTTAGGAAGGAAGGAAGGAAGGATTAATGCACAAGGAAACTCTATCTTTATGAAATATCATATATGGAGCCTTGATGGACAGAGCCTGAAGTTCCGACACTCTCTTGGCAGAAGTAATGGCCACCAAAAAGTCAGTCTTTCAAGATAGATGCTGTAAGTCTACAGAAGCTGCCAGTTCAAAAGGTTAAGAGACTAATGCCTGGAGCACAAAGGTAAGGTCCCGGGGGGAGTGGGATCCTTAACTGGAGGTCTAAGTAGAAAGGTACCTTTAAGGAAGGACTTGCAAAGTTATGAAGAGGCTAAAGAAGAGATGTTTTCCCCCACATGAAAATTAGAAAGGGCAGCCAACTGAACTGTCACTGTGGAGAAACTGGACCCTTCCCACCAGAAACTCTAGTACTGCAGACACTGGAGCTGTGAAAGGATCCAAGGCTTGCTTTGAGGCCCATATAGAGAACCTTTTCCATTTGTTCCGAAAAACCTTTCTGGTGGAAGACTTGTGAGCCGCCACCAAAATTACCTTAACCGGAGAAGATAAACCAGGAGTCCTAACACTCATGGGAACTGAAGCAGCCAGGCAGTGAGCTTCAGACTGTCCAGGCTTGGATAAGGAATCCCTGAGGGATGAGAGATAAGATCCAGAACTGGAGCCAACGTCCATGGTGGAACAAGTAGATGAGACCATAGGGAGGGGAACCAGACTTGGCGAGGACAGAATAGGGCGATGAGGATCACAGTTCTCCCCAGCCTGCAAGCTTTCTGAAGAAACTTCGACAAGAGGGGTAACGGAGGATGAGCGTAAAGACGTCTGGGAAGCCAAGCATGAATTAGTGCATCTCTGGGGGCTTCCCTCTGAAGGGGGTTCAGAGTGAAGAACTCACTGCATTTCACACTGGAAGGAGATGCGAAGAGATCGCAGCAAGGATGACCCCACTTTTAAAAGATCTGTTCCGCTACTGAAGGATTCAAAGACCACTTGTAAGGCATCAGGACAGATCTGCTGAGCCTGTCTGCTAGAATGTTGGACCGTCCTGGAATGTGCATTGCCACCAGAAAACGGACGGTGGAGATCGCTTATTCCCACACACTCATGGCTTTGTGACAGAGGGGATAAGATCTGGTTCCCCCTTGTCTGTTGATATACCAGACCACTGACATATTGTCTGTCTGAACTGCGATCGTTCCTAGAGGAAGATAAGCATGAAAGGCCTGAAACGCTAGAACCGGCTTCATCTCCAGGACATTGATATGCAAATTGGTCTTGGCTTGGGATCACGTGCCTTGGACTGTCCTTCCAGAGCAATGCCCCCCCCCCCCCCCAAGCTGGGAGGCGTCCATGGTCACCGTGGCTTAGGGAAAGGCCAGAAGAAAAGGATGTCCCTTCAGCAGGTCCGGGGACTGAATCCACCACCGAAGAGAATCCCTGCACACTTACGAAACTCGAATGGGATGAGACAGAGATAGATCTAACAGGGACCCCTGAACCACGAGGGTCCACTGGAGAATTTGCATATGAAGGCATGCTAAAGGTAACAGGTTGATCGTGTCCGCCATAGACCCCTATGCTCTTAGAACTGCTTCTGCCTTCGGAACTCAGACCTTTAGGACATACAGGACGTGTATCTTCAAACTGCATATCCTGTCTGGTGTGAGGAAAACTTTCACTTGAACTGTGTTCAACCGAGCCCTGATGAAGTCAAGAACCTGAACTGGGGCCAGTAAAGATTTGTTTTGGTTTATGTTTATGCCCAGTTTGTTTGCTAGATGAAAAAGCAGTCCCTGACCTGACAACGTAGATGCTTGGAAGGGGCAGCAAAGAGCCAATCGTCCAGGTAAGGGAAGACCTGAACACCCTGAAACCTCAGGTGAGCCGCTACTATGCCATCAACTGGGTAAACACCCTGGAGGTTGTGGTGAGACCAATGGGCAGGGCTCTGAACTGACAATGATTGGCTCCTAGCCGGAAGCGGAGGAATCTCCGAGAGCGCCTGTCCATCTTGATGTGGTAGTGCGCATCCTGGAGATCTATCGAGCACATCCAATCGCTCACCTGCAGACAGGACAGGATGGATTGAAAAGTGACCATCCGGAATTTCATGTTGGTTACTGATAGGTTCAATGTGGGCAGATCCAGGATAGGTCCGAGATCCCCCGTTTTCTTTGGCACTAAAAAGAACCTGTAGTAAAACCCTGATCCGGATTGGTCTAGGGGACAGGTTGGATGACCTGTTTGATTAGCAGCTTTATTTCTACTGCTGCTTCCTTCCTTTGCGTGGGTAGGACGTCTGGGTGGTGTTTCTTCGGTCATGGAGGTTCTTTGAACAGGATGAAATATCCTCTGGATAAAAATCACACCACCCAGCGATCTCTGACTGCCTCTAAAGACGAGCAGTCGGGCAACCCTTCAGGGCTGCTGCCCGGGTTTCTCCAAGAAGGGTTCTTGGGTCCCAAAGTTTCTAGGACCCCCTCTGTCTCTAGGGCAGCGTCTGTCATAACCCCCTCTGCCTCTGGGGGAAGGTGAGTCCTGAGTGTCCCAGGAAAATGCCTAAGACTTCCAGAAAGCACAGTTGTGTACACTTACCGTAAATGTAGATGTTTAAGTGTATTCAGTGTTGCAATCATCACACTTGGGTTATCTGCCTGCAGGTAGCCCTCAGTAGGCCTGCATACCAGAGGCTTAGTATTTATGTGTCAGTTGCAGGTTGTCAGTATAAACGCCATTACATCAGTTTTTCTTGCCCCAAATGTCAGCAGCCCCCCAAATAGAGAGCTAAGTTACGGTGGGAAAACACCACCAGTAAAAAGTAAACACCATAGGCCCTGTAAGGGGTGAGTAATAGACACAGAAAAGAGAGAGAGAGATAAACAAGGGGGCTGGAGTGTAGGAAACCAGGACTGCAACAGTGAATACACTCATATAGCTATATTTATGGTAAGTGTACACAACTGTACTATGTTCTTCGTGTTTCACTGTTGCAGTCATCACACTTGGGTTGATTCTCAAAGCTGAAAAATGGGTGGAGGCAGTCAAGAAGAGTTGGGGCTGACTAGTATGCCCTGCAGGACTGCTGTTGCAAAGCCCGCCCTGGATTTGGAAAAGATAGACAGGTGGTAATGCTTGATGAAGGTATGAACAAAACTCCAAGTAGCAGCTTCCAGAATGTCCCTGGTAGGGACTCCTCTGAGAAAGGCTGTAGAGGTTGAAGATGCTGTAGTGGAACGTGTTCTGACCCCCCGAGGGGGTGGTTTCCCATGGTGTTTGTAACAGAAATGGATACAGTGTGCTATCCATTTGGAGATGGTTTGTTTTGATATGGTCTTGCCCTCTGCCCCTGGTGCAAAGCTGACTAGTAATTGGTCAGACTTCCTGAAGGGCTTAGTCCTATCAAGGTAGAATCTGAGCTGTCTGTGCACGTCTAAAAGAGTGCAGAATCTTTTCCCCCTTATTTTGAGGATTAGGGAAAAAGGTGGACAAATGTATAGATTGATTGAGAGCCACACTGGACACAACTTTAGGCATAAAAGTAAGGTTAATCCTGAGGGAGACCCTGTCAGCATGAAAAATAATGAAGGGTTCCACAGCCACAAGTGCTTCTAGCTCAGACACTCTTCTAGTTGAAGTGATGGCCGGAAGCAAGGCTGTTTTCCAAGAGAGGAATTTTAACTCTGTTGACGCTGCAGGCTCAAATGGGGGAAGTGTGAGCTTTTCTAAAACAAATTTAAGGTCCGTTGTTAGCCCCTCTCAGGAACTGTTTGATGAGAGGGTGAGAGAAGAGAGGTGGCTCAGTGTTGTAATGAGACGAGATGGCAGAGGCGTGGATCTTAATGGAAGAGAAGGATAGGCCTCTGTGGAGTAGATCTGACAGGTAATCCAGGATTAGGGGTAAGGAGGGCAGGGTTGTGTCCTCTCTTTGAGCTTGAACCCAGGAACAATACCTTTTCCACTTATCAGTATAGGATTTCCTTGTACTGGGTCTTCTGGCTTCAAGTATGATGTCCAGCACCTGCCTGCTTGGGCTGGTCACTGAGGGAGAATTCAAGGAATAAGCCAGGCTGCAAGATTCAGGGTTTGCAGTTGTGGATGCAATATCTGTCCCTCCTGCTGAGTGAAAAGGGTTGGGATCTTGGGTAGGTGCCAGGGTGGCACTAGTGACAGGCTGCACAGTAGAGGGTACCAGTGCTGGCGTGGCCAGTCTGGGGCAATCAGGATTGCCCTTGGTCTGTCCTGTCTTATCTTAAGTAATACTCTGGTGAGAAGAGGCAGAGGGGGAAATGCATAGATTGAGAGGTTTACCCACTGGAAGGATAGGGCATCCACTTTCCAGGCCCTGCGGTGAGATGTCCTGGTGCAGAATTTGCTGAGCTGGTGGTTGTAGGGGGAGGCAAAAAGGTCCCCCTCTGAGGTTCCCCAATTCTGTGTTATAAAGCTGAAAGTCCTGTGGTCTAGTTGCCACTCATGTGGGTCTAGGAGATTTCTGCTTAAGTCGTCTGCCAGAGAGTTTTGTTTGCCTAGCAGGAATTGAGCATGCAGATGAATATGCATGTCCAAGGCAGTGTTCCACAGGGCCATGGCTAGCCTGCAGAGTGGGTAAGAGTGGGCTCCCCCCTGCTTGTTGATGTACCACATAACTGTGGTGTTGTCTGTTTTTATTAGCATGGGCCCTGGTGACAGCAGGGATCTGAAAGCTGTCAGAACATGCTGAACAGCTAGCATCTCTTTTTGGTTGATGTGCAGATGAATATGACTTGGGCTCCAGTGGCCCTGAATGCACATCCAGATGTGTCCTCCAGGCATAGTCTGATGCGTCTTTGGTTAGGGTCTGGGAGGCATGGGGTTGTGTAAAGGACAGTCCCTTGTTGAGGTTGCATGCTGCTGCCCACCAAAAAAAACTCTGGCCTTAGACAAGGTATGACAGGTATTACAGTTTCCAGGTCCTGAGAATGTTGGCACCAAAGACTTTTAAGTACCACTGAAGTTTCCTCATATGCAGTCTGGCATATGGAGCTAGTAGAATGCAACAGGCCATGAACCCTAGAGCCTGCAGGATTTTCCTTGTGGATAGCTGGATTCTGGTGGCCATTTGAGCGAAGTAGCCTGTTAGATAGGATTGTTTTTCTGGAGTAAGGAAAGCCATCTGGGATGCTGTGTCCAAGCTTGCTCCCAGGAATACAATCTTTTGACTGGGGATTAGTTTAGATTTATTTTCGTTGATAGTGTACCCCAGGGAGGTTAGAAGGTTTTTTTTACAAATGTCAGGTGCTGCAACAGCTTTTCCTGACTGTCTGCCTGAATCAGGCAACCGTCCAAGTAAGGGTAAATTTGAATTTTTCTCTGTCTGCAATAGGCAATGGCTGGAGCCAGGCATTTTGTGAAGACTCTGGGAGCAGTGGATAAGCCAAAGGGAAGTGCAGAGAACTGATAATGCATACATCCTGCCCTGAAACGTAGATATTTCCTGCACGAGTCCCTGACAGGGATGTGCAGATAGGCTTCTTTTAGGTCTAGGGTGGCTAACCAGGCATCTTTGGACAGCACAGGGAGAAGCTGTTGAATGGTGAGCATTCTGAATGTTGGTACCACCAGGAAGGCGTTTAGAATGGAAAGATCTAGTATTGGGTGCCAAGTGCCTTCTTTTCTGAGTACCAGGAAAAGTCTGGAATAAAACCCTTGACCTATCTGTTCTGCAGGAACAGGCTGAATTGCCCTTATGGAGAGCAGGGATTGAACTTGGTTTTGTGCCTCTGCCCACTGGTTTGGAGGAAGGTCTGTGAACTCTTTTGGGGTTGGCAGTGAGTAGAAGTAAAATTTGTACCCTTGGGATACAATGTTGAGGACCCATTGGTCTTTGGTGATGGAGGTCCATTTTTTTTTGCATGATGAGCAAGTTTTCCTCCTAGGGGCACAGGCAATATGACAGGGGTGAGGCGTGGAGTAGAGAAGTCATTGCAAATTCTTTCCATAAGGGGGTGGCTTAGCACTCTCTGTTTTAGAAGTGGAGGTATTCCATTGCTTAGATCTCTGCATACCCTGAGACTGTAATTTGGGGGGGGGGGGTCTGCTTGCCATGGGTACAGTTTGAGATGGTCTTGAGGGGGCTAGAAAGGATCAATGTTTCGAGGGGCAATGCCTACTGTATCTCGGAGGCTGCACTTGCAAAAAATCTTTGACTGTCTGCATAGACTTAGCTTTTTCTTTTATCTTTTTTAGAACCTCTTCTGCTTTGGTGCCAAACAGATTGTCTTTGTTCAAAGGAGCGTCAAGTAATTTTGATTTGACATGGTCTGGCAAGGTCTGCTCCTTAAGACAAGCATACCTTCTCAGTACAGAACCAGTGACTGCTGCCCTGCAAGATGCTTTTAGGGAGTCAAAGCCACATTGCAAGGTATTCCTGCTGACTTGGCTTGCAGAATGCATAAGCTCCCGTAATTCTTTATTTTTTGCACAGTCTGTAAAGGTAGATAATTTTTGCTTAAGTTCCATAATATGTTGCTGCTATTTCACCGTGTGAAACTGGCAATTCAATGCTCTAATGGCGAGAGTTGCAGAGGTGTACACTTTTTTATCCCATCTGTCTAAAGCTCTGGAATCCCTGTCCGAAGGACTGGGATACTTAGCTGTAGTTGCTTTTATACCTTTAGGCCCTTGGGGAAAGACCTCTGGGTCAGCAGTAGGATTTGTGAAAAGAAATTTGAGAGAGTCCGGCACTCTGTAGTACCTGTCTGGTTTCCTTGGAGCAGGGGGTAAGGTATCAAGAGTTACACTGGATTCCATAAAGACATCATCCACAACATCCAGAACAGGAGGGATAGACAAAGGTCTATGTTGTGGCAAATCTAAAAATTCTCTGAGTCTCTTTTTGGACTGAGGATAATCCTGGCATTCCCAATGGAAATGCACTTTTAAAGTATGTAGGGTTTCCCCAAAAGAAAAATCCTCTGGAGGGGAAGCAGAGGGAATGGAGTCCTCTGCATATGAATCCTCATAAGCAGATAAAGACATGTCTTCATATTCAGAAACCTCAGAGTCGTCGGACTCTTGATCAGTTAAGGCTGCTGGGGACAGGTCTCTTTCTTTTAGCAGGGGAAGGCTGGCTTCCCCTAATCAGCATAATCAGGTCTTCTGCCATTTTGAGCATTTGACTTTGTGGCATGAAAGCAGCTGCTTGAGATTGAGTCGCCGTTTTTTTAAGCGCAGCTCATACTCTTGGCCTTAGAAAAGTACAGTTTTGTACCTACCATAAATGTAGATGTCCGATAGATATGCAACTGCAGTCATAACATATGGGTTGTCCTGCCTCAGGCAAACCTCGGTCGGCCGGATTCCAAAGTCTGGGTCCGACGTCGGCTGATGTCGCATTTCTCTCCGACGTCAGGGCGGCTGGAGTATATAAGCATCAGCCGACGCCATCTTCTTCAGTGTTTCTTGCCCCAGATGCCAGGTGCCATCCAAGGAAGGCTGTAATCAAATTGGAAGACAAAAATAGGTTTCCAGACAACAAATAAGCAATAAACAGATACACCATAACAGATATCCCCAGCTAAGGATAACAGGGAGAGGAGTGGACCCAAGGCATAGAGGGGATGGAGGGAGGGAAAACCTGACTGCAGTTGCATATCTATCGGACATCTACATTTATGGTAAGTACAAAACTGTACTATGTCCTTCAAGAATGCAACTGCAGTCATAACATATGGGTTGAATGCCAAAGCTTAGCTGGGGAGGTGGTATGCTCTAAGAAAGGGATGGTGTAGCTATCAGTCCCTGCAGGACTGCCGAAGCAAAGCCTGCTCTGGATCTGGAATATAAAGGGAGGTTGTAGTGTTTGGAAAATGTATGCACGGAGCTCCATGTAGCAGCTTCTAGAATGTCTTTCGTAGGCACCCCTCTTAAAAAGGCTGTAGAGGTGGCTGTAGCTCTGGTGGAGTGTGGTCTGACAATGGCTGGCACACTCTTTCCATGGAAGGAATAGCAGAATCTGATGCAATGTCCAATCCATTTTGAAATTGTCTGTTTAGAAATTGCCTTTCCTTGTACTGCAGGGGTGTAAGCTACAAAAAGCTGGTCAGACTTCCTACTGGTCTTTGTTCTGTCTAGGTAGTAGCGAAGTTGTCTGTGTATGTCCAAGGTATGCAACAGTCTTTCCCCTTTGTTCTCAGGATTAGGAAAGAAAGTAGGCAGGTGAATTGCTTGATTTAAGGCAACCCTAGATACCACTTTTGGCAGAAAGGTAGGGTTGGTTCGTAAGGATACCCTGTCTCTGTGAAAGGTTATGAACGGTGGTATTGCCATTAAGGCCTGTAATTCCGAAACCCTTCTTGCTGAGGTAATGGCCAACAGGAAAGCTGTCTTCCAGGAAAGAAATTGTAAATCCACAGAAGCTGCTGGCTCGAAGGGAGGTAAAGTCAATTTTTCTAGGACAAAATTGAGGTCCCAAGCTGGTACTGGTGCCTTTCTTGGTGGCTTTATATTCTTGATTCCTCTAAGAAATTGCCTTAACAAAGGATGTGAAAACACAGGTGGGTCAGTGTTGTATCTAGCTGAGATAGCTGAAGCATGAATTTTTATGGAAGAGAATGAAAGTCCTTTATGCAGCATATCTGCCAAGTATTCCAGGATGAGAGGAATGCTCAAAAATGAGGCATCATGACCCTTGTTGGTATTCCAAATGCTGAATCTCTTCCATTTGGCTGAGTAAACTTTTCTGGTGGATGGTCTGCGGGCTTCTGTTAGTATCCGCTGAACTTCCTTGGAGAGAGGTAAATCAAGGTTATTTATGGGATTTCCCAAGCTGTTAGCTGTAGCGTCTGGATGTTGGGATGAACTGTCCTGAAGTTGTGTTGAGTCAGAAGTTGGGGCCATTGTGGAAGGGCCCACGTTTTGTTGTGACATATGCTCCGTAGTAGTGGGTACCAGTGTTGTCTTGGCCAGTCTGGAGCTATTAGGATCCCCTTCGGCTTGTCTGCTTTGATCTTTAATAACACTGTGGTCATCAGTGGCAGAGGTGGAAATGCATAAATTATCAGGGTGCTCCAGTTGAATGAGAGGGCATCTATTTTCCATGCTTGTGGATATGTCCTTGAGCAGAACTTTTGTAAGTGATGATTGAGGTGGGAGGCAAACAGGTCTACGTCCGGCCTGCCCCATGTCGAGGTGAGTCGTAGGAAGATGTCTGGATGTAGCCTCCATTCGTGGGGGTCTAGGAAATTCCTGCTTAGACTGTCCGCCAGAACATTGTCTTTGCCTGAAACAAACTGGGATTGTAATTGTATGTTTAGGCCCAGTGATTTTTCCCAAAGATTCATTCTCATTCTGCAAAGGGGGTAAGAATGAGTGCCCCCCTGCTTGTTTATGTACCACATCACTGTGGTGTTGTCTGTCCGTATTAATAGGTGGCCTTGTTGAAGTTGTTGTCCAAAGGCCTCGATGGCATGCATTACTGCTAACATTTCTTTTTGATTGATATGCAGATGTGTTTCCTTTGGAGACCATTGTCCTTGAATACATCTGCCTTCCATGTGCGCCCCCCATCCAAGATCTGAGGCGTCTGTGGTCATGGTCTGTGTTATCTCAGGTTTTTTGAATGACATACCTATGTTTGACTGGCTTGCTGAGGCCCACCATAGAAATTCCTTTTGAAGACATGGAATGAGTGGGATATTTGCTTCTAGGTTGTTGCTGTGTTAAGACCATAAGCTTTTTAAGTACCATTGAAGCTTTCTCATGTGTAGTCTTGCCTAGTGGAACCAGGAGGATGCAGGATGCCATGTAACCCAGGGCCTGTATGAAACTCCTTGCAGTCATCTGGGTGAGCTTTGCTAAACTTCTGAAGTAATGGGTTAACTTCTTTTGCTTGTCTTCTGTCAGGTAAGCCATTTGAGAGGCTGTGTCTAGTTTGGCTCCTAAGAAGGTTATTTGCTGGGATGGCTGAAGTCTTGACTTTTGAAAGTTGACTGTGTATCCCAGAGCCTGAAGCAAATGTATGACATAATTCAAGTTTTTTGTCAAAGTTAGTTTGTTGTCCGCTTGTATGAGGCAATCATCCAGGTATGGGTAGATTTGAATCCCCTGGAGCCTGCAATGAGCAATTACTGATGCCAGACATTTCGTGAATACTCTGGGCGCAGTAGATAAGCCAAATGGCAATGCTGAGAATTGATAATGCTCTGGCCCTGCAAGAAATCTGAGGTATCTTCTGCAGCTGTGTCTGATAGGGGCATGCAGGTATGCCTCCTTGAGGTCCAGAGTAATCAGCCAAGACCCCTTGCCCAGCATGGGAAGGAGTTGCTGTAGAGTCAGCATTTTGAACTTTGGTACTATGAGGAAAGTGTTTAAAGCGGACAAGTCCAGTATTGGTCTCCATTGACTTTCTTTTCTTGGAACAAGGAACAGTCTTGAATAAAACCCCTGGCCTTGTTCTTGTTGTGGAACTTTTTCTATTGCTTTGATCTGTGCAAGCAGAGAAATTTGCTTTATAGCCTCTGCCCTCTGATTTTGTGGAAGGTTTGGCATGCCTTGTTTTCTTGGCAAAGTGTGGAAGTGGAACCTGTAACCGTGGTCTATAATGTCCAAAATCCATTTGTCTGTTGTCAGTTTGTGCCAATTTTTTGAAAACAGAGATAACTTTCTGCCCAAAGGAGCCTCTGTTTGCTCCTTGGTTAGCGGGACTAGAGGAAAGTCATTGAGATTGTCCCTGCGGGGCAGGAGAAACCCCTGTGTCACTTCTTTGGTTTGTTGGTTGCCATTGTCGTCCCCTGTAGGATCCTCTGTATTGGCCTCTTCCTCGGCCACGCCTGTTTTTGCCCCTTTGTGATCTTTCAGGATGAGGAAAGGACCAGTTTTTAGAAGGCCAGTTCCTACTGAATCTGGGCGGCTGAACCTGAAGGAAATCTTTTACTGTCTGAACTGACTTGGCTTTTTCCTCAATGGACTTTAACACATCTTTAGCATTAGCACCAAACAGCTTGTTCTTTTCCAAGGGTGCGTCAAGAAGTTTTGCCTTAACATGATCTGGTAAAGGTTGTTCTTTCAACCATGCATGTCTACGAATGACCACCCCTGTCATAGCTGCCCTACATGAAGCCTCCAATGCATCATATCCACACTGTAGAAAGTGATTGCTAACCTGTTGAGCATTATGCACAGACTCCTGCAAAGACTTCCTATCTAAGGGTTCAGGGGAGGCCAAAGTTTTCTGTAAATCATCTAACAGGAAATCCTGATATTGAAACATGTGAAAGAGACAATTGAGAGCTCTCATAGATAAAGTAGTGGAGGTGTAAACCTTCTTCCCCCATCTCTCTAAGGACCTTGCTTCCCTGTTAGAAGGCAAAGGATTTTTGGAGGTGGTAGCTGAAACCCCTTTAGGCCCCTGGGAAATTGTTTCTAAATCAACAGCATGGGCCTTAAAGAAATGAGAATGGGTTTCTGGAACCCTATAGTATCTGTCAGGCTTGGCAGGGGCAGGAGGAAGAGTATCAGGGGTGACACTGGAGTCAGAATACAAATCATCCAAAATATCAAGCACAGGAGGTATAGCTAAGGGCCTGTGCTGGGGCTTTTTAAGGAAGGTTCGAAGGCGCTTTCTGGAATCAGAATATTCCTGGCCTTGCCACTTGAAATGCTCCCTCATGGAATGCAGAACTTCCCCAAAAGAAATATCCTCAGGAGGGGAGGCTGAGGGAATGGAGTCCTCTGCATCTGAATCCTCATAGGTCTGGAAGGGCTCTTCCTGGCTTTCGGAGCGAACAGAGTCCTCAGAATCTTCATCTGAAGGAAGAGGGTCAGAGGGTTCAACCCTGGGCCTTTTGTCAGGAGGAGGCTGGGATCCTCTCTCAGGATGGGCCTGGGAACCTCTGATCAGGGAAATTAAATCTGCTGCCATAGACATGATTTGTGTTTCAGGACTAGGCTGAGGTAAGGTTTTAGCAGTAAGATGCTTGGACTTGCTGGCTGCCTTAGCATGTGTGTAGGCCTTGATAGACATGGACATGGGAGGCCTAGCTGCTCCACGTGCAGGAGTGACCTTATCAACAGCAATGGTCTCGGGCATTTCCTCGGTTTCGGTATCCGGAGGAAAATCAATAACTGGTGTTGGAGTGGCCTCCGGTATCGGAGGTATCGGTAAAGCGGTATCTTCGGTTCGGAGCAGTGGAATAACCGACTCAGAGGGAACCGGGGCACTCGCGGTTAGTTTTGTCGTGGTGTCGGTGGAAGACGTGGGCCGAGGATGTCGGTCCCGGTCTTTTCGTTTCTTAGGAGTCTGCGTTGTCGGTTGTTCCGACGGCATTGTATAATGAAATTTGTCGCCGAAGACGTCTTCTGCGAACTCCGCCCGGCACCTGAGAGTGCGCTTATTGAAGCGAGCACAGGCGACACAGGCCGAGACGTCGTGGTCTGGGCCAAGGCAAGGGAGGCAGTAAGAGTGGAAATCCTTATGAGGTATTTGTTTACCACAAGACAAACAATTATTTACTTTTTCAGTAATTTCTGACATCGGCTGAGGCAAGAAAAGGTCCCCAACGGGGTACTTAGCTTTTTTGATGACTTCGGTTTCGAAGAATACAGGAGCTGACCGACCGGCACTTGCGAACTGCTTCTGCTTCGGGCACCGCGCGGCAAGAAAGACTGAAGAAGATGGCGTCGGCTGATGCTTATATACTCCAGCCGCCCTGACGTCGGAGAGAAATGCGACATCAGCCGACGTTGGACCCAGACTTTGGAATCTGGCCGACCGAGGGCTGCCTGAGGCAGGACAACCCATATGTTATGACTGCAGTTGCATTCTTGAAGGACATCTTGGTAGTTTTACACAGAACTGAAGATGCGAAAGAAGTCGTTGGTTTGTGTCGAGAATCAGTAATGCGAAGAACTTCCTCAGAAGCCGGTGCCTGCAC